>NC_090923.1:36541631-36841631 GCF_040938575.1 Ambystoma mexicanum | reverse complement strand
AGCACTCAGAGTAATGAAGATCACCGGAAAGTAATTAGGCCATTTCACCCAAACTAAATAAGTGAACTTAGTTGACCAAATGTTCGAGACAGAAATCTTCTTTCATCTGCCCCCCCCCCTTGTCTCCTATGGCCTCCCACCCTCCTTCCTCCTCTCTCTCCTCCTTCTCCCCTGTCACACTTGATGAGGTCACCAGAGTTTTCCGCTCCATTAAGGTCTCCCCCAAACAGGTTTCTCCCTGCTCCTCCAGAACAATTAAGGACAATATTGTCTCTCTTGCCCCTGAGCTTGCTGATTCCTGCAACCCCCCTTTTGCCACTGGCTCTTTCCTCTCCTCCCTCATGCACTCCCTTGTGTGCCCCCTCCTGAAACAACATTCAGCAGACCCACTGGTCCAGCCAGCTACCGCCATGTTTCTATCACCTCCTTCCTTGGGAAACTCTTGGAGTAGCTGGACTTCCCCCAACTTACTTCACATACTGAACTTGTTGGCGGTCTCCATGACAATCAATCTGGATTCCAAGCATCCAGAGGCACAGAAACTGCTCTTCTGAACACCTGTAAAGAACTGCTTGCATCTCTGGACTCCAATTCCCCAGCTGTCCTCATTCTACTTTATCTCTCCTGTGCCTTTGACACAGTCAACCATTCAATCCTCATAAAATGGCTCCATGACACCCTGGGTAGCTCGAGCGGGCACTAGACTTGCTGACCTCCTAAGTGATGTCTGTATCAGGTATTTCGGGCACTTACTCCTCCCCTACCTCTTTCTCCACCTGTGTTGTCCCCCAGGACTCCAACCTCTCCCCCGGGATCTTTAACACTTACCTTGCTCCCCTGGCACTCCTCATGTCCACCTTATCCCTTGACTTCCAGCATTATGCAGATGACATACAACTCTTCTTCAAACTTCCCTCTGACCATCTCACTTCTTCCGGCATCCCAGACTGATTATATGCAATCCAGTCCTGGTGCACTTCCAACGATCTCTGCCTCAATGGCAGCAAGACTGAGATCCTTCCTATTGGGACTTCTGCTCCCTCTTTCTTCCCCTCACTCCTTTACGGGCTCTCCCACTTCTCCTTCTTCTGAAGCCAGAAACCTTTGAGTCCTCTTCGACTCCTCTCTTTCCTTTTTGCCTCCGAATCAGGACCTGGCCAAGAAGTCCCACTTTCAATACTTCCTTCTCAAAGGAATTCTCCCTTTTCTCGTGTACACCAGAAGCTCACCGTTACCAGAGCTCTGGTTCTTTCTAGGCTAGACTATTGCAATAGCATTCTCCTGAATGTACCCTCTTTCTCTCTATGACCCCTCCAGCTAATCCAGAATAGGGCAGCGAGACTTATGCTTGGCCTTAAGCCCAGGGACTGCATCCCTCCAGCCCTAAAATCTCTCCACTGGCTCCCGGTTGCTGCAAGCATCAATTTCAATCATCCATATGGCTGTGTGGGGCTGGGGACCATGCTATCTGCAACTTGCTCTTACTGAATACTCTCCCTCTAGATCTCTAAGTTGCTTCGGCACCAACTCTCTGTGTGGCAAGAGCTTCGCTAAACAGAGAGCCGGTAGCTGATCTCTTTCCCCGGCTGGCTCCTTCTTATGGACCAGCCTCTCCCTTCCTCTTCGTCTTGAGCCGGATCTTCTCAAATTCCGGAAGCTCCTCAAGACTTTCCTTTTCGCCTCCTCCTTCCCTTCCTCCCTCCCTTGGTAATCCCACTGTCACTGAGATTGGTGACCAGGGCCCTTATGTGTCCTTCGGGGCCCTTGTTTCCCACAACCAATCGCCTTCAGACTCTGGCCACCCTAAGCACTTGCCTTTGCACCCACTGGCCTGTGTCCACTGTAGCATCCAGATCAGTCACCCCCTTTGTCATGCGCCTGTCCTTAAAGATAATTAATTTAAAGACCACTGATCGTTTCTTATCAGGTGTTTTATTAACTAATGGCCATATGTCAACACGTTTTTCGACCTCCTATGGTCTTCATTAAGATAGGGCTAGTAATCCAACATTAGACATTATATGTAATACATAGTTATTAAGCCAAGTGGCATTGTTATCAAATTAATCATTATGAATATGTTGAAAACATAATACAAATATATAGTTCAAATACAATTAGATAGGCAGACAAAAATGGGTGGGCAATGGGGAGGATGAGAGCGGGCAAAGAGATGGAAGATACATACATTTCATTAGTTCAGTAAATATTATAAGCATTACAATCCATATCAGCCGTGCTTGTATTAGGTGCTGCTATAGCGGAGCGACACACCCTTGTCATTGTGCAGCCCTGCCTGCGTACCGATAGACACTCACTAGGTTCTGAAATATAAATATGGTCTTGCTTTGGATCATTCTATATATGGCATATTCCTTGCTCACTTTTTCTATGTTAATAGAACCTGCAAAAGTGCATATCGAATATACCACAACTTTAGCTCACCTCGATATTCACAACATCAAATAGAGTTGTACAATTTTTTGCCTATATCAACTTTTTTCTTGTCGACCTTTAAAGTATTGCTGCTCAGTCTGTTTTCCAAATGCTGGCCAAATATATGGATATTTTTACATTAAATGCATTTAAATCAAAATAAATGTTCGTTATTCAAATTAAATTAGGATAAGAACCCCCATTCTTAAGTGACAGCAAATTATGCTTGCAATAATATATCAATCCCATATTTTCTTACCTTAGTCTTCCTAGCGTGCTCCTTAATAATTGCGGCGTTCCACGTGCATTTTTGACGTCACATGCTGTTCGTGCAATGTCACACGTCCTTCAATTTATTCCTGCCCATCTGCGAGCTCCAGTGGTCTCTGCTTTATCTCTGCTTTAGTCCTCAGCAAGACTGACTACTGTAACTCTCTTTATCTGGCTCAGCCAGATTATGTGATACAGCGCCTGCAGGTTCTCCAGAATTCGGCCGCCCTCCTTGCCACTGGCACCCTCTATCGGGAACATATTTCTCCAGTTTTGAGATCTCTCCATTGGCTGCCGGTGGCCAGACGTGTTCATTTTAAGTTTATGCCTAGTGCTTCGGGCGTTCTATGGTGTCGGCCTGGAGTGCTTGCAGTAGAAATTCCAGCCGTATGTTCCTGTCCGCACACTGCGATCTGGGGCCGATACCAGAACTGGAGGCTGCTCTTTCTCAGCAGAGCTGCCGCTCTTTGGAATACCCCCCTGCCACCCCGCGTATGGAGTCTGCACATCTGCAATTCAGGAAGGCTCTAAAAACTTTACTGTTCTAAGTCTTTCCTTTCTATTTTATCTCGTGATCCTCAGTTTCAGCTTAAGGGTCAAGCTGCCTTTTGGTGTTTGTTGCGCTACACTCTCTGGGGAGTAAAAAACTATAACATAACATATTAGAACTTTACACTTGCACAAGGTCAAGAATGGACAAATTCTCTGTATAGAACAGTGAATATGGTCATGAAACGTAGAGGAATGGTAAACAGAAAGTAGAGGAACACCGCTCCCGACCGTTCCTGATCACTTCAATTACTGGTTAGGGGTTGTTCTACAAACAAACTCTACATATGTCCTTGATACAGGCAAGAGCATCAGGGCGAGAATGGCACTTTGGGTTTCATTACTAGCCTGGTGGTAAAATGGCCGTAATGGAGTTATGGACACGTTAAGCCAGATTCACACAATGCAAACTCTAACCTTGGAGGATTTATATGGCATAAAGTCAATCCTCCACTTTTAGGATCCTTAAAAGTTTGCCGTTCCGGCAAAAGTGCTGGTAAAAGTGACAGAAATGCCATGACTGGCACTTTTACCGGACCAGCAAACTTTTTCTGGTGGGGGTTACCTCGAAGACAAGAGCGGGAGGTAAATTGGATCCCACCAGCAAAAAAACAGCCAGTATTTTTGGCACTGGCGAGCAGGTGCTGGTGTTACCGTTTACCGCCACACTTCCGCACCGGAAAAGTACACATTTGCCGGTGGGGTGGAGGAATTATGCCCTATGGGACGCCATGGAATGGGGATTTACAACCCTTACCGACACTCACAATCCGCTGGTAATGCTGCCGGACCGTGTGCCATTAACTGCGTTACCATTTTCTGGTATCCTGGCGGAATTACTGTCAGGATGCCGGCAAAGTTATAATGAGGCCCTTATTTGCTCCACAAAATGTTCCCAATTTGCATGTGTTCAAACCTGCCTGATTTACAAAGCCCAAATGTGCAACTGCACTTGCAACTGTATGCAGACTGCAGAAGCATGAATAAATAGTAGGAATGCAACTATGCAAATAGATGTGAGGGAGGGGGATGAAACTAGGTTTAGGCCAAACTTGGAAAGAAGGAATGGGTAAAGAGGCCAAGGAATGTACATATCTGAGTATATAGGGAACTGCATAAATTAGTTTGTCAATTATGCTTTATTTCAATCCAAGAATCATAAAAGCAACAACACAGATACATTTAAGAATTTTGTCAACTGGCTGCTTTGTCTTTAGGGTCATTGAGGCCCAAGTGAAAGTCGCCAAGTAGAATGATTTTGGTGGAAGTCTTAAGGTTATCCTCTAGGAGTAGGTTACCATGAAAGTCTGAAGCCGGTCCTGGTTGCCAGTAGACAATATGCATGGTAATTGTGCAGTTAGGGGAGATGGATAGTTTGGCAGAGATGGTATCGGCGTTGCCTTCCAATGGGGGGTTGAATATTCTGTGGGATAGAGCTTCTTTGACTACAATAGCTACTCCGCCCCCTTTTATATGCTGTCTGTCTCGTCAGTGAATGGAGTAGCCTGGTGGGAGAGCTAATGCGATAGGAGGACCAGCTGCTTCATGAAGCCAGGACTCTGTAATGGCTAGGATGTCGAGGTCGAGATTGGTGAGAAGGTCACAGATCTCAGTGGCATGGGCGGGGAGACAACATGTGTTTATGAGGGCACATTTGAGTGGAGGGAGAGGGGTGCTGCTTTTAGTTAGGGGGTGACTATGCGTGCTGTAGGAGGAGGGTAAGGGACTCCCAATGGGAAGGCGTGGTTAAATGATTCGAGGAGAGAGATGAGAGAACCTGAGGTGTGGCGTAAGTGTTGTTAAGGAGTGGTATGGGCCCCAGAGGGAGTATTGTGGTCGAGGCTTTGGGAGAGGTAGTGGGCATGGTGTATTTTGCGTATGTGCGCGTAGATGCATGGAGGCACGATGAGCATGTGCCCAGCATAAGGTTCCTCAGAACCGTTGGCCTGGGGCAACTTTGGTGTTGTATAGGTTTAGTGCGTGACTTTAGCCTGTATAGTCTACGAGCAAGGTAGATCAAGAGGCTGGTTATGGCCGCAGCACGCAGGGTAGATGCATTTTCAGTAGGGCAGGAGAGGGAAGGTAGAAAGGTGGTAGGAGGGACATCGTTTGAGTTAGGGAGAGAGGTGGCCATCTCACGCAGGGGAGAGTGGAGAGAGCTGTCTAGGTGAGGATCTATGTGCCGCGAGTGAGCAGTGGGGGTGTACATTAAAGAGGGCAAGCTGCTCAACTAAGGCGGTAAGCAGGTATGTGGGGAAGGCCCCATGGTAAGAACACAGTGGCAAGAATACAGTAGAGGGCAAGATGTTCAGCTGTAGCAATGATGAAGCGTGTGGGGCAGTGATGCGGTAAAGGACAAGGAGGCTGGGCTATGGCAAAAAAACACTTGAACAGTGGCGGATATACCGTGATGAGCAGCGTGATCAGAAACTGCAGTCGGCAGGCAAAATGCTAGGCTATGACAGTATACATTCTGTACGGTGGCGGAGATACAATAATAGGTAAGCTGCTCGGGGATGGCAGTAGGCACACAGGTGAGGGTGGACTGTGTATTAAAAGCTTTGAATGGCGTGGTAAAGACTGTGCAAAGGCTCGGCAAACTTGAGCTGTGTGAGTCATTGGGTGTGCGCCATAACGGTGAACAAGTAGGACAGAGAACCATAAGCACTATGCATGCAATCATCAAATTAGCGACACAGGCTATGCTAGGCCAGGAAGCATTATTAAGAGGGGCGCGGTTATAACCAGATGCTGTGGAGCAGACATCAAACCACCTGCGAGAAAGAGAGAAGGTTGCTGTAGCAACAAGCACGCAATAACGCGCGCGCGGGGCCGTTACGGGGCAGTAACATCTACAGCATAAAGTACCATGGTGCTGGAAGAGGACAAGTAGACAGTAGGTGAATCAGCGGTCGTCGAGCCAGTTAGGTCCGTAGTGCCTGCGGAGCGCGAAGAAAGTCACAACTCATGGTGAAGCAGGAGACTAGACAGAATTGTCCAGAGAGACTAGATATGGCAGGCTGTGAGCCCCGCAGGCGTTGTAGTAGCTGGTGCAGACCAGCAACGAGAGTGAACTGCAGCTGTGGGTCCCGGGAAGTCCTGCCTTGAGGATGATGGTCCATAGTTAATATCTCTTCATACAGGAAGTCCTGCCTTGAGGATGATGGTCCATAGTTAATATCTCTTCATACAGGAAGTCCTGCCTTGAGGATGATGATGCATAGTTAATATCTCTAAATACAGGAAGTCCTGCCTTGAGGAAGATGATGCATAGTTAATATCTCTAAATACAGGAAGTCCTGCCTTGAGGATGATGATGCATAGTTAATATCTCTTAATACAGGAAGTCCTGCCTTGAGGATGATGATGCATAGTTAATATCTCTTAATACAGGAAGTCCTGCCTTGAGGATGATGATGCATAGTTAATATCTCTAAATACAGGAAGTCCTGCCTCGGAGGATGATGATGAATAGTTAATATCTCTAAATACAGGAAGGATGATGATGCCTTGAGGATGATGATGCATAGGTCATATCTCTTCATACAGGAAGTCCTACCTTGAGGATGATGATGCATAGTTAATATCACTTCATACAGGAAGTCTTACTTTCAGGATTATGATACAAATTTAATATTTATTCATAAGGAAGCCCCGCCTTGAGGATGATGTTTCATATTTAATATCTCTAAATACGGGACGTTTCACCTTGAGGATGATGTTGCATAGTTCATATCTCTTCATACAGGAAGTCCTGCCTTGAGAGTGATGATGCATAGTTCACATCTCTTCATACAGGAAGTCCCGCCTTGAGGATGATGATGCATAGCTAATATCTCTTCATACAGGAAGTCCCGCCTTGAGGATGATGATGCATAGCTAATATCTCTTCATACAGGAAGTCCCGCCTTGAGGATGATGATGCATAGCTAATATCTCTTTATACAGGAAGTCCCGCCTTGAGGATGATGATGCATAGCTAATATCTCTTCATACAGGAAGTCCTGCCTTGAGGATGATGATGCATAGTTAATATCTCTAAATACGGGAAGTTCTACTTTGAGGATGATGATGTGTAATTGATATCTCTTCATTCAGGACGTCCCACCTTGAGTTTATGATACATAGTTAATATTTCTTTATACAGGAATTCCCACTTTGAGGATGATGATACATAGTTAATATCTCTTCATACGGGAAGTCCTGCCTTGAGGATGATGATGCATAATTAATATCTCTAAATACATGAAGTCCCGCCTTGAGGATGATGATGCATATTTACAGGAACTCCGGCCTTGAGCATGATGATGCCTTGGCGTGCCTTCCACAGGATGTACTGCCTTCAGGATTATGATGAATAGTTAATATTTCTTCATACAGGAAGCCCTGCCTGGAGGATGATGATGCACAGTTAATATCTCTTCTTACAGGAAGTCCTGCCTTGAGGATGAGGATGCACAGTTAATATCTCTTCTTACAGGAAGTCCCACCTTGAGGATGATGACGCATAGTTAATATCTCTTCATACAGGAAGTCCTGCCTTGAGGATGAGGATGCACAGTTAATATCTCTTCTTACAGGAAGTCCCACCTTGAGGATGATGACGCATAGTTAATATCTCTTCATACAGGAAGTCCTACCTTGAGGATGAGGATGCATAGTTAATATCTCTAAATACAGGAAGTCCTGCCTTGAGGATGATGATGCATAGTTAATATCTAGAAATACAGGAATTCCTGCCTTGAGGATGATGACGCATAGTTAATATCTCTAAATACAGGAAGTCCTGCCTTGAGGATGATGATGCATAGTTAATATCTAGAAATACAGGAATTCCTGCCTTGAGGATGATGACGCATAGTTAATATCTCTAAATACAGGAAGTCCTGCCTTGAGGATGATGATGCATAGTTAATATCTAGAAATACAGGAAGTCCTGCCTTGAGGATGATGATGCATAGTTAATATCTAGAAATACAGGAATTCCTGCCTTGAGGATGATGATGCATAGTTAATATCTCTTCATACAGGAAGTCCTGCCTTGAGGATGATGATGCATAGTTAATATCTCTTCATATAGGAAGTCCCGCCTTGAGGATGATGATGCATAGTTCACATCTCTTCATACAGGAAGTCCTGCCTGGAGGATGATGATGCATAGTTAATATCTCTTCATATAGACGGTCCCATCTTGAGGATGATGATGCATAGTTCACATCTCTTCATACAGGAAGTCCCGCCTTGAGGATGATGATGCATAGTTCACATCTCTTCATACAGGAAGTCCTGTCTGGAGGATGATGATGCATAGTTAATATCTCTTCATACAGGAAGTCCCACCTTGAGGATGATGATGCATAGTTAATATCTCTTCATACAGGAAGTCCCGCCTTGAGGGTGATGATGCATAGTTCACATCTCTTCATACAGGAAGTCCCGCCTTGAGGATGATGATGCATAGCTAATATCTCTTCATACAGGAAGTCCCGCCTTGAGGATGATGATGCATAGTTAATATCTCTTCATACAGGAAGTCCCGCCTTGAGGATGATGATGCCTAGGAGTGCCTTCCACAGGATGTACTACTGCCTTCAGGAAAATGGTACAAACCAGCTTTAAATAAAATAAATACTTTATTTCCAATAATGTCATAATAGTGTGAGAAGCTCCTCCCAACTGACCAGAAGGTCTCAGAAAAAATCATAAAAAGAAACATTTGATTTTCCCAGGCAAGATTATGGATATATCCTACCCTCGGCACATACAGAGATCCCTGAAATGCTCTCATGTTTCATATCAGGTATAAAGCAGTGACAAGTGGTTTTCCATCCCAGGGAGAGAATTATACATAGAAAATGGCGTTGCCTAAGTACAGATAAGCTGTAAAACGAGAGGCCTGTGAACAATTAAAGGAATTAAAGGATATCCACATGTACCTTAACTGAACCTAGTTATTAAATGATTACTCTTGTCATAAGAAGTGTGAAGGAACAGAGAGCTTGAAAGAAAGCACCTGTATCGTATGAAAGAGTGTTTATTTACCACAAGAATGCAAAACATGGTCTCTGGTTTCAAAGAACTGTATGTAATTCTGAATCATGCACGCGTTCCGATAGAAATGGGACAGTGAGAACCGGGGATGGGGATATTGCAGTAAGGGTGGCAAGGGAAACCAAAATAATATGTGCAGGGAAAGTTCACAAGGCTCTTAAATGGTACATCCCTTCAAGCAAGTTCAAAACACAAAGTAACTCACAGTTCCAGAGGCGCCTCTCCACTCCTGGAAGCTCAAGTCCATGCAGACGTAACATATGCGCGCCAGGAGGCAGTCATCTTCCTCCACCTCAGTCATGGGTGGATGTTCAGGTCATCATCAGTATGGACCTTCACCAAGGGTGCACTCTCTCTGGACTAGTGCTAGTACAATCTTTCTGGGTTTATTTGCCAGGGAACGCCTTCTGGTCCTGCACACCGTAGTGAGTCTCTGGGTCAGCCGTTGTGGATTCCAGACTGCTTGGCAAGTGGGTTTAGTGTACTGGGTGGCTGTGTTACTCCCATCAGGTCCAGTATGGCTCTTACCAGCTAGCTTTGAGCTCTCCTTGATTTTTGGCAAAGCTCATCATTCTCAACAGAGGCCTTGGTGTCTCTACTGGAGCCAGTTTGTTGAAGATTAAAGGCTAGCTTCCCGTGCAAGGTTCTTCTCAGGTCTGTGAAGGCTGGAGCTCCACTAGCTTCAGTCTTTGGCCCCTGCTCACAATACTGTTTCCACCTACCACATTTTATCACTTATATTATTCTCCAGAATATGAGTCTAAGCCAGCCTGGTGGGCTATCTCCTTGCATTGTCCCCAATGTACTTTCAATGTCTCCTCTGCCTTCTGTTCACCCTCACACTTCTTCCTCTCTATCTCATCTCTGATGGTTCTCTTTCCTCCTCACCTGCTCCTCTATTCTCTTGTCTTCTTTTCACCCTCACCCTTCTTCCTCCACATTTCCTCTCTGATGGTTCTCTTTCCTCCTCACCGCTCCTCTGATCCCTTGTCTCTTCACTTCTCTCTTCTTTTCACCCTCTCATTTCTTCCTCTCTACCTCCTCTCTGATGGTTCTCTTTCCTCCTTACTGCTCCTCTGTTCTGTTGTCTCTTCTCTCCTTTTCACTCTCTTTCTTCTTCTTCCCCACTTCCTCTCGATAGTTCTCTTTCCTCCTCACCACTCCTCTGATCTGTCTCTTCTCTTCTTTTCACCCTCTCACTTCTTCCTCTCTGATAGTTATCTTACCTCTTCACCGCTCCTCTGATCTCACGTCTCTTCTCTTCTTTTCACCCTCTAATTTCTTCCTCTCTACCTCCTCTCTGAAGTTTCACTTTCCTCCTCACTGCTCCTCTGATCTCTTGTCTCTTCTCTTCACCCTCTCTCTTCTTTCTCTTTACCTTCTCTCTGATGGTTCTCTTTGCTTCTCACTGCTCCTCTCGTTTATTGTATCTTCTCTTCTTTACACCCACTCATTTTCTCCTCTCTGATAGTTTCCTTTCCTCCTCACCACTCCTCTGATGGCTTGTTTCTTTTCTTCTCTTCTTTTCACCCTCTCACTTCTTCCTCTCTACCTCCTCTCTGATGGTTCTCTTTCCTCCTTACTGCTCCTCTGTTCTGTTGTCTCTTCTCTCCTTTTCACTCTCTTGCTTCTTCTTCCCCACTTCCTCTCTGATTGTTCTCTTTCCTCCTCACCACTCCTCTGATCTCTTGTCTCTTCTTCTTTTCACCCTCTCACTTCTTCCTCTCTGATAGTTCTCTTTCCTCCTCACCGCTCCTCTAATCTCACGTCTCTTCTCTTTTTTTCACCCTCTAATTTCTTCCTCTCTACCTCCTCTCTGAGGTTTCACTTTCCTCCTCACTGCTTCTCTGATCTCTTGTCCCTTCTCTTCACCCTCTCTCTTCTTTCTCTTTACCTTCTATCTGATGGTTCTCTTTGCTTCTCACTGCTCCTCTCGTTTATTGTCGCTTCTCTTCTTTTCACCCTCTCACTTCCTCCTCTCTGATAGTTTCCTTTCCTCCTCACCACTCCTCTGATCGCTTGTTTCTTTTCTTCTCTTCTTTTCACCCTCTCACTTCTTCCTCTCTACCTCCTCTCTGATGGTTCTCTTTCCTCCTTACTGCTCCTCTGTTCTGTTGTCTCTTCTCTCCTTTCCACTCTCTTGCTTCTTCTTCCCCACTTCCTCTCCGATTGTTCTCTTTCCTCCTCACCACTTCTCTGATCTCTTGTCTCTTCTCTTCTTTTCACTCTCTCACTTCTTCCTCTCTGATAGTTCTCTTCCCTCCTCACCTGCTCCTCTGATCTCGAGTCTCTTCCCTTCTTTTTACCTCTGATACATGTTTATCTTGCTCTTCTCCTCCTCTCCCTTGTCATGAAGCCCCCAGCCTTACCATGTGGCAATCTAGTGCAGTGACCAGGGTGAGTATTTCCCCGAGTTAGCGGACAATGGGTATAGTGAGAATTCCCTGGTCACTCCTACTTGGTGGCCGTTAGTGGTCATGAGATTGCCACATGCAGGCCCGTTTCTTGGCCTGGGCGAAGCGGGCAGCTGCCTGGGGTGCAATTGCCCCAGGGGGCGCAATTTCCCCGGTCCCTGGAGTGGATGAAATCCCCCAGTTTGTGGTGCAGCGCGATTGTCGTGGGCAGAGTTCAACAGCACACTAGCGCCGTAGCAGGTGCTGGCACTGCGTCTTCTGACTGCAATGTCAAGTAGTAGGCCGGTACTACGTGACATTACGGAAGTCAGAGGCTCCCTCTGATCACATACGCGCCACTAGGGGTGGGGGCACAAAAGGGCGCCTTACCTGATGGCAGTCTGCCTTTGGAATCCTGCAGGACTCGCACGGTGGAACAAAGAAGGCTGCTTTCGGTTCAGCGTTCCTGGCTTCCCGGACCCTGCCAAGCAAGAAGATCCCGACTCGTCACCAGAAAGATGATCGGTACAGCCCGATGTTTCTGTCAACTCCCAAAGAATGCCGAACGCTATGCACAGTCCTGACAATGTTGCTAAGCCCCTTCTGTTTTTATTGTGGCTGTTGAGTGCCACTGCCGATGTAGCTCCATTAAGCTCGGTGAAAACATTGCATATGTTTACAAAAATAAATCCACGTGTTTCCCAAGTGAAAAAAAGAGACTTGACAGCCGTATCAACCTCTTTGCCCAAGTCTCTCCAAATTCTTTCTTTGTAGCCTTCGAACGATGCAAGCTCTCCCTCGAAAAATGGCAAAATGCTCTCAAATTCTTAATAATTGAACTTGAGGAAACATGCCATGATTTGCGCAGCTCAAAAGTTGCTTAACGAACTGTAAATCAATGTCAGTCTTCCGCACCGCCCCTGCCAATCGTATCTGGCATTATGCATTAACAGCACACAGGATGGCTTTCCACTGTTGCACTTTCCTCGGTAGTGTTAATGTTCACTGATAAGCACCGTGGTGCACCTGCACTCCCCATTCCCCCTTCAATCATACAGGGAAGAGTACAGCAGGCCATGAGCAGGGGTGTCTGGAAATGTCTGGGGGCCTCCATGGCTGACATCCAGGGTACTCCGTCAGCTTATTGCACTCATGTGGCGCAGTTGAAGGTTTTCAAATGCAAAGGGCAGTGGGAAAGCGGCACACATGCTATTTTTGCACAGAAGCAGCATTTACATTTTTATATCCCCAGTGTAAATATGTAATCACACCATTGACCGGTTATAAGGACTGACAAGACTACCTTATAAAGTGATATATTGGCTTCCACAGAATTCATAACATTTTTAACATCATCCATTCTGGAGTACAGTTTCCTAGATTAACACAATGCTAACAGCGTTGGCTAAACTAAGGGTTTTGGCTTTTGTGGAGACTTGTGGAATCCATATTTCCAAGCACTGTGAAATAACATAAGACGGGTTCTTCCTCCAAGTAGCACACTGGAGACCAGGTACATTATGCATGTTTATTCTGCCCCGATGTACACTTGTAGAAGTGTAGTACATACATATCAGCACAGAAAACACTGGCCCATCCACACATCAGGCCAGCTTTCTCCAACTGTGCATGGCCCTCATTAATGGAGCATGCAATTGCAGCATTGTTCACACAATTTTGCAGCTGCAAACACGTGCAAGTAGCATGCAGTTCTGCGATGTTAAAAACGACTGAACTAAGGTGCACTACATTGTGAGAGGTGATTTGTTAGTCTAACACACTTTGTTATGGACTGGGGTACCCGGGTGTCATTTGTTTAGCAGTGATTTATTGACTTTGGGTAGGAGTTCCTTAATGGTGTAGTTTGGGAGTGGAGTGCAGGGAGTGGCGCGTGGAGTGCGGTGGGGGTGGTGCACGGGGTGCTGTCGGTGTGGTGCGCGGGGTGCAGTGGGAATGGGGCGGGGGCACATTTCTAGTGTTTCGCCCTGGACACCAAATGGACTAGAAATTGCCCTGGCCACATGTATCCATAGCATGCTACTGGCCCCGCTGTGCATTTCTTTAGGGGTCTGCAATGTAGTGTGCAAGTGTCTCCTGAAAGAACACTCGTGACCAGAGGAAACAGGCATTGCAGTCTACCCGCATCCCGCAAAGCAACACCCGCTGGCAGAGAAATATACGTTTCTTGACACCATCAATGAGCAGAAAGCACCCCGAAAAAACGGCTCCACTCCCCGCACATAAAACTCGTCCAAGAATGAAAACTGTTTAAAATTGTGCCCATTAAAAATAGCGCAATCTTTCTAAAGCGAACTGTCACTGCCCGGCTGCACAGAAGTGCGTGCAGGGGCTGACAGGCACGTCTAGCCCTGGCGGAAAATGGAAGCCATGGACACAGCAAGTAAGTGTGCGCGTCCGCACGTGTGTGCGTTTCTGTGTGTGTGTTTCTGTTGGTGCTTGTGTGCGCAGGGATCGGTGGGTGGGTAGGGAAGTGAATGGCGGGGATGGAAGCAAAGGGGCTTAGGTGGTGAAAGGCCACGATTTCAAGAGTAAAGGAGTGGAAAAAAAGTACAATTTCCGAATATTGAGGGGTGAGCCAAAAACGGCCCAAAAAAACGATATTTTTTCTGTGCGAAACTCATAGAACTGAAAACTCATGCACGTGCCCTCTTCTCGGTAATGGCTCCACCATCTGTAAATCTTTTACTTTAAGTCCCTCCTGATTGAAATTGACATCCCTGTTGTTCTAATAAATCAAAAATAGAAATAAAAATAGACAGAAAATGCCCAGTTGCATTCCAAGATGGCCGACACCGCCTCTAAAGCCATGGGCTGCTTGCCAGTATAAGAAGTGTTCTAAGGGCCGTAATTAAGGGGAGCCCATCCAAAGCCCCGCACAAGGCGGCCACGGATCTGCAGAGGGTTGATCCGGGTGGAGGCGGGACCTCTGACTCTTCAAACCCAGCCCAGTAGAGCATGATGTGGGTGTTTGGAGGATGTCAGAAGTGATGTTTTGAACCTTGGAGATGATCTGGCTGGAATCTGTATAAAGTTGTGAAGGGGTATTAGAGGCATCACCAAGTCTGCAAGTGAGTTCAAACAGCAGCGGCAAAGAGCGGGGCAATGACACAGCCTGGAGGGACTTTTCTGGTAGTGATAAAAGGCCTGGAACAGAAGGATCCTCATTTCAACAGCCCTGCCAAATAGGCAGGAGGAAATCTACTGTAATGCCAGTCGCCTGATGCCCAGGGAAGAGGAAAGCAACAACTGAACTGTTCATGCAAAATGCAAAATAGCACAAGAGGGTTGATAGGTTGGTTAGCTCTAATGAGAATCTTTGAAGCGTTTGTTAGGCAGAAACCTGTGCAGTTCCCTTAGGGACCACTGCAAAAGATTTAGGACTACAGGTGTTTGGCAGTAAACCCACTTGGTAGCAGTCTGTACCACACAGATTCACTTGGTAGCTGTGGCTGAGCAGTCAGACTTCCCACAGGAAGAGTTAGGCAGTATACAGAGTATTCACAATAGGTCAAAAGAACACAGTAGAACAAGCAAACACTGACCAGAGCTTGGTGTAAAAGAGATATAATTATTTATTTAAAACCATATCTAGAGAAACACACAGGCACTAATAGTAAGCAATTCAAAAACACGGTCACTAAAAGATATACACTCCCTTAAAAGAATATTAGACAAGTCTTAAGTAAAGCCCCACTTATTTTCAGACAGCGGTGAGTGCTTAACGTAGATGGCACTCTAATAGTTCGTTTTAAAAAGGGAGAGAAAAGCAGAGAACAAATTGAAACAGATCCCAACACTTTTTCAAGAACACAACATGGGAGGAAGGCAAAGTAAAACCGTGAAGTTAGAGTTCAAGAGGCCGGATCCACCTTCAGAGGATCTAAACGAAATGTGTCCAAGGTCACACGGTTGCAGTGCACAAAGGTCTTGTAAAGGTTCAAAAAGGAGTTGGACCACAGAAAGTGACCAGTTAGAGGGTCAAGGCGGCCAGCCCAGTCCAGAAGGTTAAGGAGTTATTATTACCTTGTAGCAATCTTTAGAAATGGAGGCCTGGCGGACACGGTACCTTAAAGTGTTGAGAATGCTCCACCGGGGGCAGTTGTTCCTGGCAGCGGTTGCAAGTCAGTGCTTTGTCCGGGGGAAGAGAGGATCTCGTCGTGGAGGAAGATAGGAGTCCATTGCACTGCCAGGGAAGAAACCAGCCGTGGAGTTTCTCAGGTACAAGGAGCGGTCCGGTGATTTGCGGTTCAGTGGTGAGTGGCTATCCGGCTGCCGGGGTGCTTGGCACGGGCAGTTCAACCACAAACCGGGCTGGGGTGCGAAGAAAGAAAGGAAAACTGGTTGTGCCCACCAGTCAGGGGAAGAAGCCTCTCCAGCTGGGAGATCTTCTCTGTTGTCGGGAAGTGGTGAGTCGGTTCTGCAGGGGCTCCACCAGTGGTGTTGTCGTGGT
Organism: Ambystoma mexicanum; assembly: GCF_040938575.1. Taxonomy (NCBI): domain Eukaryota; kingdom Metazoa; phylum Chordata; class Amphibia; order Caudata; family Ambystomatidae; genus Ambystoma; species Ambystoma mexicanum. The sequence continues at coordinate 36,825,461 of NC_090923.1, read as the reverse complement.
AGGTCGGCTCAGCTTCTCCCTCGTCGGATTCTCAGGTCTTGTGGCGACTTCTGAAGTTCCAGTCCCCAGACCCCTGCTTTTATGCAGAAAACCCACATTCACTCAGCCTAGCTGTCACTCAAACATGCTAAGTGGTGAGCCGGCCGGCTCACCACTTAGGCCAATCACACAAGAGTGCGACCTGAGTTACCAAGGTGACTCGGTCCAGGGTGCCTAAACGCCCACCCACACCCCCTGTGGTACCCAGACAGAGTGGCACCGCTTTTGGAGGCTTCTGAGGAGAAGCCCGGCAAAAAGTGGAACAAAGGGCTCGACTAGGGTTGGAGTCACAGAAGAGAACACAAACGCCATTTTAGAATCGAGTTCTGGCAAAAAATACCAACCGGAGAATTAATATTAATTAAATAAACCGGCAGTATGTTCGAGGCTATGAGAATGAAATAATTAAAGTTGGTAGCCTCGAACAATGGGAAAATCTCATAGGAAAATATTCGCGGTCGAATATAAAAAGTAATTTCCACTGCCACTAGCCAAAACTCGATCAGGGGGGACGGAGACGTGCCCCCTCGACTAACAGACCCCGGGGCAATCAAATTGCCCCGACCAGTACGTCCACAATATGATGGTTTGTACTGGTTTCTGTTAATAATTTGGGACAAGTAAAGCCAATGGTGACTTTACATGCCCTGGGAGACAGTAGTCAGTCCCAGGGTATAGAGTCTATGGTGGGGTGTCACTATGACACCCCTGTGTTACTGCACGGAGAGTGCTGTGTAACACACATAGTAAAAACACATGAGACCCTATGGAGTAAAGGACCCCATAGCCCATAAAACACATTACCAGTCAAAGGAATACCATGAATCATGTCCAAGAGGGGGAGAAAAAGAGTCTCACTCTTGGCAGGAGGAAAAAAACAAACTCCAGAAATCCAGCAAAGCTGCTGGGTGACTCACTAGGTTAGGAAATTCAGCCTGAAGAGAGAATTCTCCCTAACACTGGGCAAGGAGCGGGGGTGGGTAACATGCCGTCACCACATGCCCTATCAACATCGTGTGGCGCAGCTACCTGCATCACGCCACCTGCCCAAACATCAAGGGACTAAGCTGATGTGGCCCCTGGTGCCCCAGGTGTGGCTTTGCCAGCCTTTGAACTGTGCCATCAACAGACCTTCAAGCGTGCTAGTGACTATCCTGAACAGACACTGATGCAAAGTGAACTGGTCTCCTGCAGACCTGCAAGTGCTCGGAAGAGACTCAGAAAACGTGTTTAGATGCGGTGAGCTTGCACGTAGATTATATTCATAAAGTGGTCCCAGTTAAATGGATGTAAAGCTGTGCTCCCGTAGTTTGTAGGCATGCTCTAAGTGGTGCCAGCAGCTAGCAATGGCGTCATTCAGTGGTTGAAGTTCCACTTACCCCAGGATAATAAAGGGTCTTGTGAAATGTGGTAGAACTGCCAACATTCCACCAGTGGTTTGAAAACCACGACTGTCAGCCGCTGAATATGTTTAGAGTGTGTTAACATGTGTATGTGTCCAAATGTACCGATCAGTGGCATATCCTACTATTTGTCTACCCTACAATTCACCAGCGACTGACTCTCCTTCCTGTGCATTTATCCTGCTGGTATGAGGTGTGTGTAAGGAGTGATGTCATGTGTGGAATGTTAGCTGATGGACTGGAATCTTTGTGTGTGAATAGAGCTCCACCAGGGCAGTTGAAAGATGTGAGCCTGGGTGGTGGGACCCAGTGGGTTTCTATGTCTGTACTTCCTAATCTCCTTTGTACCTGATGAGACCCGATTGGACTGATGAAACTGAATAAAGCATCCTGATCAACATGGCAGTTTGACAGCGTATCCTTTTAAGCTTAATACCTGAAACCCTGTCCTAACATTTTGGCGACGAGGCCTGGTCTTGGAGAGGACCTTGAATGACCCTGAAGTGTACAGGTACCTGTGTTTGTGGCCAGGGAAAGGAGAGAGGAGATACTGCTGCGGGGGGTGGAGGCTGGATGAAGGTGAGAGAGACTGTCAAAAAGGAGAGGGAACCCACTGCCCCCCATGAAGAGTCCCACCACCCAGGGAAGATTAAAAGAGGCTGCTCTGGTAGACACCCAGGGAGAAGTAAAGGAGACTGCCTTGGTAGGCAATATGAGACTGCAGGCGGTGTCTGCCCCGGCAGGCACCCAGGGGATGCATGAGTTGGTCCTGGCAGGGACCTAAGGGAAGAGATGTTGGCGGAGATACAAAGGGGCCTGCTGTGAGGGGTCAGCTGCGATGACGGTTGGCAGTCCTGAGCTCCGAATAGCTTGGTGCTCACTGTCGAATGGTGATGTCATCCGACCCGCTGTAGGGGTTGGCGATCAATTACAAGGCTGGGGCGAAAGGTCTTCTCCAGTGTATTCCAACGCCTGATGCATTTCAATGCCGGACGAAGCTTTCCTGTGCCGGCGAGCAACGTGTTGATGTGAGGAAAGCACCTAGTCACCGTGCAGTGACGCAATCAGGGAATAAGTCTCACAACAGGCGGTGGATCGTTTTCATGAGAGAGTGAGGAAATCTTTTATCCGCAGGCAACATTCCACATTCCGGATTATATGTACTGCCGGGGACGTTCTGCCATGGTACATAGAGAAGTGCCTTGGTAGACTGCCCTCGTATTTCTCCGTCGTGATCCTGTGTATGGAGGGAGTTTGGATCATCGATCAATGTGAGGTGAACTGTTATTCAACAAAGTTTAGTTTCAGTTCATGTTGTTTTGGGGACACATGGAAGCATCCACTGCTCGGGTTTGTGAGATCCGAATTGTCATGGAAGCATTTCGTAGTTATTTGGTTTCATCTTTGCAAGTCTCTGAGTTTTTGTGTTTGGGCATAAGGTTTGGATGGGCAACGTGAAGTAATGCAATTTAATATTATTGCACAGGTGTGTGAAAAGGAAAGATATGGTCGTACTAGTATGACCTTTAAATAGGTGACAATGGTTACATTCTTATGTATACCAGTTTTGGGATGTGCAGTATGTATTAGGTTCCATTCTTTACATGCAACAAGGAATTTTTCAGAGCAAGGTTGCATTTAAAGTATTTTTGGAAGTATGCATGTGTATTGGGTGAGTGGTGATAACTGGATAATGCAGATTATTGATATGCATTTTTAAGAGTGTTAATGCTGTCTAACATGTTAGATTTTAACGAATTTGAGGATTTGTAGTATTTTGGTTGCTTCCTGGGAAAATAGCAAGATGGACTTTTAGTCTTTGAGATTTACAGTTGTGTGTTACATCAAATAGAAAAGTTAAACTTGTGTTGTTGGTGATTAAGCACGTACATGTTTAGTTTGAGGTGTGGGTAAGGCCCTGCTCACACCGCTAAGTTGTTGTGTAAAGAGCTGCCAGACTTCAGGGCAGCCTGCCTCACACGTTCGGAGTTGAGGATTTTGATGGTGTTTATGCACAAACTTTGTGCAACAGTTTGCCCTCGGATTCCAAGTAACGAGTAAGTATACTCTGGTTGTGATGTCACTTAGGCCACTACTATTTCATGGTTGTCTCCTATATTGTTGTAACTTCAATATATCATTGTCATACCAATTTAGTCTTGCAATTCTCTAGTAATAGTTGTATAATAGTCGTTCAATATTGTACAGTGTCTAGGTAGCTTTTGTACTGGCAACAATGCCATTGGATATAATAATTGTCATTGACAACTGAGGTTTAATACATTTATCTTGGTCATTTAAAAACAGTTTGTATCTTTCACAGGTGGTATCGGCTGGTGGCCTATCGTTTGTTTACATGGTGGCTTCATGGGAGGCTTGGAACCAGCGTTCGACGAGTAATACCCACCTGTGTCATTGATGCCATTAGAGAAACTTTCCCAAGTGACTGCGGTCAAAACAGGGGATTTTCCCACACTGTGCTGCAACTGGAACTTTACAATGTGTAGTAGTTGTGTGCCATCAAAATAAGAAACAAAATAAAACACAACAGAACTTTTATCAATGGTTGTTTCGGTTTTTCAGTGAATCAAGTGTGTCTCCATTCAGCAGTGTTCCGGGTCTTGCCTTCACGCCTCAGGCACATCCACCCCCTCCATTTTCAAAGCCAGTTCACACCAGTGGATGTGCGCTGCCAAGGGGTGCTGTCAGTGGCGCGAACGGCCAAGGTGCCAAACGCCATGTACACTTCAAAGGTATCTTACCTGCAGGGGTCATTGTTCACATGCCCTCCTCAGACCTCGTGTCTCCAGGCAGGCTCCCCTTGAAGCAGGCCGTGCCCCTGCAATCCCCATAGGTGTGTCTCCATTCAGCAGTGTTCCGGTGCCTTGTCTGCATGCCCCAGGCCTATCCATCCCCCCTCCATTATCAAAGCCAGATTGCACCAGTGGATGTGCGCTGCCAAGGGGTGCTGTCAGGGGCGCCAACGGCCAAGGTGCCAAACACCATGTACACCTCAAAGGTATCTTACGCGCAGGGGTCATTGTTCACATGCCCTCTTCAGACCACGTGTCTCCAGGCAGGCTCACCTTGAAGCAGGCCGTGCCCCTGCAATCCACATAATACCACGACATGCACACGTCATTCATTCACATACACACCCCTTTTTGTAATTCTTTATAAACCACTTCATATTTATCATGAGAACATCTTTGAGCACTGCAAGTCAACTCGTGAACGTGCTACATGAGAACCCCGGTGACCAAATCTAATCTGCTCGTCGTCGTGCTACCTGTGAACTTCTGTGATCGCTGCGAGTCTGCTCGTCGGCATGCTACCTGTGAACATCTCCCTGTTCTCCTGCCACTAACTACTCTGCTTGCTGAATCTAACTGTTTGTTGGCCAAGGTAAGGGCATGTCTCCTAATCATATCTCCTTCATCTCTAAATTTCTATCTATTTCGAACTAACGTACTCAGTAGTGTTATGTTCATTTGTCTCATTGCCACTGACTTGAGTTTAATGTGTCATGTTATTGATATATCAATTGTCATCAGTGTCAATTGGCATCGAATTGCATATGTAGTGGACTGTGTCTATAATATAAGCATATTTCCTTTTGATGCACAATAGCACATTCAAGGGGAGTAACATGATCTGATTTTCGTCACATCAAAGAACTTTTTATGAAAGTTATCGTATAATACAGCCGCCCACGGTGCATTGGTTTTGCTGTGGTGACCAAAACATAGCTTGCATTGAAGAATGTATGGTATAATTCCTTCTTTCTCACGTTTTTATGCAAAGTAATTTTTGAATAATGTTAACCTTTTTTTTTGCAGAATTTGCAACATTGCCTGCATGTTCGATTTTCGGTTTCCCTTCTAAGACCCATGAGAAATCTAAAGGCAATACAATGCATGTATTCCCATAGACTGTAGATCGAATTAGAGAATGGGTCAGATATTGTGGCTATGCGCCGGAAGAGCTTGAAAGTAGAGTCAAAAAGTCTTGGAGGACAAGAGGAACTATTAATTGAGGCACGGCATGTTCAGACTCGAGATGCCTTTGCCCAATGGCCAGAAATTGAATTTAATGTGTCCGGCGAAGCCAGCAAAGTGTTTTCGGACCATTGCTACAATACCACTGCTCCACCAGATGAAGGTGAAACTGAATGTATTGACGATACTTTTGAATTAGTCGCAGACCACTTGACACAATCGACACCTGCCAAAAAAGTGCCACCCAAAAACCAGTCAACATTGATGTTTTCTCCGATTCATGTTCAAGTAACAGATGTTGAAATGACAGAGACTGAAGCATCAACACAATTGACCGGCGAACTAGACAAAGATCTCAACTATACTATGTCCAGTTTGGCTGATATGTCCACAACAGTTCAGTCAGAAACAACATAAATGCAGGATGGCAGTCTAATAAAGGAGGCCAAATACATAGTATTTGACAGCTGCTTGATGGAGATTATAAACATGCTGAATTGTGTTCATTCAGTGAGAGGGGAAGTACGTGGGAAGCAATTGGTGAATGTGACTCATCTAACACAAGGCAGTAACCTCAAAATACATGCCACCTGTGAAATGTTACATAAAAAATGTTCTGGTCCGCTCAACCGATGCTGGGGAAACTGCCAGCTGGCAATCTACTGTGTGCAGTAGCTTTATTTTTCAGTGGCTCTAGTTTCAGGAAGTTGTCCAGTTTCGGCCAATTTGTGGGACTCCATTTCATTTCTAAAACACAGTACTACAAATATCAACGTGATTATCTATTCCCTGCCATTAGTGAAGCTTGGAAAATTGAACAATTGTCTATTCAAAGTACATTCTCCGACAAACGGTTCAGGCTAGCTGGCGATGGACAGTGTGACAGCCCCGGAATTTCAGCAAAGTACTGTACATACCACGTTCAGGACATGGAAAGTAAAATAATTGTGAGTTCGGTGGTCGTACAGGTGTCGGAATGTAAATCCTCAGTGGCCATGGAGAAACTTTGTTTTATAAAATCACTGGAAGATCTACATTCCAGGGGAATGCAAATCGACCTCATAGCCACGGACAGACAGGTTTCAATAGCCAAGACAATGATAGAGCAGTTATTCGACATCAATTTGATGTATGGCATGTTGCCAAATCATTCAATAAAAAAATCTCAGCTGCAGGGAAAAAAAAAGGTTCTGAAAGTATTTCACATTGGTCCCAGTTTTTCAGCAACCATCTTTGGTGGAGCTTCAAAACATGTGATGGGACTGTGGAAATTCTACTGGAAAAATGGCGGTCACTAATGCACCACTGTTCCAATGTTCACCTTTGGACAGAAAACCAACATTTCCACCAATGTGAACAAGGCCCTTTGTCCCCAGAGGAGGCACAGAAGAAGAAGTGGTTGATTCCATCTTCACCTCCACACAAAGCCCTTGAGAATATTGTGTTTGATAAAACTCTATCAAGAGATCTGAAGGGACTCCCAGAATTCTGTCACACAGGAGATTTGGAGGTGTTCCACAATATGTGCCTAAAGTACAGGCCAAAGAGATTGCATTTCGGCATCGAAGGGATAAAATATAGGACATTACTAGCGGTATTAACGCATAACGAGAATGTGGCGGTGAACAATCTAGGACTGCAGGAAATTTAGGGATGCTTCGCTACACTATGGCCTTAACGAAAAGAAGCAAAACATGGGTGGTCAAGCCAGTATATGAGGAAATGGAATTCGATTCTGCGAAATATCTTATTATTAATGTCTTGCAGATGCATACTCATGGAATTGCACGCGATTTTGTTCAGAGCACACATACATTTCCACAAAACATTGCCAACGTGCCCTGTCCACCTAAAGCTGAGCTCGTTGAACAGTTCAAATCCCGGTACAGATGATTACCATCTGTTTTTATTTTTACCAACAATGTTTTTATGAAGTGTCCAAATAAAGTATGCAATTTCTCTTTTGAAATCTATCCTCTTTGTACTTTGTTTTTCCAACTAGTACCATTTTTACGATTGCCATACAATGTAACGCTGTGCTTTCACATTTCACAGTTTCACCCAGCTACTGTGGGACCTTCACTGATCGTGGTAGGGCCAGATGGATAACAGTGTGTAAGAATCTTTGGGGTTCGACAGTTGCCTTACCATACAGTTACCCAAGCCTCTGAATAACTGCTTGTCGCACAAAAGGGATGAGACCTAAGCTACATAAGATTCTAGGCACGCAAGAAGTACTGACTGTGAACAAAACATGCCATGGGGTAGGAGGCCGTGACATAAGCAGAGGTGGGGCTATTGCTAGACACACTTTGACTCAGTTTTTGTGTTTGCTCGACTACAATTTTGGAGTAGGGCACATTCTGTCATTGCCAAGTTTCCCCTACCCATCAGCAGCGCCACAAACAGAGAGCAGTGGCAGCCCTCACATTTTTCCTCCTGTGCCTGTGCTTCACAATTCCAGTTCTCATGGATGCGTTGACACGAGATGTTGCAAACTAAGAATGTATGTTAGTAAAAGTATGAATAACCCGGAAGGAGACTGCGCCCAATTATCGAAAAGGTTTATTTATTTTGAAGTGCCCTTTGAAAGATGACACGTGTTTCGGTCTCCGTGAGACCTTTTTCAAATCAGGGCTATTAGTCTTGAATTCTTCTAGTGCCCCTATTACATAATGCATGGAAAGTGCAGTGGTTCATGGGGTTAAATCCCACCTTGTGCAGAAAAGTCCTCCGTGTGTTCAATTTGACACACAGAGGACTTTTCTGCACAAGGTGGGATTTAACCCCATGAACCACTGCAGTTTCCATGCATTATGCTGCTAATTGATCTGAAAGAATATAAGGGGATCTAACCCATTTATTGTGGAGGACTAATTCCAAATGTAATAGGGGCACTAGAAGAATTCAAGACTAATAGCCCTGATTTGAAAAAGGTCTCAGGGAGACCGAAACACGTGTCATCATTCAAAGGGCACTTCAAAATAAAGAAACCTTTTCGATAATTGGGCGCAGTCTCCTTCCGGGTTATTCATAGTTTTACTTATGTTCAAGGGGGTTTTTTCTTGGCTAAACCCACAATCCGGTGAGACGCGACCATTTGCATTAAACTAGTCATGTTTGAAAAACACCTTATCTCAACAAAGCTGATGTCACCATATTAGTCCAAACCGCTGCAGCCAAGAGTTTCTGAGAAAATAAGAATGTATGTTCATTCTAAGTGAAGGTTGCCAGCTTTGAATTTTTGCTTGCGAGCTGAGGGAAGCCCACGCGTCGCACACACAGAATAAGTTTCTATTGTTTTTTTACCTTGAGCGGCAGGGACCATTCCGAAAGGAATTGAATTGAAGGAGGGGTGTAATAATGTAAGATATGATAAGGTTCTCCATTACAAAACTGGATTTAGGTACATGTAAGTTCAGTTTATGAAAAATCGTTGCCCCGGAGTCTGCGTTATGGTCTGCATTACGCCAAGAGAATGGAAATGCTGAATATAATGTAAGTTTCACTTTAGATGATTTTATACCATAACTAGTCCAATTATCATTAGCTGACCATTATTGCTGGGCTACATTGTACTTGTTCGTTCTTTGTGGCATATTGCAATGAAACGCAAGTACAACCTTTGTGTGCTGGTCTTTCTACTGGGTAAACTTGCAGTCCAGCATCGAGACGCATGTAGACCACCACTGGGTTCCCCCAGGTTCAACGCTAATAAATCATTAAATTGTGCCCCTCAAATTGTAGCCTCAGCTTCCGCATCACGTTTAGAGCTGAACATACTCCATTGCACTATCCTCGGAAGCAAATAGTGGAGTACTTTCCACGTTGTGTTCCCTCTGTTCACATTGTTTCACGTCTGTGCTAATTGTTAGCTGTAACTCGATGCCGAATTAATAAGTAAAATGATAAATTGTAATAAAGATTGGCTAATGAGACACATTTCTATTATTATGTTTTGCAAACAGGTACATCCTGCCATTCTGCGATTGTCATCGATTTGAGATCCCAACCGATGGTTTCTTAAAAACCGCCAGCTGCACCTACATGTCAATCACTGGATTTATTTGACTCTTTTTTGGGACGATCGCCAAGGACCGATATGCCCTTACGCTGTACCAGCAATTAGGAATAACATAACCTTTACGGTGGTCTAGTGCCAAGTTGATGCACAAGCCTTGCAACTCACCGTGCGACCAAAGCATTTCTTTTACACAAAAGGAACACCGTGTGTACCCAAAAGGAACAGCGTGTGACTCACGATAAACATTTGCGGATCGAGAGCAAAGAAAAAAAGTTCCATTTTGATTGAATATGGCAATCACCAAATGTTCTCGAAGTGTTTACTGGGAAATAAATGTACTTTATAAATTGTACAGTCTTGCTGTTTCCTTTTAAAGTACAGTTTCATATTCCGAATTGTGACGCGCTGTGTTGTGAGATGATGTGTGTTGTTTTCCGGGTTCTGCGCCAAGTCGCGTAGGTGAGAACTGGGCGCGTTTGGCTACGCTGCCCAGTAACGTCAGAGAGAAAGGCGGAGAATATCACTGATTTGGTGATGTCAGGCTCATGGGCGGGGGATATGATTTAGTGCCGCAAAGGCAGTCCTGCTTGCGCGATGCAGAAACGGATAAGATTTATCACAAGATGGCCGCGCTCTATAGCTTGATCTCGCTTGTGTACAAAAGAGGAAAACTACGGTAAGGTGCATAGGAAATGTTTCTACAATCGATCAAAAGTATGGTTAAAACCACATGCCCGAACCCTCGGGACAAAAATATTTCTGACCGCACCATTCACTTAAAGCTACTTCTGGGATCATCACGGATTAGTTTCTTGAATGGATCTGGGAGAATGGGCAACCCCAACATCTTGGTGGCAGTGTTCAGCTGGTTTAGTTTAGTGCTTGTTTTGAGGGCCATGCGCCAGCCCATATATGTGGCCGTTTGTGCTCAGGTGTGGCAGCCCTGAGGTTCGCCAGTGGCAGTGGTGGACGGTAGGGGTTTGGTTTTCTAGGATGGTTTGGGTTTTTGTAGTTTGGTAGCCCAGAGGGGCAGGTTTAGTTCTGCAATGTGGCAGGCTGTTGACCCGCCAGTGGCAGTGACGGGTGGAATGTGTCTAAGGTTTGTTGAGGGGGTAGTGTTTGATAGCAATGTTGGTGTGGCGCTGTTACTGGGAAGTTAGTTACGCCCGTTTGGTCAGCCATTCCCTTGGTTATCTAATTTGTTCTTGGTGCCAGAGGTTTCACAGTTGTGCAGGTTGTGTGTTGTGCTGTCTGATTGTGATGGGTGCATGTTTTCTAGTAACGGAAGAAGGTGTTGAGGTGTTTCTGATTGCAAGGTGTGTAAGGAGTGATGTCATGTGTGGAATGTTAGCTGTAAGACTGGAATGTTTATGTGTGAATAGAGTTCCACCCAGGGCAGTTGAAAGATGTGAGCCTGGGTGGTGGGACACAGTGGGTTTCTATGTCTGTACTTCCTAATCTCCTATGTACCTGATGAGACCTGATTGGACTGATGTACATGAATACAACATACATACATGGTAAAACCAGACGTCTTTTCCGGGTCCCGCGAGGGAAAGAGGGAGGTAATAATGGGACATTCGTAATGTGCCCGTTATTACCTCCCTACCCATTCCCATTGAGCCCTATGGGGGCTCACATGGGAATGGGGAATGGTTCCTTCAAGGAGGAATTACCGGGTCCTCCAATGTTGGAATGAACTGGTAATTCCCCATTGCAGGAACCCGGTATTGGAGCCCGGTATGGAGTCAGCCATGGCACTAATAGCACCATGGCTACCTCCATACTCGTAATGAGGCCCTAGGACAGATGGGAAAGAGAGAGACTAGAGGGATCATTCCGACCCTGGCGGTAGGGGGTTTACGGCACCGGTAAGGATGCCGGTACCGCCAATCCCCTACCGCCAGTTTCGGAGGTCCCTTAGCTGGTCCCACCAGGAACGGCTGGTCTGACCAGCCGTCCTTAGCAGGACCCGTTAAGGGACCATGGAGCTAATAACGGGGCCGCAATTTGCGGGTCCGTTATTAGCTCCTTCCCCATTCCCATTGAGCCCTATGGGGACTCAAATGGGAATGGGGAATGGTTTTCTGAATGGGGACTTACCGGGTCCTCCAAGGTTAGAAAGACCCGGTAAGTCCCCATTCAGAGACACCAGTCGCGGGTTTGGAGGCAGCCATGGTGCTAATAGCACCATGTCTACCGCCAAACTCGGAATGACCCCCTAAGAGTGATTGAAGAAGACAGATTCGGAGATCGAAGTGAAAGGAGGGATGAAAAAGGAGAAAAGGTTGAGAGAGAAGGGGATTTACACAGAAATGGTGTGGAACGGTAACAAAAGAGAGAACAGGAAAAGAGACGGGCAGCACGGCAAGAAAATCTAAAAGAAGATGCGGAAGTGAAGGTGAAGATGATAGAGAATCAAAACACTGAATGGGCTGGTGGGGAAAGAGATAGGTGGGGAAAGAGATAGAGCTGACACAAGAGGATGGCATGATAGAGAATCAAAACACTGAATGAGCTGGTCGGGGAAGAGATAGAGCCGACACAAGAGGATGGCATGATAGAGAATCAAAACACTGAATGAGCTGGTCGGGGAAGAGATAGAGCCGACACAAGAGGATGGCATGATAGAGAATCAAAACACCGAATGGGCTGGTGGGGGAAGAGATAGGTGGGGAAAGAGATAGAGCTGACACAAGAGGATGGCATGATAGGGAATCAAAACACTGAATGAGCTGGTCGGGGAAGAGATAGAGCCGACACAAGAGGATGGCATGATAGAGAATCAAAACACTGGATGAGCTGATCGGGGAAGGGATAGAGCCGACACAAGAGGATGGCATGATAGAGAATCAAAACACCGAATGGGCTGGTGGGGGAAGAGATAGAGCCGACACAAGAGGATGGCATGATAGAGAATCAAAACACCGAATGGGCTGGTCGGGGAAGAGATAGAGCCGACACAAGAGAATGGCATGATAGAGAATCAAAACACCGAATGGGCTGGTGGGGGAAGAGATAGAGCCGACACAAGAGGATGGCATGATAGAGAATCAAAACACCGAATGGCCTGGTGGGGGAAGAGATAGAGCCGACACAAGAGGATGGCATGATAGAGAATCAAAACACCGGGCTGGTGGGAGAAGAGAAATAGGAAACAGAGCGTTAGAAGAGGAGAGATGGATTGTTTAACAAGGAGAGATAAAGGAGAGCATTTGAGAAATGAGAAAGAACAGAGAGAGAGAGAGTGCAAGTGAAAAGGTGAGAGAAGAGGGAAGTCAGTGAAACAGGCAGTCTGGACCGACGAGGAAGATGTGACACAGAACAGCTGCAGCGAAGAAGGTCAAGAGAGGACAGCAGCGCTAGAAATAAGATGGAAGAGGGACAAGAGAGGACAGCAGCGCTAGAAATAAGATGGAAGAGGGACAAGAGAGGACAGCAATGCTGGAAATAAGATGGGAGAGACTGGGCAAGGCAGAAGGGGGTGTTAGACAAGGAGGTTGCGGCCCTACACTGTGTGAATACCATCCTTCAATGCTAATAGTTTGATGTTGATTGGTGGGAGCGCCTGCGCTTTCCCTCCAGTCTTCTGGATGCAAGGCTACTGGACCAGGCTTCTGCTCCCCACCCCCTGACCCCCCCCCAACCCTCCTGCCACAATCGCAGGCGTCCAAACTCTCCTTTGCTCTGATAGTGTTACTAGACACATTCTACTAATAAAGCAAAGGTCTGATATTGAATTATTGAATTCAAGGGACTACCCTCATTCCACTCTTTGGAGACAGAATATGTTTATAGACATGCATGAGAGTTTGGGAACCTGGTCACTAGGCATGCTTCCTGCTCAAAGCAGTCGCCCCCCCTCCCACCACCATGACCAGGTGTCTGTCTCTCATCCAGCTAACACAATGATTGGGGTGTGAATTCAACATTTGTTTCTTAAGGGGGCTTGGCATAAAACGTTTGAAAGCCGCTGCTCTAAATCGTGCCGACCCTCCCCGTTACATCGCTTGGTGACATTAGTTGAGGTTACAAAGATGATCCTGCCAAACTCTAAATGAGCCCGTGGCTCGGTGATCTGCAGCCTTTGGCTTGTCAGATGTGTTACTCTGTATTGTGGCGCTGGCCCTTTAAGGGTGTGCACGCGACAGAGTGACGTCTCACTCCATCGCGTGCCTGTATAAATAAACCGGGTGTTTCCGGTGGCCTCAGAGACACCGGGGAGCCCGCACTACCAACACTGTGTCTGAGTGCTTGTGTTCGGGGAGTGGGGGGCTCACGGGGCGTTGGTCATACGGCGACCGCTAACAGTGGCGACGAGCTGGGATAGTACCTGGGAAAGGCAATGACTTTCAGTAGTGCGCGTATGATTGTACGTGACGCACACTCCATGAAACATGCTGCAGAGAGGGCACTAATCCATGCAGTCGGTGGCCATCTTTGACAAAAGGCCCTAGGAGGTCGTGGCTTTGTTTGAAGCAACGGTGAGCCATCCAGGCATAATTTTTGGATATTCCTATGGTGGATAGTCACAGGATGCACAGATTGTGTTTTTGCAAGTGAATTTTTTGCATTTTCACTGTTTTCACCGAGTATTGGGTGTGGAGCCAGGGAAGGCCTGATGTTTGTGTGCACACCCTGGGCCCACCCTGCTCAATTTTTGGGACCTCTATACTGCCTGGCATCAGCCCTGACATACTGAGGGCCATTTTGACTGTGGGGAAGCCTGGCACTGAAAACTACTGGCCACATCTGGTGCCTGTTCATCACTTAACGCCTATCTGGGCCCATCTGGAAAGGAGGTGGTGGTGAGTGAGTTGTGGCCCCTTTTACTTTCATTTCATCAGGGGTGCCTGTGCGCCCACCATCATGAATGCCAGTAAGCTGCAGCCGCTGACCAACAGCAAACCGCTCCAATAGTGGGCCAACAGCCACCGCCAGTACTACCACCAAGACCATTGCTCAAACCACCTGGTGCCCTGCAGCCAATGCCTGAGTTTGATGTCTCAGGCACACCATCAAGTCTGGGGCCATCGTGGAAAATGTGGATGGACAGGTTAGAAATGTACTTTAGGGCCACCATGGAGACGAGTGATGGCAGTAGGCGGCCACCCTCTTGTACTGTGATGGCCCTGCGGGACATGAGGTGTTCCTGTCCCTCCAACCAGAAAATGGGTCACATGCGGCGGCTAAGGACGCTCTCCACGATCATTTTCTACGCATGGCAAATGCCGATAATGAACGATTCCTCATGGGCGTGGCCCGCCAAAAGGACGATGAGACACTGGACGTATTTTATGGGAGACTGCGCAGACCGGCGGTCCCCTGTGCCTGGAATGACCCTGATATGATGATAAGGAACCATCTCATCCAGGGGTGCATGTCTGGTAAGCTGCGCCGCCAGATCCTGAAGGAGCCGGGCATCACCCTTCCCCGCATCCTGGAATTGGGGAGGTGCTATGAGGTCTCTGAGTTGCAGGCGACCAGAATGGAGGCAGGAGTGCACCCCAGCAGGGGGGAGGACATCTGTGCCATCGGCAGAGGCCGAGGGCTTCGACGCCCAGCAGGCAACCAAGGGATAAGAGTGCAGTCAATAGTCAACTCATGTCTGAAGTCCGAATACGATCACCCACATCCTGCAGAGTGCCCGGCTATGGGTAAAACGTGTGGCCGCTGTGGAGGTGCTGATCACTATGCCCGCATGTTCAAGGACGTAACACTGATAATCGTTCCCAGATGGCCGGTCCGGGTGGGTTTCTTCCGCCAACAGCGATCTTCAAATGTGGCTCAGGTGGACCAAGGGGACGATGAAAATGGTCCGGAAGGTGAGGAAGAAGGAGACGAAGAAGAAAAAGCTTTCTTCGTGTCCAGTGTGGGTGTCCTGCGGTCCAACTCCAAGCAACAGCCCAGATGTAATGTCATGGTGAATGGGGACTCAGTACCGATGCTTGTGGATACTGGCGCATCTGTCAACGTAATGGCCAGGGAACATTATGACACCATGCAATCCCTGCCTGGCCTGTCCAAACTGAAGGCGCGCTTCTTCACGTTGTGGCGGGGAGAACAGCCAATCCCCCTGGACGGTGCATTCATTTCAGATGTGAAGTATGGCGAAGCCAAAATCCGGGCCAGGTTCTACGTCACACCAGTGAGTGACAACACCTTACTGTGCTGTACTGCAGCAGAGGCTCTAGGCATTGTGACCTTTGAGTACTCCGTGTACGTGGATAACATCCAGGTGCTGTTGAGCAGACACTCACCTCTGTTTGAGGGCATAGGACAGATGGCTGGTGAACCTGTCGGCCTACACATTGACAAGTCTATCCAGCCAGTGGCGCTCAAACATCGGCGAGTGCCATTCCACCTCAGAGACCTGGTGGATCAGAAACTTGATAACCTTGTCAAGCTGGACATTATCGAAAACACGGAGGGCCCCACTCCATGGGTCTCCCCGATTGTGATTGCTCGGAAACCCAAACAGCCTGAGTCGGTGAGAATTTGCGTGGACATGTGCTTGTCCAACACGGCGATAAAGTGGGAGAGACACCTAACCCCCACAATTGACAACATCATAACTGAGCTGCAGGGTGCAAGGTTCTTTTCCAAACTGGACCTCAGGGCCGGGTACCATCAGGTAATGCTTCACCCCGAGTTACGCTACATCACCACCTTCAGCACTCACTGGGGGCTGTATAGATACAAAAGGCTCAGCTTTGGGTCGTCGTCAGCGGCGGAGGTCTTTCAAAACATCATCAGAGAGGCCCTTGCAGACCTGGAATGGGTGCTCAATATCAGTGATGATATCCTGGGGTTCGTGAGGTCGGAGGCGGAACACCAGGCCCGTCTGGCAAAGACATTTGAGTGCCTATGCTCTTTGGGACTCACACTGCACAGTGACAAGTGCACATTTCTTAAGCCCACCAAACAATTTTTCGGATTTGTCTTCAATGCGGATGGAGTGTCCCCTGATCTGCGCAAGGTGAGAGACATTAAGGAGGCCAGGCCCCAAGAGAACATGGCTGAGGTGAAGAGCTTCTTGGGCATGGTCACGTACTGTGACCGGTTCATTCGGAACCTGGCATCCCGTTCTGAGCCACTGCGGACGCTAACAAGGAAGGGGTGCCACTGGAGTAAGCTGCCTTCAGTGATATCAAGGGTGCCCTCACTGCAGAGGACACTATGGCATTCTTTGACCCCGCACTGCAGACTGAGATAATTGAGGACGCCAGCCCCTACGGCCTCGAAGCGGTCTTCACTCAAGTGAGGGCTGCCCAAGAAGTCCGCTCAATAGCATATGCCAGCAAGGTGCTTTCGGAGACTGAGCAAAGCTATTTGCAAATTGAGCGGGAGGCGTTGGCTGTGCTGTGGGGCTGCAGACATTTGCGACTGTACGTCCTCGGGAGGCCGGTGACGGTGGTCACGGACCATAAGCCCCTGCTTCCCATCCTGGCGGGCTCATCCTCCAAACCTCCTGTTAGGATAGAATGATGGATGCTGGCGCTCCTAGAATATGGTGTGTCGCTGGTTTACCGCCCGGTCCAGCAACAACGTGGCGGACTATCTTTCCAGGCACCCGAGAGGGGGCGATCAGCCGTCCACGTGCACAGAGGAGGCGGATGAGCATATACGGCTGGTGGTTGAAGTGGCCACGCCCAATTCGGTGCCGGTAGAAGAACTTGAACGGGCCGCCGCGCTGGCAGATGAGTGTTTCAGGATACTGAAGGCGGCCATGGAACATGGGGCCTGGAAGACAGTGATGGAGTCTTTGGCCCGGAGAACACATGATGCAAAGGTGGCCCTGGAACAACAATGGTGGGTCCGAGAGGAACTGGCATTTTCAAATCGGGACTGCTGCTAAGAGGGGGCAGAATAGTGATCCTGCAAGCCAAGGTGGAACAAATCATCGCCCTGGCACATCAAGGACACCAAGGTGCGCCAAAAACAAAGGCCCGACTGCGGCAGAAAGTGTGGTTCCCTGAGCTAGAAAGGAGAGTCTAGGAATGTGTGGCCTCCTGTGTGTGGTGCCAGGCAGCCTCACAGGCGCAGTGTGAGAGGAACATGGCCGTGGGAGGTGGTCCACGCAGACTTCGGGTCCACGACCAGGGGCACCCACTTCCTGGTGGACTGCATCAATTGAATATAATCGCGCGCCGAGTGTCCGAAGGGGGCATCCGAAGTAATGTAATGTTAGTAATGGCCGCCGCTTTCGATACTATAACAACAATGGCCTCAAAATTAGAGAACGGACTACTCTTGGAGTATGTCGTCAAGGCGACTCACTCTTAGTTTAACAACGAAGGGGACGCCTTTGGACGCCCCCTTCGGACACTCGGCGCGCGATTATACGCGATTGATGCAGTTTCAGGTGAGAGACCATCTCAGAAGTGCAGCAGTTTTTCTCTTTCTCCCTTCACGATTTCAATGTAATGAAAGACCGCGAGCACTGTGTGTGCTGCATCTTTAAATAGCACGCTGGCTCAAGTCTGGCGGAAGATTTAATCTATATAACTGAAATAATATTGTGATCACAGGACTATTAAACACGGGATTCTTAAAAAAGCCACTTGCAACATCTGCTAATCCTTAATCCTTAAGGAAACCTAATTATGTATATTAACTGGGAACTAGGAAACTGGATTAAGATGTGCATTACCTTGGGTGAAACCTTGCCTATTACATTAGACTAACAATGCCGAGCGGCATCTGCAGAATGCTTTCGTTAATTGTAATTTATGTCATTTCTTCAAAGGGATCTAACCCGTTAATGGAAGCGGATATTCTCTGCAAAAGCTAAAATAATAGGGGCAGTTCAAAGAATAAGAGGTAATACAACTATTACTCACCATACACTGTAAGAAGGTATTATGAGATAATGGACAAAGCATTAACTAACTGAGCCTTTTATTCCCTTCTCTTGACCCTTCCTGTCCCTCCCAACCCCCCACCTATTTTTGTCTGTCATCTTATTTTTGCATTATTGTTTTGCTTTTTGATTTATCATCCATATGAATTGGATATGTGACTTGTTTCTTTGTTCTATTTTCATTCTTTTGCTAATGTACAATATGTGATCTAACATAATGGGCCTCATTACACGGTAGGCGGTGGACCAAGGTGCTAATAGCACCTTGGTCCATGCCGGTAAAATTCCGGCACCGCCTTGGTGGAAAGGGGAATTACCGCCCTATTCCAAGGTTGGCGGGGCGGTAATTCCCCCTTCCACCATTGCCCTTCCCCATTCCCATTTTTGCCCCATAGGGCATAATGGGAATGGGGAAGGTGCTAATTACGGTACCGCAAATTTGCGGTGCCGTAATTAGCACTAAGGTCCCTTAGCGGGTTGGTTTTTAACGCCTGCTAAAAGCAGGCGTTGAAGTACCAACCCGCTAAGGGACCTCGTAGTAAGGCGGTAAGGGTTAACGGTCACCGGTACCATTACCGGTGACCGTTAACCCTTACCGCCTTCCGTGTAATGAGGCCCAATGTCTTTTTGTTATTTTTGGCACTTAATTACTGTATATTCACGATAATCAGCCCTGATTTGAGAAAGGTCTATTAAGGGACCGAAACACGTGTCATCACAAAGGGCACCTCAACGCATTAAATATTATTTTCTTAAAACTGGGCGCAGTCTCATTCTCGGTCTTTTTTCCTTTTCTTGAATACTTTTGAGTGTTTTTTTTCTAGGCATTACCACTAACCGTCTGAGACGCAACCTTACAGAAAAACCTTGGAAAGCAAACATTTGTCTATTTTATATAATTTGAAGTGAAACTAAAATGTTGCCATGTTAGACCTGACCGACCTAGCCAAGAATTCTTAAACTTCCTATGTCATGGACTAAGTGATGGTTGTTCTGCTGTGAAGATCCTGGAGCCTGTGCAGTATGGTGCCACCTGCGGACCCAGGGTGGGTATCATTAAAGGGGCTTCCGGGGATATGTTGATGTTGTGTGCTGTGATGCTGAAAAGATAGGTTCGCCTTTTCAGTTGTTTGTTATTATGGAAAAGGAGGAGTGTGGCGCAGGCCCATTAAGGGCGCACACGCAGCGGAGTGACGTCCCACTCCGTCGTGTGCCTGTATAAATAAACAGGAGCAATCCCGGTGGCCTCAGAGCCACCGTGGAGCCCGCACTACCAACACTGTATCTGAGTTCGGGAGCGGGGGGCAACAGTCCATCAGACCTAGCCAGCACACTCAAGGATGAAGGATCATGGGAGTTACAGTCCATAAAATCAGGAGAGCCACACGTTGCAGACTTCTGCCCTACCTGGCGAGCTGGTTTCTGTGGGCACCAAAAGGCTGTGTATGCCACCACACTAACAGACAGGACCCTCACAATGCCAGGCCCCTACCACACAGTCACACTTTCAGTGAGTGGGCATAGCCGCGTGTGCCACTGTAGCCATCACGTGCACGTGCTTGTTGTGGCTTACTAGGATCAGCACCCTGGCCTCTGCAGGTGTGTAATTACTGTGGCGTGTTGCTGCTCCGGTGTGTTGTGACCAGGCAAACAGCCTGAGCTGTCATTACGTCTGCACTTGCTGTCACCGCTGTAATCTCGTATTCCCTCCCTCCCCCTGAGGTGGACAAAACAGAATGCATTCTTGGCTTGTTTTCCTGTCTTCGCGGTATTTAATTACTCGTCTTGGCGGTGGAAGGATAAAAGAGACGGTTATTCATTCGGCCAGGTGTCCAAGAGGGCTTTCAGAGCCGAACAAAAGCACAGTACATTCTGCGCCGAGCCCTCCCAAAGCTTCCTGTGAAAAGATACCGAAAGTGGGTCACGGAATAAAACCTCGCTCAAAAGCGCGTTACAGCAAATTCAATATAACGCTGCCTGGCACAGTGGAAGAGGTTAGCCTCAGTGAAGAAGTTAGCCTCAATATAACTCTGCCTGTCACAGTGAATAGGTTAGCCTCAATATAACTCTGCCTGACACAGTGGAAGAGGTTAGCCTCAATATAACTCTGCCTGGCACAGTGAAGAGGTTAGCCTCAATATAACTCTGCCTGGCACAGTGGAAGAGGTTAGCCTCAGTAAAGAGGTTAGCCTCAATATAACTCTGCCTGGCACAGTGAAGAGGTTAGCCTCAATATAACTATGCCTGGCAAGTGAAGAGGTTAGCCTCAATATAACTCTGCCTGGCACAGTGGAAGAGATTAGCCTCAGTAAAGAGGTTAGCCTCACTATAACTCTGCCTGACACATTGGAAGAGGTTAGCCTCAATATCACGCTGCCTGGCACAGTGGAAGAGGCGTGCCCAAAGAAGCAGTGCTGCCTGGGAGACCCTAGCTCCTGTCCCTGTGGGCAGGGTCTCCCTCCAGAGGTCCACAAAAGAGGAATTGCTGCAGGTGGGGCCTTCGACTATGCTTGAAGCACCCCTTCAGCGAGAGTTGATGAGGGCCATCAGAGAGAACTCTCACTCCACCCTTTTTATATCCTGTGGCGACATCATTTTATATCTCCAGAAAACTAACCAATTTATACAACAGGCAGTAAACAGAAAAAAAATAACTCCAATCTGAGAGGTTTTCAAGGAACAGGGCTCAGAGCTGGAAAGCACCCCGTGGGCTTCTGTCCTTTTCATCCCATTTATTGCATAGGTAGCTTTTTGGAGACCTTAGTAAACAAAATGTATGATATGGTTAATGACCACAGAGGAGGCCATTAATGCTAGTTATTCACCCTACTATGCTGAAGTGCATGTATGACACTTGTATGGCCAGTAGATAGTGGTAGTGGCTTGCTCCACAGGGATTGCTGGGGTTAGTACTTGAATGTCTCACCAACCAATGAATGCCAGGCCCTGCCCGCCACCATCTGTTGTGAAAGAAAGGACTATTTCTGTCCTGTAGTTAGTGAATAGTATCCAGATCCATGGGGGCAGTGTCTGGTTTGGAGGCACGGTGTCCATACATTTCACTAAGGTCCCAATGTCTGCTTAGCGACCGCTCCCCCTCGATGGTTTAAGGCAGGGGTCTGCTACCTGTGGCTCCCTGGATGTGTTGGGCGATATTCCCATCATCCTTACCCAACATATTTAATGGTAAGGAATCATGGGAGTTGTAGTCCAAAAGATCAGAAGAGCCGTGTGTTGGAGACCCCTGGTTTCAGGTATTTGGATGTGCTGTGCCGCTGGCTATTCTGCCTCTCTTTCTACTGTTTCAACATTTTCACCCTAGAGAATTAGCACTTTCAGATCATCTTTCAACTTTGGGATGTTTGTGATCTTTTTTCTTAAGTGCTCTAAAATAACACCATGTTACGTTCTCGTGTTTGGAGTAGTGAAGGGCACAGAGGGCTTAGACTTCGATAACTTCCATGTTGCACTGGTTACAGGCCTGGTCCTCCTCAGGTTTCCAGGGGTTTCTGGAGCTGCTGGGTTCAATCTCTAATCTTTGCCTGCTGCAGTGGGGCGGGCCATTCTTCAGAGGACGGGCAGAGGTGATAGGGTCTGTGATGTAATGGAGGTTGGGGAGTGACATCTAAGCAAGCCAATTAAAAGCATGTCATTTCACAGAATGTTCATCGCTGGCAGTGGGGGAGAGGGAATTCTTTGAGCAGATTATTGGCGGCATCCCAAGGGGTTCAACAGTTTCTGGTTTTTCAAAGCAGAGCACTGATAATAACGCAGAACAGCGTCTTTTTTCTCTTTAGACCCTGGGTAGGGCTTAGCAACGAATCAGTTTGCTTGGGTCGTGGACTGCATTCCGAGCCACCTGACGATTGCTTCCCCTGCCCTGCCATCTTCCCCCCACTCTCCCTTCTCCTTCTGTCTCCGGTCCCACCCTCCCTTCTCCTTCTGTCTTGGGTCCCACCCACCCCCACTTACCAGATTCCTCGGGAAGCAGCAGCCCCCACAGCACTGCTGGAAGAGGGGCTGCTCTTGCAGCCCCATCTTCCAGCTCTGTGTCAGCCATCTTGTGTAAGTATTTTGTATGAATGAAAAGGACACCACGAGGCATCCCGTTCATTCATACAAAAGACATTACTGTCATCCTCCCGGGTTACCGGATTGGCAAGCATGGTTGCTGATAGCCATAAGCTCCCATTTCACGGGCTGGGACGGGTGGCAACAGCACCAGGACCCTCATAAAAGGCCCTCGCCAGCTACACTCAGGCTTATTAACTTGAGCCCTGGGCCCTTAACAACAGTTCCAGCCTGTGGAAGGGGTGTTTATGGCTAAATTAAACTGCTGGGTCTCCCTCCCCTGCCTGGGGAAGGAGCCCACAAAACATACATGCATAGACCTTCATTGCCCTGCCTAGCATGGCTTACGGACAAGCAGGAAAACCTTTCAAGAGGGAGAACACCCCAGGAGTTTTGATGCCTGATGTTAGTGAGTTGACATACCTATCTGTATTTCTAATAGAGGACTGCGAAGGGTTAAGTCAGAAAGCAGTAGAGTAATGAGGTTCTTTCGTGATGTCCACATCAATGAGGGACTCTCCTTGGTCACTTTTCGGCTAGTTATCATCTTCCTGGTGCATCCATCCGGTATTTCACGTGTCGTGACTCAAACCGTAAGTTACGGACCACTGATTCCCCCATGGCTGCCAACAATACATGACCCATTGAAAGGGCTATGCCCCATGTGACTGCACATGGGAACCTGCTACAGATGTACATGCCCCACGCCTGGTACGACAATTCTACCATCGACACTCCTAGAAAACTAGGGCCTCATGTTTTCCGGAGACGCACGTAGTGTCACGCCCCATTCCTGTGGACCCCGTTCTGAGGCCCGGAATAGGGGTAAAACCTTACCTGGGCCTAGCGCTTCTACAATCATTGGCCCATGCGGTGGCGCAGTACCCCTGAATCTATACTGGCATTCCGCAGAACATGCACTCCACTTTCCTGGGTACCATCATCTTGCCTGCACTGTCCGTGTTTAGAGGACCAACTTTGCCACATGGGACATGCGCATGGCTGAGCGTCCAAGCTTTGCTGTGACAACCATGAACAAAGCCTCCTTCCCACTGCATTTCCAAAAAGACGGCAGTTAGATTCTGCTCAGGGTGTCTCAACACTCTGGTTGTGCTCGCTACCTGTTCACCTGCCTTTTCTCCATCTTCCATTCTGTGGAGCTCCTTTTACTGTGCTTCTGGCTCTGTTTGCGCCCTGCTCCTTCCACGTCCTGGTTGCTACATCTTCTCGTTCCTTGCTCCTTCCTTCCGGTCCTTCTTAAATTGTTTCAGCGTAAACAGTCTCTTATCTTAAGTGCGTTTACTGATGTACATATCGCAGGAAAAACATTTTGAGACCCCCTCTTCGGATTCTTGCCCCCAACCCATCCGATCAGATTTGTCCAAACTGTCAAACCTGCTTCCTGTAAAAAGTCAGCAGAGGCATACAATAAGAAATACGTTCAAAACATCAATGTTATGTGCATGAGGGAGGGGGGTGATCACACAGAGCCCTGTAGTGAGTGTGCATAAATAAGCTAAATAACGTGGCACCAGTGTGCGGCCATTATGGACATTCACCTCCAAACCGCAATGAAGGTCTACGTTTATGCAAGCTCTGTTGGAAGGCAGACATGACTTCTGCAACAGTTGCAATATTTTAGTATGAAGCAAATGAGCTCACAGTGGAGGATAGTTTTCGCATTGTTTGCTAAAGGACGAGCCGAGAAGGGAGTAAGAGATGTGCAGGTGCATTGATGAGGGTTGCTGGGAACAAGGGCACGGGAGACAAGCACTGTCTGGATTTTTTCCACACTTGCCTCCCGTGCTTGATGTCTGTCCTTCGGCCGGGGACAGTCTGCAATTTATGAGGGGCAGGGGTTTATCCCCATAAGAAGAGAGGTGCAATCCCTATGAGATGAGAGAGAATTAGAACCCTGGGTGTTGAAGTCTCGCTGAGAGGCAGGACACTCCGCTCCAGACCCCGTTAGTTGATGCGTGATCTCTCTGCCTACCTGCCTCGGGATTGGGTAGTGTTGTCGTTGTCGAGATTAAGCTTTCTCCTACAACTGCACTAACAGTGATGTATACCTATGGTGTTTATGCTTGTTCATGTATTAATGTATAACCAGTTGCATTTATTTTGTAATAATATGTATACTTATGGAATGTGAATAATGGGCCTGTAAAGAGCCAATTATTTTCCAACTAATGGTCTAAGTGCACATCATTGCCTTTCTGAGTCCAAGAACCTTTAGTCCATGTAATAGGGTAAGTGCTGAGGTCATTACATGTGTCTGAAAAGCAAAACATAGTGGCGCTGTGAGCAGGGTTCTTGTGTTGTAATTGATTCCAAGAACTCAAACGAATCTAAAGCTTGGACACAGAAAGGCAATTTCGAGTTTTGTATTTGTGAATTGTGTGTTTTGTTGTTGAGGTTTTGATAGGGGACTTGAAAAATCCATCGAAATCATGAGTTTCATTCCTTATTTAGGAAAAGGTAGGATCCGCAGGCAGAGACTGTCCTGAGGTGATGATGCCAGGGTGGACAAAGAGTCCATATGACAAATTGGCACAGACTTGGGCATGTGGCGCAGGTTTGAGTGAGACCTGGGATACAAGTATAGGAGAGGCGAGGCGAGTCCAGCCGAGGTGGCAGCCTTCTTGCAACAGGTACTCATAAAGAAGGGAAAGGAGTGCTCAGCGTTTGGCAGACGAAGTTGGATTTTGTTGCATGCATTCAAAAAGAGGCATCAGCAGAATGTAGAATTGCAGGTCAATGTCTTGAGGTTGAAAAATGAATTGGCTGCTGAAAAACAGATTGCGCTAATGCATCAACTACAGAAGAATCTTATCAGCAGATAAATGTCAGGCAGTGGCCGAACGAGCTGCTGTGAGTGTTGCCCGATAGAAATATTGAAAAAGAAGAGGGAGCGTGAATGCCCGCAAAGTGGTGACAGTGATTGCCTCCGCAGGGTTGATTGGGATCCCGACCAATGGGACAGGAATGTATTTGTATTTATCTGACAGCACTAGTTCAGAGAGTGGTTTAGAAAGGGAGATACCGTCTAAACCAGAGCTTGACAGGAAGGAAGTGACCTCTAAACCAGTTACGCATAGACAAGCTGGACCACATCCGAATTATACTGGAGGTGGTCTGGGGGATTTGACAATGTAGGAGGATTACTCTCAGTGAGAGGTTGGGGAAATCATTAACCGATTGAAACAGAGGGCTGGTGAGTATCTGTTGTCTTGGATGGTCAAGTTATTTGATGGAGGTTCCGCAGGCCTTCTTGTGGATCCGACAGATTCCCAAGGTTTCTGCCATTGTCCCATGAAACTCATATTCAGGTGCTATTGCGTACAGGGCCGCCTCCTGGTGCCCA
Organism: Ambystoma mexicanum; assembly: GCF_040938575.1. Lineage (NCBI taxonomy): Eukaryota > Metazoa > Chordata > Amphibia > Caudata > Ambystomatidae > Ambystoma > Ambystoma mexicanum. The sequence goes on along the minus strand of NC_090923.1, from coordinate 36,799,699 downwards.
GGGAAGAGAGTCACGGTTAGCTGCTCAAGGGTCTAATCACAAGTATCCAATTATGTCGACTGGCCTAGCAATGAGAAGAGGTGGTTCATATTGAGAGAAGCAATCCAAAGGCTATGGGAGCATACTATGAAAGGAGCCATCCATATTGATGATCCCAAACATATTGGGGGTAGTGGCATTATTGGTTTCAGCCCAAAATACAATCGTTTGATCTGGTCCACCAGCCTACAAAAATGTAATTCTGACTTTGCTGGTGGGGATGACAGGTAAATTATCAAATGAAGTGGTCGATGCTATCAGACAGTTAGCTGACCTGGGGGAATGGGACAGAGTTGAAGAGACACCAGAGAGAGTGAGAGAGAGAGAGAGAGAGAGAGAGAGAGAGAGAGAGAGAGAGAGAGAGAGAGAGAGAAGTGACAAGCGGACATATGGAAAGAGATCCGACAGTAGAGACTCTCGTGTGTCAAGAAAATACATGTTTTTGGCACTACTAAAAGATGGAGTGCCACGAGAAGACATTGACGTGATTGCAACACGGGAAATGTACCAGCTACTTAAAAAGCGAGGGATTTAAGGAAAAGAGCGGTACAAACAGGTGAAAAGACAAGATATGAACAAGCGAGGTGGGGTCAAGTCCCCTTCTGCGCCGCCAGACAAGGAGGTGGATGTGGAGTCCATGGGAACGGTTTGACCATATCTGTCACGACGTGTCCGTCCTGGAAACTGTGGAATAGATGGAGGAAACACTAACGGAACCGTACACTGCGGTCTAGTGTCCGGACTGCCGTGCCACGCCCCCTGAGGATCAACGTTATCTACGCATCGAACCGCTACGCCGGTGCGTTGCAACCCTCAGTTTCCGCTTCGGGTGAACACGCTGAAGTTCCTTCCTTCGCGCTCCGTGTGAGTATTTCTCTGCCCTCCAGCTGTTTCCCCGCTGGGGTTCTGTCTCCCGCTATCCTCCGCCTTACCTTGCTTGCTTACCTTGTTTGTCTTCCGCCCCCGCTCTGTGCTTCTCTTCTCTGGTCCATGTACTACAACCCTCGTTTCCCGCTTCCCTTCGGGTACAAATCCTGCTTCCACTCAGCTGCATTCACTTACCTTCCGCCTTATTGTGCCTGGATTTCGCTTCGCTTTGTTTGATTCTTGGAAGAGTCTCCTGCATTCCATCCCGCAGCAGTTAACCATCACGCCAGGATTTTTTCCGGCATACGCCTTTTTCCCTGGAATTAGGGGCGGACTCCCTGAGGGTCCCATTGCCGTGCAAATCTGCGAACTGGCAAGGTGGCCTCCAGACGAGTTCGTCCCAAAACCCACAAGGAGAGAGAAGAGGGAACTTGGAGAAATAGAAGGACGATATCTACTGAGAGCTCATCTGAGGAACAAGACACAGGTGAGAAGGAAGAGAGGGAGGATCCTGGTATTAATCTTAACAAAGAACTCCCTAGATCTGAGAGATTGCAACGCCCAAGGATGGCCAGTTTGGAGCAATATCAGGAACTTGTCAATGCTATTCAGGGAATCACAGCCGAACTGCAGGCAGTAAAGGTCGATAATAATGCATTAAAGGCGGATAATGCTGCTCTACGCCTACAGGTTACACAAAGGGAGGAGGTACGAGATGACCTTCCTCCTATGCCCTTGCCATGTGGCAAGTACGAAGGAAATCCCAAAGGAATGAAAGAATTTCTTGATGCCTGTCGGGTTTACTTTACCTTTCGCCCTCGGATGTTTGTATCTGACAGAGCCAAGGTCGGTTTTCTTATCTCCAATCTAGGAGGTAATGCCCTTGCTTGGGCAACTCCGTTGGTGACTAACGCCGATCCAATTCTAGCTGATTACGGAGCCTTTGTTCAACAGTTCCACACAAGATTTGAAAGACCCGAAGTTCTGTTCTCCTCATATGAGAACCTGGTGGATATAAAACAGGGTTCTCAAGACGTACAGACGTACTTGTCAACCTTTCAAAGAATTGCAGCAGAAACAGGATGGCCGGATTCTGCCAAACAGACCCTCTTCAGACGGGGTTTACTAGATGAACTTAAAGATGAACTCTCAAGGGTCGCTAGACCAGAAACCTTCCAGGAACTGGTTACTCTGACTCTTCAGATAGAGTACCGCATGGCCGAGAGACGCATTGAAAGACGAAGATACAAGTCTGGAATGTCACCCTCCTCATCCTTCTCATTTATTCCTACAACACCTGAAAGAACCATGCGACAAACAGAAGAACCCATGCAGGTCGGAACTGCACGAGGGCCTCTTACTGTAATAGAGAGAAAAAGACGTAAAGACTTGAACTTATGTATGTATTGTGGTTCTGAGAAACACCTACTGCGAGATTGTCCGCATGTACCTCCCAGGAGATCGGGAAACGAAACACCCCGACCCTGAACAGGGACAAGGAAGGGGTTCAAACGGCAGATCCCTGTATTACCAATACACCTCAAGTACCGAATGCCTCACATCAGTTGATGGTTTTGCCGGTGGTTTTAGAATGGAAAGGAGGACGCTCTGTAAATTGTCTGGCCATGTTGGATTGTGGAACGGCCGGGAACTTCATGGACGATCAATGGGCTCTAGATCATGCTATCCCCAGAAGAGCGAAACCTATCCCAATCCCTGTAGAAGGGGTGGATGGTACCCCTTTGTCCTCGGGCCTTATCAGGCAGGAGACTCAAGAACTGAGAGTAAAGGTGGAAGTACATCAGGAAATAATGGTGTTCGATCTCATAAGAGCAGCTCATTTTCCTATTATCCTAGGCATCCCCTGATTAAGAAGGCATAACCCAGGTATTGACTGGACAACCAATGTAGTGGAATTCCGCTCTGAACGATGTCTTCGATCCTGCCTATCCAATGGGGAACAATTATGTCCTCAAGCGTCTACTCTCTCTATAAGAAGTATCAACACCATACCAAGACACTATCAAGATTATGCTGATGTGTTTGCAGACGTTCAACCCAGGCCTTTACCACCAAATCGCAATGAGGATTGTAAGATCGATCTGGTACCGGAAGCTGTAGTTCCTTTTGGACGTATGTTTCCATTGTCTCTGCCCGAAAAGGAAGCTCTAAGAGATTATTTGGATACCAATATTCAAAACGGTCTTATCAGGCAGGAGACTCAAGAACTGAGAGTAAAGGTGGAAGTACATCAGGAAATAATGGTGTTCGATCTCATAAGAGCAGCTCATTTTCCTATTATCCTAGGCATCCCCTGATTAAGAAGGCATAACCCAGGTATTGACTGGACAACCAATGTAGTGGAATTCCGCTCTGAACGATGTCTTCGATCCTGCCTATCCAATGGGGAACAATTATGTCCTCAAGCGTCTACTCTCTCTATAAGAAGTATCAACACCATACCAAGACACTATCAAGATTATGCTGATGTGTTTGCAGACGTTCAACCCAGGCCTTTACCACCAAATCGCAATGAGGATTGTAAGATCGATCTGGTACCGGAAGCTGTAGTTCCTTTTGGACGTATGTTTCCATTGTCTCTGCCCGAAAAGGAAGCTCTAAGAGATTATTTGGATACCAATATTCAAAACGGTCTTATCCAAGAATCCACCTCGCAGCCGGAGCATCTTTGTTTTTTATCCCCAAGAAAGGCACCAAGGAGCTCCGACCTTGTATTGACTATAGGGGTCTTAATAGCTTGACCATTCGGGATCGGTACCCCATGCCCTTGATTAAGGATATGATGGAAGCAGTGCAAGGAGCCAAGTGGTTTACTAAGTTAGACCTAAGAGGAGCATATCATCTCTTGAGGGTTCGAAAAGGAGACGAATGGAAGACCGCTTTTCGGACTCCCTTGGGTCATTACGAGTACAAAGTGATGCCTTTTGGGTTGGTGAATGCTCCAGCTCAATTCCAGAGATTTATGGATAAGATTTTTTGTGATCTTTTGTTCAATTCAGTAGTGGTCTATCTGGATGACATTTTGGTATTTTCATCAACCCTTACACAACATCGTCAGCAGGTATCAGAGGTGCTTCGAAGGCTCAGTATTCATCATCTGCTAGCCAAACCAGAAAAATGTTTGTTTGAGGCTGTTACAGTCCCTTATCTGGGATTTATCCTGTCAGAAGGAAGGGTAGAAATGGATCCCAACAAGACCTCAGCCATCCAATACTGGCCCACTCCAAACTCTGTAAAAGATATACAGAGGTTCCTAGGACTGACGAATTTCTACCGTAAATTTATTCCGGGTTTTTCCAACATTGTTCTACCCATCACAGCCTTATTAAAGAAAGGCACACAAATATCCTGGAATACAGAGGCTGATATGGCTTTCAAACATCTCAAGGAGGCTTTCATTTCTGCACCCATCCTCAGGCAACCTGATCAGACCTTACCTTTTATTGTAGAGACAGATGCCTCACAAGGAGCGATTGGAGCTGCTCTCCTCCAAAAGAAGGAAGATCAACTGGAGCATCCTGTTGCTTATTATTCTAGGACACTCTCCCCGAGTGAAAAGAACTACTCTGTAGTAGAAAAGGAACTGTTGGCCATCAGACAGGCGTGTGAAGAATGGAGACACCTTTTACAAGGAGCGAACTTCCCGTTCCAAGTACGAACTGATCACCGAAATCTTAGTGTACTCAAGAGTATGGAATGTCGAAATTCCCGCCATGCCAGGTGGGCATACTTCTTCGCTCAATATGATTTTGAACTAACTTACTTACCAGGAAAGGAGAATCACCTAGCGGATGCCCTCTCCTGAAGTTTTGGGGAAGAATCGGGTTTATACTCCGATCACGAACAGTTACTTCAAGGGAAGAAATTCATAGGAACAGTCAACACCTTTTTACAACAAGTGTTAGAAGCCCAAACAAGACCCATAGTCACACGTTTTCCATCCTTAACCAAGAAGGGTGAATACTTGTTTAAAGACGACCAGCTGTTCTTACCAAATACCGGTCTACAGTCTCAAGCACTAGCCTGGTGTCACAATCTACCCACAGCAGGACATAAGGGTCGAGCTGCCACACTACACCTACTAAAGAGAAATTTTTGGTGGCCGACAATGGTCAAGGATGTCTATGCCTATGTATCTTCTTGTCCCACGTGTGCTCAAGGTAAATACAGCACGGCCAAACCACTGGGCCTTCTCCAACAGGATTCATTACCTGCGGGTCCCTGGCAGCATATATCCATTGATTTTATCGTGGACTTACCTCCTTCAGAAGGATTCACAGCCATCATGGTTGTAGTGGACTCATTCAGTAAACTTGCACATTTTTCCCCCCTCCAGGGTACTCCATCTGCTACTAAGACTGCAGAAGTATTTCTGAAAGACATAGTCAAACTACATGGTCTACCACATACAATAGTCTCGGATCGAGGGACTCAGTTTACCTCAAGATTTTGGTCCTCATTGTGTAAACAAGTACAGATCCAAAGGGCATTGTCTTCCGGATTCCATCCCGAGAGCAATGGACAAACAGAACGACTAAACGCTACCCTGGAACAATACCTCAGATGTTACTGCAACCAGACACAGGATAACTGGAGCCAACTTCTATCCATAGCCGAGTTCTGATATAATAACACAGTACATTCGGCGATGGTATGAGCCCTTTCAAATGTACTTATCGACATATCCCACAGTCAGTGATTCCAACCACTAACATACCTAGGGTAGACCAATTGTTGAATACTCTCAAACTAACCCACTTGAAAGCTCAGGAAACATTAACAGCTAGCTGTCAATCCTATAAGAAATGGGCCGACAGAAAGCAACGAGCAAATCCGATCTGGAAACCAGGAGATAAGGTTTGGTTATCCACAAAATACTTACCAAGGCGTATACGGCCAGGAAAGTTCACTCCAAGGTATATTGGCCCTTACATCATTGAACAACAGATCAATCCAGTAGCTTTTCGACTTAAGCTGCCCTCTTTCTTACGAAGGATCCATCCAGTGTTTCACGTGTCCCTTCTCAAGGCTTACATAAGAGATCCATATCAAAGACCGATCAAGAAATGCATCCCAAACTTAGAAGAAGATGCCGAATATGAAGTCTCTCAAATCTTGGACTCTCGTTATAGACACGGGGTTATCCAGTATCTCATACTTTGGAAGGGATACCCTTGGACCGAAAGGTCCTGGGAACCTGCAAGAAACCTCAGTGCACCTCGACTTCTACGTCTCTTCCATAGAAACCATCCAGGGAAACCTGGAGGAGTCCAGAGGAGAAGAGGTTATACTGTCACGACGCGTCCGTCCTGGAAACTGTGGAATAGATGGAGGAAACACTAACGGAACCGTACACTGCGGTCTAGTGTCCGGACTGCCGTGCCACGCCCCCTGAGGATCAACGTTATCTACGCATCGAAACGCTACGCCGGTGCGTTGCAACCCTCAGTTTCCGCTTCGGGTGAACACGCTGAAGTTCCTTCCTTCGCGCTCCGTGTGAGTATTTCTCCGCCCTCCAGCTGTTTCCCCACTGGGGTTCTGTCTCTCGCTATCCTCTGCCTTACCTTGCTTGCTTACCTTGTTTGTCTTCCGCCCCCGCTCTGTGCTTCTCTTCTCTGGTCCATGTACTACAACCCTCGTTTCCCGCTTCCCTTCGGGTACGAATCCTGCTTCCACTCAGCTGCATTCACTTACCTTCCGCCTTATTGTGCCTGGATTTCGCTTCGCTTTGTTTGATTCTTGGAAGAGTCTCCTGCATTCCATCCCGCAGCAGTTAACCATCACGCCAGGGTTTTTTCCGGCATACGCCTTTTTCCCTGGAATTAGGGGCGGACTCCCTGAGGGTCCCATTGCCGTGCAAATCTGCGAACTGGCAAGGTGGCCTCCAGACGAGTTTGTCCCAAAACCCACAAGGAGAGAGAAGAGGGAACTTGGAGAAATAGAAGGACGATATCTACTGAGAGCTCATCTGAGGAACAAGACACAGGTGAGAAGGAAGAGAGGGAGGATCCTGGTATTAATCTTAACAAAGAACTCCCTAGATCTGAGAATATCAGACGACTTTTGCTGACTTGCAAAAAGTGGTGAGTGAGATGTTGGAGACAGAGTCCAAATGCATGCATTCAAAATACAAATAGGATTGTGGTCAAACTCCAATAGCGTCTGCCCAGATTAAGGTAGACAGACGGCCTCATGTGAATTTGAAATTATTCTGGCAATCAGGAAATAAGCAAGAGGTTTGAACTTTGATTGCTACCGGGGGGAGGCCTCATTGATCCATGGTTATCCTTGAAGGTTTAATGGTAGACATTTTACCATAACTGGACTTGGAGGGAAAGAGGCGCCCGCAGTCGAAACAAACGTTGATATGATAATTGGTCATTTGAAAAGGAATAGATATCAAATGTTTATTGACCCCATGCCTGAATATATAATTGGCTTTGATATCCTGGAGGGACTGACTTTAGGTCTAGGAGGTAAAATGTATCAGTTTGGGGTGAGTGCATTGACGTGTATCCCGTCATTGTGGGAAAATTGAAGATACCCCCAGTGCAGGTTCCTTTGGGCACAAAACAAGTGTCAACGAAGCAATATCGTATTCCTGCAGGTCATAAGGAAATTTCAGATACTATCAAGAGATATGTTGAAGCGGGTGTGGCACGTCCCGTAACTACGGCTTGGAACAACACGGTTTGTCTGGTTAAGAAGCCAGATGGAAGTTACAGAATGACTGGGAATTATCGCGAGTTGAATAAGTACACTCCTCTGTTAATACCCACAATCCCAGATGCCGTTACTTTGATTGAGAATGTGCCAAAATCTGAAGGAACTTGGTATGCAGTGATAGATTTGGCAAATGATTTTTCACTGTGCCAATTGCAGAAAAGTGTCAAAAGCAGTTTGCATTTTTTTTGGAATGGGAGGCAGTATACATTTCAACATTTGCTCAAGCGGTATGAGCACAGTCTGACTATTTGCCACCGGCTGGTGGAAGACCATTTGGACAAAATACTGTGCACACCTGATGTACAGATTTCACACTATATTGATGACATTCTGATTCAGGGAAAGGATGAGTCGCGTGTGTGGATGCACCTAGAAGGAATCATTGCAAGATTGATGGGATGGATGAGAAGGATGGGAAATTGATGAGACTAAAATTCAGGGTGAGCCGGAGACCGTGAATTTTCTGGGAATTCAGTGGCATAATGGGCATCGTGAAATGGTGCTGAAAGCCAAACAAAAGATTCTTGAATTTACTACACCTGTGAATAAGAAACAAACTCAACAATTCATATGATTGTTTGGATTCTGGAGGCAGCATATACCACATTTGGAACAGATTCTAGCGCCTCTTTACAAAGTGACACAAAAGAAATTTGACTTTGAATGGGGTGAGGAGGAAGAAAAAGCACTGCAGCTATCGAAAGATACGATCTGAAATGTGCTTGATCTATGGCCCTTGAGAGCAGGTGAAGTTGAAATAAATGTGTCTATACATGACAATTATGCCAATTGGAGCTAGTGGCAAAAACAGGACAGGAAGCGTGTTCCTTTGGTATTTTGGAGTCGTAAGTTACCCGAAACTGGTTACAGATACACACCCTTTGAAAGTAATTGTTGGCATGCTATTTGGCTCTCTTGGATACAGAGCAGATGACACTGAGTCATCATGTCTTGATCGGACCAGTAATTCTGATCATGAAATGGGTGTAAAGACCAGAGGGGGGGGTATGTACTTCCACTCTATATTTGGTAGAGGAGAGGCACAGGGGACCCATGTCAAGATTCTCTATTACGGTAGCAATGGACAAGCAATCAAGGCCTAACTTCTCGGGAGGTGATGCAGGTTGGTTCTTAAGTACAGTGTAGTCCCCAAGCACCCACAAAGGAATGTCCACACACTGTATAGGTTAAAACACAGTCTTTATCTAATTAATATTCAAGGTCACGTACATTATCACGATAACTCACTTTGTACTCAGAAAATCAACAATGGTAAATATATACAATTCTAAATTGGTACCACTAACGTTATCAGATCTCATTAAAGTGCATACGGTCAGAATGACACACAGATCAAATAAAGAGGAAACCAGCAGTAGAGAGAAGATGGAAAGCAAGATGGTTGAACAATTGGCAGAATACTAGTCACTACCGGGAAACACAGCTCTGTGTGGAGATCCCCCCACCTGGGCAGCCTGTAGAAGAAAGATACAAGCCCAGTCCATATATTGTTCACACTAGACTTCCCAATAGTTCTGCAACCCCAAAGTACCTGGCGTTGTAGCGTTCCTCTTCGGGGAATCGACAGCCCTTCTTCAGTGTCCTCCCTTTCAGGCAGGAGTCACGGGTCGTCGAACGTCTGACGGAGAACAGGTCGAGCTATGACGGTGAAGTGGCCGCGTCGTTCCTAGCGGTGCTCATTGACGGGGCATCGTAAACGTTCTGCAAGGAAGAGGTGTGTGGGGCACCTCGGTGTCGATAGTTCTGGACTGCAAAGAGTTTGAAGAACTGTGGCCCAGCAAGGTCGTCGATTCGTCGGGGTCTCTGTGGTCTTTGGGTGGCGGGAAACCCACTGGTGGATGCTCTTCAGTGCGTTGACGGTCAGGCCTTCTCCAGAAGGCTACAGCGGCGACGATGCGGACGAGAGCGTCCTTAAATTCGAAAGTTCTTAGGCAAACGGGAGCACGGCGTCTCCGGTCGGCGATGGCGGTCGGCGACAGTGGCGGACAACAGTCCGGGTGCTTCTCCATGGAGTTCCGCAGCAGTCCCCGTATCGGGTCGGCAGCCTGTCAAAGGTCTATCTACCAGGGAGCCTAGGCAAAGATCAGCTGATGCACGATGGTCCCTCATAGCTCGGGAAGAGGGCGTTTTACCAGGTCCTCTCTAGGTCAGTCCTTGGAGGCACAGCAGCTTTCAGATTGCGAAGGAGAGCGACAGCAATTCTTCTCGTCCAGCAGGACTTCAAGGTCAAGCTTCAGTTACTCCAGTTACTCGTCATAGTGGACTTCAGCTTCTGAATACGATTCCTAGCAGTGAGAGGCCCACAGACATACTGTTGATCTCCCATTCATTCCGCTGGATCATACTCAATCATCCAATCACGACTAAGGGCATTCAGGCAGGCAGGCAGCCAATCAGGCACACAGTGCATTCAGGCCATTCACTTCTCTCAAGACACTCACAACAAGTTATGTGTATTGGGACAAGTACCGAGCCATTCAACACTCCACACTGCATTCATACCGGTTTCAGGCAGTGCTGCCTCAGTCATTGTGTCAAACACCAGACACTAGACACCCACAGCAATTACTCATCACACACTCCAGTCACCCAGGTCCCACCCACAGGCGTACCCACAACATACGGTCATTGAGAAAGCTCCAGCCAGTCTGGTCAGCACTTCTCCACACTACCATATATGGAACTTCCACACAACAGCCAGTCAGGGGGAAGGGACATAGGCAGGGCTTCCCGGGACTTGGGGAAAACAAGGTAACAGGTGATGGAAGGCAACAGGCCGTGGGGGCCATTTTGTCTCCATCAGGAATCTACCGATTCCAATGACAGGGCCTGGGCATCCCAAAATGAAGGACGCTCAGGGCGCCAGTCATTTCAGCACGGAGCTGCCAACAGCCCGTACCCTGCTCTGTGGGTCACTCACAGGGGCCCAAAAACATACTCTTGGGGCACAGGGTTGCACCCCTACACATGGGTTCCATAAGGGTATCCCATGGGTCTGTTCACCAAACCAAGAGAGAGAGCTGCACCGCCAGGAGTCCCATGTGAACTCCTATGCGGAAAACACAACGGAACACATGATAAAAGCAGTAAAGAACAAGGATACGGAGGCCCTGTCCCTCCGATGCATTTCCAGCATCACAATGGGCTCTGAGCTCTCCTAAAACACTTTGAATAGGACATGCTCAAGAGGGTAGCATCATTAAATGGAAATGGTACATCCAAGATCTTGCCAAGACAAAGAAGGTTGGAACTGCAAAATTACACGAGCAAGCGGCTGGTGTTCAGTTGGTTGATTTAGTATTACCCGATGGGACAGAAGCCTGTGAGTCTCCTGTGAAATACAGAGTCCCTTATCGGGATTTGACGAGTGAACAGAGCATGCGTGGTTTACTGATGGTTCAGCTAAATATGTGGGGACTGAACGATACTGGAAGGCTGTGTCGTATAATCCCAAAATGAAGAAGATTCAGACAACATTGTGGTATCAGCAGCTCATGCTTCGTTCCTGGTGTCAAAAGTAGTCTGTCCCACCGACATCCATTGTCACGGCGTGTCCTTTTCGAGAGCCTGCGGAGAGGTTGCCCTTGATGAATCTGCAGCAATATGTGATCATGCCCAGGGAACTGCAGACTTCAGATATATTCTCCATTGATCTTGCAGTCTTTATGTCTCAGAATTTCCCAGGATTGGCCGATACCCCACTCGCCTGGAAAATGAAGCCAACGAGCTCAATCTTACGTTGTAAGGAACTGCGTTGTAAGGCCAAACTGCTGCATCCTGGTCAGAACCTTCTCCAAGTGTTCAGTCTCTGAGCGTGCGAAGACCAGGATGTCATCGTTAATATTCAGCGCCCCATGTACTCCCGCCAATGCACCTCGAATAACATTTTGAAAGACCTTGGCAGCAGAGGAAATGACAAAGTTAAGCCATTTATAGCTGTACAGGCCTTTGTGTTTGGTGAAAGTCGTTATGTACCTTGACTCTGGATGCAGCACCCACTGGTGACACCCAGCCCGTAAGTCAAGTTTTGAATAGAATACGGCACCTTGTATGTCTACTACAATATCATCAATCGTAGGTGTCAGATGGCGTTCCCTCCTTATGGCCTTGTTGGGCAGGCGCATATACACGCAGATGCACACAGCGTCAGGTTGTTTTGGTTTTTGCGCATTTACAATGGGCGATACCCACGGGGTAGATGCCTCCACGGGCTCGATGATAACTAGCTGGACAATCTTCTCAAGCTCCTGCTCTGCCTGATCCCTGACATGAAATGGCACGTGTCGATATATTAGTGCAATGGGCTGGACAGTCTTGTCAATATGGAGATGCACTGGGTCGCCCTTCATTCTGACAATGCCATCAAATACATCCTGGAAATGCACGATGAGTGACTGCATGTCTTCTACGTAAACTCCAAACGCAAAATTCACTATCCGCAGGGCTGCTGCCGCGGCACATCTGAGCAACGTCGCCTAGCTCACTTTTGTCATGAAGAATCGTGCTTTGATATCTGTTTGTTCATGATGTACCTTTGTGACAAACACACCTAGATAAGGTACGGAGGCCACCCAACTCCTTGTAGTGGGAGAACGCCATAACATTCACAGAGGTGGCAGTGTCAATAAGGACAGGAATGTGAATCTCAGCAATCTGCATGATACACTCAGGGTGGCGTTTGCTCTTTTGTTCAACCTTCAGAACTCTGGATACGAAGAATACATCCTGTTCATCTGCGTCCTCGTCAACCTGTTTCTCCCTCTCTGTTGGTGTCACCTGGGCGACTGTCTGCTTTGGTCATTAGCTGTCAACCCTCTGTTTGATGTGGCCTCCAGATGAAGTGGCCGGTGCAGGGACTCAACATATCCTCACAAAAAGCTTAAGTGTTCCCCACCTGCCGCACATGTGACCTTTAGCGGGGCAGTCACTTGCGTGTGGCAGGTCATACCTGCTTTGCGGACAGTACGATGTACGCTCAGCCTGGCTGTCTTTCCTCAGCCACTGACCTCTACGGACACATTTATTGGGCAGTTCATTCCCAACCACACATACCTCTTCAAGTTGTATTGTCCTCATAGCAGCGTTCTTAGCAGTTGCTCTGAGGCTAGTTCATGGGGCCAGCAAGTTCCAGAATTCTGGCTAGTGCAATCCCTGGTTCTCTCAAGATTTGCCTCCTCATTTAGAGTGGCAATCTTGGATGATCTGCTGTCTGACCTCCTCTTCTCCGTTGCCTAAGGCACATGACATGGCCAGATGACGCAGTCATTCGTGGAATGCGTCTAGCAACTCACCCTCCTTCTGCTTTCCTGAGCGCATGACGAAGCATTCATAATCCACATTTTCCATTGGCATGAAGATTTCACGCAGCACCGCAATGGCCGCCCCACAGGACGAAGTGTCTTGAACACTTTATGGACCGCAGTTCTTGCATGATCATCCATCTCACCCACAGCATCAAAATACATTTCAATGCACTCATGTACTCTATCCACAAAGTCCAAAGAGGCCTTAGACTAGACGGGGGATTCTGAGGTGTCAAATTCTGTCAGCGGTGACAGTGCGCCTTTCTGGCGGGGGATCCTGGCCATGGCAGGCGCTCCATCCTCTTCATTGGCCATGGTGACACTAGAGAGAGAGGCACTCCCTCAATGAGAGTGGGTTGGATGAGTGTAGTGTGTGCCGCACAGCTTCAATCACAGTGTGTTGGACAAAGTTCGTGTGACACACTGGAAACAGATGGTGTTTTTAATAGTCGTCCTTCCTCAGCAAACATGACATTGCTCATGTGGCTGGGGAGTAATGTGCAGCACGACTCAAAATTATAATGATGCGCAGAATGCGCCCCAGCGCACACAAACTCTTCAGCAGGAGCCGCAACCCTCAAACCTATGGAGCCACACTCCTGAAGCGCAACTGACCTCGCAGTTGGTGCGCACAGCAACAATTCCGGTCTGCTACCCCAGAGGCATAGCTAATAAGTGGGGCCTGAAGCTAATCTAGTTGGGCCCACCACTGTGACATTATTAACATCTGCAAAGGCCCACAAAGGGCTACTGAGTGGGAATGTATTGATTTTGGGTGGGTGGGCCTGGGTGGGTGGGGCCTGGGTGGACCCTACCCTGTCTACGCCTTTGCGCTACACCAGACAGAATGCCGCTGCCGACTGCAACCTCTGCTCACTCCGCGAGTGCACGAACTGGCCAGCGGGAGCCGCCACACCAAGGGGCACGATGCAATGCGCCTGTCAGCTGCAAGTCCGGGAACACACACAGAGGCGACGCTCCACCCGACCTATACAAACAGGTGACGGCATGCAGGGGGGACCGAGCAGCTCTGGCCACTGCGACCACCTCATTGCCCTTGTTAAGTGTAGGGGGGCGGTGATCACACAGGGCCCACCCACGCAAATCATGAGCACAGACACAAGTCTGTGTGTTACCGAGGCCGCCATTATACTGGTGCATATGCCGGCGTGACTCCCTTTTATTACGGCACCGTCATGACGTTGTCATGATGGTGACTCTTAAAGGGGACTCCACCACAATAACGAATTAGCTCTCTTGCTCGCCTTTTCTAGATTTGAAACAAATCGCTGCACTGATTTGCACCAATTTTGTGAACGCACAATTGTCCCGGTACAGTGGTTCGGCTGCTGTTGTGACAGAAAGTGTGTCGATGTTTGCAATATAGATTTTCAAAAAATATGGGATCTGCCCTACGACTTTGGCCCCCCCTTGATGAAAACCCTGAGATAAAAAGTGACTTGCACTATTATGTGAGCAATACCACAAATGCTTAAACTAAAGTGTCTTTTGGTGCTAAAATAACAGGTTCTATTGCACACATCTCCGAGGCTCAATGTGTGGGCCTCAAAAAGGCGACTCCGATCAACTCAGTCGGATTTGAATGTGTGAACTTCTGGTTATCGACAGGTCTAGGCACCAGGTGGTCTAACCCACTGATCGATTATATTTCATCAGAAAACACAATAGAGTCCACGAGCTGCATGTTGTGGTCCATTCTGGGACCTTCACCAAGACCATTCTCTGCGGTTACAATGCACTGTGGCTGCCCAGTCTGTATGGCCAATCAATGGCTTTGAATGTGAGGGATCTGGGGTCCGGTAGGCACTCTGCACGAGAGGTGCAGTTCACACTTGGCTAAGGCTCTGGGAATCGCACTGAGCTGAAAAGAACTCCAGAGCGGCTCTTGGCCTTTAGCAAAGCTGTGCTCCAGTGCTTAGAAATGAAAGCGGTTCTTGAGGTCGCCCGAATGGATGAGAGGCAGCTCAAGTGGTTCTGTCCGTGTGGGAAAGAGAAACAGAACAAATAACCGAACCTGGCAGAAATAGCACAAGCCTCTTACGCATACTGTTTGGGAAATTAGCAGAACTCTGTACACGCAGGAGAGCTATTCAGGCAGAACTGGGAGATGCCAGCGTATGAACAGCAATGCCCTCCCAGGAAGATGGAGAACATATTCAGAAACGCAAAAAAAGGGTTTTGCATTGACAGTGTGGGCACTCCTTAAATCCCACAGAGCTGATCTGCCAAGCACATCTGAGAAACTAATAGGCAATTTAAAAGCAAGAAGAGACAGTGAGCATGCAAGCAAGACTGCAAGACATTAAGACATTAAGGCTTTCATAATGCCTTATCCTGTATGTAGTGATAGAATTGCACTGGTTTGCATGACCATCCACAGGAAACTGTGGAAAAGTGGAATGCCCGGTGTGCCCACGCGAAGAAGCAAAGCCTTGGCAAAGTTGGCACCTTAATCTGTCTTTGCTTACCATGGCTAGCATGCTATGTTATGCAATTGACACCCATAAGGGTAATTAGGCGGACAATGGAACTCCCAAGAAGTAATCAAGGTCTCAGGGTGCACTATTCAAGAAAAGCCTCACTCACGGCTACGTAAAGTACAGCGTTGCTCTCTCTCTAGCTCCCCTCAATTTTCTCTTACGTTCTGTGCTCTATTTCGGGGTGTATGTATGTTAATGTTAAAGGTATTTGTACCGTGCACCGTCACCAACGGAGTTGGTCCCCAGGCGCTCTGGCGGATCTACAAACGAGAAGGTGGGATGGG
The DNA here is from genome assembly GCF_040938575.1 of Ambystoma mexicanum. Classification (NCBI taxonomy): domain Eukaryota; kingdom Metazoa; phylum Chordata; class Amphibia; order Caudata; family Ambystomatidae; genus Ambystoma; species Ambystoma mexicanum. The sequence continues at coordinate 36,783,937 of NC_090923.1, read as the reverse complement.
TTAGTAGCTGAAGCAGGAGTAGGATAGTGAGAGGAGTGGTGTTCTATTGGCAGCTTTAGCTCGGTACACCGGGTGCTGAGCTTTCGTACAAGTATCGGATCGATGTCAGTCTCCTATGCTGTCGGTACGGCTTATGGGTTGTTGTGGTGTTGTGAAGTGCGTGCAAGTTGTTGTGCGAGAGATGGTTGTGTGAGATATTTGATTGGGATAAGTCTTCAGAAATGCTGAGTTTTTTATTAGTGGGTTAAATGAAGTTTAGCATGCTAACATTCAGAACTCTGTCCGAGTGTGGCGCTCACTAATTCTCCCAATCCCATCAGGATGGGCGAAGGGGTTACGCCTGGCAGGGGTTTAGGTTGTGTGACATGCTCCCTGTGCTATTCTAATGCGCTCTGTAAGTGTTCTAATTCTGATGGAGTAAGTAATGTGGGTTGGGTGTCTATACTCCTCCTTGGGTGTTGTAGCAGGTGTTTTGGTCTCCTCTTACAAACTTTCTATCTTAATGTGTCTGCTGGGAGTTTTGTATATGGTACGGCCGGGAGGCAGTGGATGAGTCATTTAAGTGCTTTCGTCTCAGTCTGAGAATGTAATCAGTCTATAGTGTCCTCCTTTTGTGGCTGTTTCTCATAATGTCTTATGGTCTGTCACGGGGTCCGTTCTTTGGGTTCTGTGTATGTCCATTTTTGGGAGTGACCGAGGTCGGTATCTTTATTCATCGTTGTTTAGCGGGGTGGGCATTCCTGTGCATCACTGTTGTAGTTACGCTGTAAAGAGCCATGATTTGAGGAGTTTCCTGAATGCTAGGTGGTTTGTTATGTTCCGTATATTCTTAGGTAGGTCATTCAAGGTTTTTGGTGCCTGGTGGGAGAAAGAGGATCCTCCGAGTTTTCTTCTGTTATAGGATTTTGGTTCCAGGCGGATGTCGGTGCTTGATCTCAGTGTTCTTGTCGGTTGATGTAGGAGTAGTTTATCGCTCAAGAATTCTGCGCCTTGTTTGTGTATTGCTCTGTACATGATGCACATGGATTTGAACTTTATTCGCTGTTTTAATGGTAGCCAATGTAGGATTTTTAGCGCTGGTGTGATGTGTTCTCTTCTGGGTAGCTTGAGGAGGAGTCTGGCTGCCGCATTTTGTATGTGTTGCAGTTTTTTTAGAAGTCGTTCGGGCATGCCCACGTATAGGCTATTGGCGTAATCTACTCTGGACATGATCAGAGCGATGATGGCAAGTGTTTTGTTGGCGAATGAACGGTAGGATCCTTTTTGCCGCTTGCAGGAGGAAGAAACATTTCTTGAGTAGAGTGTTTACTTGTGGCTGTAGAGTGAGGTTGTTATCCATCAGGACCCCTAGGTTTTTTTACAATTGATGATGGTTCTGGTGTGGTGCTGGGCTCTCTTGGCCAGGGGATGTAGTTGATGTCTCCTCCCTTTTTTTGTAACAATCATTATCTCTGTTTTGCCTGGGTTGATTTTGAGGTTGTTGAGGTTCATCCAGTTGTATATATCACGAAGGCAATTCTCTAGTGTGTTTTCTTCTCGGGTGTCTTGTATGTTGAAGATTATTTGAGTATCATCCGCGTAGTTGTATCATGTGAGGCTGTGTCTTTTGATGAGTTTGATTAATAGGTACACGTAGATGTTGAATAGAAGTGGGGAGAAGGATGATCCTTGTGGTACTACGCACATGGAGACCCTGGGTTTGGACTTAAAAGGTTTCATTCATACGGTTTTTGTTCTATTTGTTAGGAAAGATTTTATCCATAGTAGGGCGGTGTCTGTTATTCCTAGTCCTTCTAATCTCTTTATGAAGATGTTGTGGTTGACAGTGTCGAAAGCTGCGCATAGATCAAGGAGAATCAGGGCGGTACTGTTGTCCGAGTCTGCATTTGTTTTTAGGTCATCCCATATTGAGAGGAGAGCTGATTCTGTTCCTTGGTCTGAAACCAACTTGTGCCTGGTCTAGGAGGCAGTGCTCTTCTATGAATTCTCTGGTTATTTTGTCGACGTACGTTTCTAGCAGTTTGGCTATGTAGGGTATGTTGGAAATGGGTCTGTAGTTGGATAAATCCTCTACGTTTCCTGTTGTGTCTTTGAGTAGCGGATTGATGTAAGCTGATTTGAAGGCCTGTGGTACTTTACCTGTTGAGATTGAGAGGTTGAGGAGATTCCTGTGGTATTCCATGGGGGTTCCTTGTTTGAGAATTGTTTTGTATATGTCCGGGGGGCAAGGGTCTTCTGGGGAGCCTGATTTGTTGCTTTGGTTTACCAGTTTGATGAAAGTCTCCACTGATATTTCTGGGAAGCTTCGTAGCTTGTTTGGATGTTCCTCGTCGGTGTCGGTGGGGTTTGAGGTGTGATCGCTTGGTCTGTTTTGTATGGTGTGTTGGATGGAGGTTATTTTGTTTTTGAAACGGTCTCCTAGGTCATCGCAAAGTTTCATCGATGGAATTGGTGTGTTGTTGCAGCCCGGTGGGTTTTTATTTTGTTTATGATTTTGAAGAGTTCTTTTTGTGCGTTTGGTGCTCTGAAGATTCGGTTGTTGTAGTGTTCCCTCTTTGCTTTTTGTATTTCCTTTTTATATGAGCGGATCTGTTGCAGGAATTTCAATTTGTTTGCAGTGGTGTTGTTGGTCCTCCATTCAGATTCTAGTTTTAATTTTTTTCTTTTCATGGCGCTGAGTAGTGGGGTGAACCATTTTGCTGTTTTCTTACGTGATGGGGTGAAGGGCTTTTCTTTGACGATGTCGTCTAGAGTTGTAGCAATCCAGGTATGGAGTAGTGCAACTTTTTTGTCTAGGTCAGCTTCTTCCATGGTTGTTGCGTGTGGTTTGCTGAGTTCCAGAGCTCGGTTAGATTGGAGTTTTTTATTCTTTCCATCATGATCTGTGGTTTTTCTTGTTGCTTTTTTGTTGGAGCGGCCGTTGTGATTATGAATGGAATGATGAGGTGGTCACTCCAGAGTATTGAATTGGGGGTGCCATGGTGATGAGATCCTTGTTGGCGAAGATTGCGTCAAGTGTGTGCCCTGCACTGTATAAAGGGGGCGCACCCAAAGGGTTACAAGTAGGGTACTGGTGTAGTAGAGGAGCTGGGATGAGTAGTAGGAGCCAGGAGTGTGGAACTCCAAAGGGGGAGAAATGGAGTTGAGTGGGGCAGGCCACGATTGGCGAGAAGAACAGGGTCGCCCAGTCCTTCCTGGTGTGAAGGATGGAGGGGGCAAGTCTTACCAGCATTGGTAATTTGCTCCAAACACAGCGCGCATGGAAGGAAAGGTGTTAAATTGGAGTGACATGCAGATCAGATGTACATAGTAGTGTATAGTTGACATTACATAAGGTTCCACATGTAATGGTTCCCGAAGTAAGAGTGCTCAGCATCTGATGGTATTGGAACTGTCTTCGGTTATATGTTGGGCTTTGGCAGGAAAGGAGTGTCCCAGCGGGGGGCCTCTCTAGTCTCTTTAGTTTGTTTTCTCTCTTGCAGTACTTTGTTGCCAGCCTGGTGACGGTTGCACCTTCTTGTGGTGTGCTGTGCTACATGGATTGTTGAGTTGCTTGAGCAAGTTGGGTGGTGTTTTGGTATGGACTGCTTTGGGCAGGCTTGAACATGATGAGTGCTTGAAGGGGTAGGCAGTGCAGTCCCTTAAGGGTTGGTCTGATGAGGTTGAATGTTCTTATTCCTGTGCTGAGGCGCACTGCGTGACTTTCCCAGTGGTCAAGGTGGCATCTTGGACTCCTGGGAGTAAAAACTTGTCACATTCAAATCGGAGATAACCAGGGCTTGAACAGCTTTTCTGACACTCTACATAGGGATGAAAGGGGTCTCTCTCTCTCTCTCTCTCTCTCTCTCTCTCTCTCTCTCTCTCTCTCTCTCTTTCTCTCTCTTCCTCTTCCTCTTCCTCTGGCTCTCTCTGGCTCTATTGTTTTCTCTTTTTCTCTCTGTGGCACTCTATGTCTGTGTTTATGTCTTTCTCTCTCTCTCTCTCTCTCTCTCCCCCCCGGTTTCTCTCTGTCTTTCTCTCTCTCTCTCTCTCTCTCTCTCTCTCTCTCCCCCTCCTTATTTATTTCTCTCTCTCCCCCTAGTTTCACTGTGTCTTTGTCTCTCTCTCTCTCTCTCTCTCTCTCTCTCTACCTCTCCCTCTGGCTCCCTCTGGCTCTATTGTATTCTCTCTTTCTCTCTGTGTCACTATGTCTTTGTTCGGTCTTTGTCTTTCTCTCTCTCTCTCTCTCCCCTGGTTTCTCTGTGCCTTTCTCTCTCTCTTTCTCTCTCTCTCTCTCTCTCTCCTGGTCCCTCTGTGTCTTTCTCTTTCTCTCTCTCCCCCCGTTTCTCTGTGTCTTTCTCTCTCTCTCTCTCCCCTAGTGTCTGTGTCTTTGTCTTTCTCTCTCTCTCTCTCTCTCTCTCTCTCTCTCTCTTTCTCCCTCTTTCTCTCTCTCTCTCTCTCTCTCTCTCTCTCTCTCCCTCTCCCCTCAGGTCTCTCTGTGTCTTTCTCTCTCTCTCTCTCTCTCTCTCTCCCCTGGTCTCTCTATCTCTTTCGCAACTCTCTCTCTCGCTCTCTCTCTATCTCTTTCCCTCCACCCCGTCTCTCTCGTGCTCTCTCTTTCAGTCTCTCTCTCTCTCTCCCTTTCTCTCTCTCCCCCCGTTCCTCTGTGTCTTGTGAGGTGCGCGTGGAGAAGGTGGAGAAGATAGGAGTTTATGCTTAAAAATAGAAAGAAAGCAGCAGTGACCGGGTCAACCCCCAACTTGGGGATCATCCTGGTATTTTGGGACATACATTGTCATCACGTGTGTCCTGCGGGAATGTCACCATCACACTGAAGGAGGATAGGACGGTCAAAATGGCGCCCTTTTAGGGGACAAGCAGGTCCCTTTGCATCTCTCTCTCTCTCCCTCTCTCTCTCCTGGTCTCTCTCTCTCCCTCTCTCCTTCTCTCTCCTCAGGTCTCTCCATGTCTTTCTTGCACTCTCTCTCTCTCTTTCTCTCTCTCTCCTGGTCTCTGTGTCTTTCTCTTTCTCCTCTCTATCTCTCTCTCTCTCTCTCTCTCTCTCTCTACCTCTCCCTCTGGCTCCCTCTGGCTCTATTGTATTCTCTTTTTCTCTCTGTGGCACTCTATGTCTGTGTTTATGTCTTTCTCTCTCTCTCTCTCTCTCTCTCCCCCGGTTTCTCTCTGTCTTTCTCTCTCTCTCTCTCTCTCTCTCTCTCTCTCTCTCTCCCCCTCCTTATTTATTTCTCTCTCTCCCCCTAGTTTCACTGTGTCTTTGTCTCTCTCTCTCTCTCTCTCTCTCTCTCTCTACCTCTCCCTCTGGCTCCCTCTGGCTCTATTGTATTCTCTCTTTCTCTCTGTGTCACTATGTCTTTGTTCGGTCTTTGTCTTTCTCTCTCTCTCTCTCTCCCCTGGTTTCTCTGTGCCTTTCTCTCTCTCTTTCTCTCTCTCTCTCTCTCTCTCTCTCCTGGTCCCTCTGTGTCTTTCTCTTTCTCTCTCTCCCCCCGTTTCTCTGTGTCTTTCTCTCTCTCTCTCTCCCCTAGTGTCTGTGTCTTTGTCTTCTCTCTCTCTCTCTCTCTCTCTCTCTCTTTCTCCCTCTTTCTCTCTCTCTCTCTCTCTCTCTCTCTCTCTCTCTCTCTCTCCCTCTCCCCTCAGGTCTCTCTGTGTCTTTCTCTCTCTCTCTCTCTCTCTCTCTCCCCTGGTCTCTCTATCTCTTTCGCAACTCTCTCTCTCGCTCTCTCTCTATCTCTTTCCCTCCACCCCGTCTCTCTCGTGCTCTCTCTTTCAGTCTCTCTCTCTCTCTCCCTTTCTCTCTCTCCCCCCGTTCCTCTGTGTCTTGTGAGGTGCGCGTGGAGAAGGTGGAGAAGATAGGAGTTTATGCTTAAAAATAGAAAGAAAGCAGCAGTGACCGGGTCAACCCCCAACTTGGGGATCATCCTGGTATTTTGGGACATACATTGTCATCACGTGTGTCCTGCGGGAATGTCACCATCACACTGAAGGAGGATAGGACGGTCAAAATGGCGCCCTTTTAGGGGACAAGCAGGTCCCTTTGCATCTCTCTCTCTCTCCCTCTCTCTCTCCTGGTCTCTCTCTCTCCCTCTCTCCTTCTCTCTCCTCAGGTCTCTCCATGTCTTTCTTGCACTCTCTCTCTCTCTTTCTCTCTCTCTCCTGGTCTCTGTGTCTTTCTCTTTCTCCTCTCTATCTCTCTCTCTCTCTCTCTCTCTCTCTACCTCTCCCTCTGGCTCCCTCTGGCTCTATTGTATTCTCTCTTTCTCTCTGTGTCACTCTATGTCTTTGTCCGGTCTTTGTCTTTCTCTCTCTCTCTCCCCTGATTTCTCCGTGTCTTTCTTTCTCTCTCTCTCTCTCTCTCTCTCTCCCCCCCCTCTCTCTCTCTCTCCTGGTCCCTCTGTGTCTTTCTCTTTCTCTCTCTCCTCCGTTTCTCTGTGTCTTTGTCTCTCTATCTCTCTCTCCCCTAGTCTCTCTGTGTCTTTGTTTTTCTCTCTCTTTCCCTCTCTCTATCTCTCTCTCTCTCTCTCTCTCTCTCCCCTCAGGTCTCTCTGTGTCTTTCTTTCTCTCTCTCTCTCTCTCTCTCTCTCTCTCTCTCTCTCTCTCTCTCTCTCTCTCTCTCTCTCTCTCTCTCTCTCTCTCTCCCCCCCCCCCCCCCCCCGTTCCTCTGTGTCTTTTGAGGTGCGCGTTTGCTTTTTCAGCTGTTGCTGACCGCAGCACATGACCAGAGAGAAAAAAACACATTTCTTGAAGGTGGAGAAGATATGATTTTATGCTTAAAAATAGAAAGAAAGCAGCAGTGACCGGGTCATCCCCCAACTTGGGGATCATCCTGGTATTTTGGGACATACATTGTCATCACGTGTGTCCTGCGGGAATGTCACCATCACACTGAGGGAGGATAGGACGGTCAAAATGGCGCCCTTTTAGGGGACAAGCAGGTCCCTTTGCATCTAGGACGATCGGTAAGAACTAACTGCTCTGTCCCTTTCTTTTTTAGCTGTTCTCAGACTAAGCATCCCTTTAACTTTTAGAGCTTTCCTGTTTGGTAGCTAATATTCTACCGAGTTCATGATACCTGGGCTTAAGTTGAACAATACCATTTCCATGTAGGTCCTTAGCCTTTTTGAATCTACAGGTGGGGAGCCAGTATGTAATTCAAAAATAGAAGATGCAGTCCAAATTAACAACAGGGTGAGTGATTGCTAGTGATATTAAAATAGACATTTAAGCAAATGTGAAATAAGTATTGTAGGTAAAATACTTAAAACATTGTTTACTGTTATAATCTCCTGACGATCCACTATAGAACGGTGGGGAAACACGTGTTGAGAGATATGAATGCTGTGACAGCTTATGAAATATAAGAACGTACAAAGAAAAGGACAGTGCAGAATTGTGCTATTATGTCAATAACTATGGGGATAACTTCATAAGAAGGCAAAGAAAGGCAAAACTTGGGTTGAAATAAAACGGGTTCATCCTGTTCTGAAAATATTCCTTATATGAAGCTGGCGGAGAGAGAAAGGTAGCAAAGGTAAACTTGGATTATAGCATCGCATTATATGACTCCGAATAGCATCACAAGGGTCTCTCTGTTTAACATGAGGAGGAAGAGACTAGCAAACTCAAGGCTTTCACCGCAATGGAGAAAGAAAAAGGAAATGCCAATAGAAAGGAAAGTTAGAGAAGCAGAAGGAAGAGTGAAAGCAACTCAGAGGAAGAGAAAGGAAGTGCATGGTGGGAGGAAAGCAGTCAAAAGACAAGACATCAGACGAGGAGATTGAGTCAAGATCCAAATGCCCCACAGAGACGAGCGATCAATGCCCAAGTACAGTGTCCCGACCCAAGCAAGCAAGATCCGCGAATAATACATCCAGACAGCAGATGGGAAGAAATGAAACAGAGACAGAGTTGCACTGTACAGTCACATAGAAACAGAGGAGAATCCAAAGAGAACTGAAGGAATTGAGGAACGAAACAACATGGCGCAAGAACCGAGAGACGAGAGAAGAACCACAAGACATTCTCTAGGATCAGGCTCAGAAGAACCCTTCTAACTATTGGAACATATGGAGACAACACGGAAGGGGGACAGCAAAGAAAAAAACAACACCAAACTACACCAGTGAAGTCAAGAGAAGAAGGTGAAGAGACCGGGTTCACGAGAACCAGTAGGGTGAGAAGACCACTTGGTAAATATAAAGACTATGTAAAGGACTAATGTGTTCTTTGTTAACAAAAGGGCATAATGCAGTGACGTTGGCTAGCCGCATCACCACGCAGAACGATAGCACCGTGCTGCATAGCTCTCAACTCACACGCTTTTGGCGGGTGTCACCCGCCTTGTAAAGGGCTGACTCACCCGCCAAACCTCCTGCACGCCCATTCATTCCAATGGGCGTCTCACCCGCCAAAGACAAAAGCGGGTGATTTCACCCGCCTTTGCAACACAAATGGTTGAGAGCTATGCGTGCTGTCATCACTCCATGGGGGGCCGGATGACGATCAGGAGAGCGGGGAGAAGAAAGTGCACGAAGAAGCCGGAAGACGGAGCACCAGCTTGCCGCTCCGCTACCATGCACGTGTCTAAGCATTTGTATAGTTATACTCAGTCAAGCATGTCAGCTTGAGGCAGAGCTTAAATAAAGGTGTCTATGCTGGCAACCTCCACTGGGTAATAAAAAGCAGGCCTCCACAGCTGCACTGTTCTCAGGACACTGTGCGCAAGGCGGGTCCTCCCACGGCGCTGGCGGAACCGCGGTAGGGCCTTCACTCAAAAGGAGCTGAGAACACGCAGTTCAAACCTCCACCTCATCGCCAATGTTGGAGGGACACAGGAGAAGAGGGTCTTCCGGCACATTCACTTATCTATCACCACGCCCTACGCCCCAACTCTCACGTCATAACATCCTGTGGACTGGGCTGCAGCAGATGAAAGCATTTGAGACAATCCTTTCATCTGATGGTGAAACGGCTGTTTCTGTTCTGTGTAGATCCCAAGCATTGTTGCAGAGCACAAATAAATATGTTCAGCTGCTGTTACCAGAAGGATGATTCACTCCAGGAAGCATTCTTCGAAAAATCATCTCTTTTAAAGGCTGGCGTTTTCCTTAGAAGGCCCACTTCCGGGAGCTGCAGGGCGCCGGAAGTTGTGTTAATTCTCAGAGTTTATGTGCCCTGTCACGAGTCCTTCCAGCTTTCTTTCAAGGCAGGCCTGCAGACTGAGTAGACAGGAGTATTCGGTTGTTTTCCCTCTGGGGACTAATGTCCCCAACATGGGGTCATTTTTACAGACATTACAGGAGAACAGCGAACCTCATTCTTGAGTCTGCGTCATGTGTTTATCTCCGGCATTGCCGTCTAATTTAGCCCTATTTTTAAAGCAGGTGTTATGCTGCTGTGCCTCTCCCTGCGCTCTGTAAGATGTCACTCTAATTGGCCGCGTGCCTGCGTTGGCTGGGAAGGCTTGTTTATACGCCGTCTTGTTTTTGGTTTAATTGTATTAAGGCCCGTATGCAGTTTTCCAGGCATTCTGTAATTTTCGCGTTCTGAAACTCTGTTTCCTGCTTTCATGCGAATCAAGGCAGATTTAGTGCTTGATTGAGAATTTTGCGGTATGCAGAATGACCATGACAGGATGCAGCAAGCATGAGGTGTCCTGAAGAGTCCATACTCTTCAGTTATTCCCTATTTTGGGATCCCATATGAATTCAATGGGGACATTCATGCGGCATCCTATGGGGAAATTATATCATAAATGAATGCCTCCTGCGGTAATAGCTTTTCCCTTACTAAAACTCTACGTTTACCTGTTTGGTAACAGTGGCGGTTATCCTGTTACCACCACTTTAACACACTGACAACCTCTTTCTGAGGTCGACGATTTTCGTCAAAATATTATATTTGATATATTTTTTGTAAACGGCAAACACACTGTTACTGCAAGAGTTAAAGCGCAACCTATAAAGACAGTTTATTAATAATGCCCGCCATCTCGAACCAATCAGAGTCTTTTCCTGCCGATAATCATGAACTCTAAATTCTTTGTAAGAAATCATGGCGTGATCACACCATTACTCTGCCAATAATTAAGGCCCTATCACACACACCCTTACTGTTCCAGTAATCGTGGCCCTGTCAGGTGCTTACTCTACCAATAATCGTGTCCATGTCAGCTGGTTAATCAGCCAGCAATAATGGTTCATTGAGATGATTACCGTGATTCTAATAATGACTATCCCATGGTTATTTTGTCAGTATTCTTGGCCCCATGAGCTAAGGACTCTGCCAATAATCATGGTGCTTCCAGATGGTTACTCTGGCAGTAACCATGGCTCTATCTAATGGTTGCCCTGCCAGTAATCATTACCCTATCAGATGGTTGCTCTGCCAGTAATCGAGGATCTAGCAGATGGCTGCTTTGGCAGTAACCATGGCTCCATCTAATGGTTGCCCTGTGTTAGACAGACTCACATGCATTACCCCTGGGGAACACTACATGCAATTAAGACAAGTGTCAGTACAATTTCACATTTGGTACAAGCCTGTACTACACAGTAATGTGGTAGCAGTGGCTGAGCAGCCAGACTTATCTCAAGAGTAAAGTGAGCAGTAGAACAAGTTACACAAAGGAACAACAAACACAGTGATTCGAACAAACACTTTCTCAAGGTTTCTTGGTAAAAGAATATACATTTATTTACACAGTCAAAAACATTACCCTAGCAACAGCAACTCAATATCATATACTAATATACTACAAATACACAACCAATAAGTTAGGGAACAAGTTCAGCTCACCTGAAGTGGGAGCAAAATGGCACTTCAGTTACTTTAAAAGGGGGTAAGAAGTCAAGGTTATAAGAAATGAAGCACAAATACTTTCATAGGCAGGGCAAAGGGTTTCAGTTAACTACAACCAGCAATTCAGTACATAGGCCTGGGCCAAAGTCAATGGTTCAGAGTCTTTGTATAGGAAAGCACAGTTCTGGTAGTAAACGGTTAAGTCTTTGCCCATATCTTAGAAGAATTTGGTCAGAGGAAAAGTTAGATGTTGGTTTAGGGAAGGACAACCCTTTGAAGTCGGGAATGATTCCCAAACTTTCACTCTGGCCGAAAAGATTTCTGGACCGCGTTTGCACAGTACCTTTAAAGTGTAGAAGAGCTGTAGCTAAGGCAGTTGTTCCTGGCAGTTTGAGCAGATCTCGCTGTTTCTGAGCTTCAGTCGTGGGGACAATGAAGGAGGATGTTGGAAGGATCCTGCACTGCCCAGGGAAGAGGTTACAAGCTTGGCAAAACATCGGTTTACGATGTGAGTGCCTTAAAGACCACAAACTGGTATCCTTCCTACTGGCTATCTGGTTTTCCACAGCACTCTGCAGAAAATTTAACCAGGATGAGACGGTGTCCAGACGGCTTACGAGTTGGTTGTTCCCACCAAACTCAAGAGAAGCAGTTAACCTTGAAGGGCTTCTCTGTCGATGGAGTTTCAGCTAATTCGGACCTGCAGCAGGGCTTCACCGGACGTCCAGGAGTTGCAGCAGTCCTCTTCCTTCAGCTCGTCTTCGCTTCTTTCGTTCCAGTGGTCGACTCTGATTTCCAAGTCCCAGACACCTGCTTTTAAACAGTTTTCCCCCCATTCATTCCAGCCTGGCTGTCACTCACACAGCAGGGTGGCTGTCCTTGCTGGACAGCCACCCGGCCAATCACGCCATAGTGCAGTTAGGTCTCCTAGGAGACTAAGCACAGGGAGTTTCCGGCACCTCCCTCACATCCTGTCCACCCCAGACACTCAGGCGCCAGAAGAGGGCTTCAGCACAGAAGCCCGCCAAAGGCCAACGAACAGAGGGACCAAACCTGGTTTGGAACGCAGACACAAACACAAGAAGGACCTTTGCAAAAAGAAATGGCGAAAAAAGTTGACCGTGAGATTGTTTTTACAGCTAGGTCTTGGGCGCCATATTGAAAAACATGGGGCTCACCCGATTTTTAGCTACCATTGTTCGCAATCGGGAAAAATCATGGTAGTTTGATCTAAAGCACTTCCACCAGCCATTTCAAGTAGGAAAGGATAATATTTGACTGTTACATGAGTGTTTGGACTCAGGGGATGCTAGGCAACCCCTCCAGCACTCTATAGGAAGATAGGGTGTGCTGGGTCTGTAAATTTAAAACGACTAGTAAAGTCAATTTAACTTTACATGCTCTGGGAGACAGTAGTCAGTCGCAGAGAAGGTATTTAAACCTTAGGAAGTCTGAAAGACATTCCTGTGCCACAGCACTGAAGGTGCTGTGTGACACACAGAAAAAGATGATGCCTATGGAGTTGGTTTAAAACTCCATAACCAAAGAACACAAAAGTAAAACACATCTCAAAATACATGGAAGAGTGGGATAAAAGGCTCACACTCTTCCCAGGTATAAAAATAAAATCCTAGAAATCCAGCAAAGTTGCTGGGGGTCTCAAAAGGTAAGGGAAATTAGCACATTCTTGACAATTCTCCCTAACATTCTGTCAGTAATCATCACCCTATCAGATGGTTGATCTGCCAGCAATCATCACCCTATCAGATGGTAATCATGGCCATGTCAGCTGGTTATTCAGCCTGCCAATAATCATGGCTCTGTTACATGGCTACCCTGTCTGTAGACATTATTCCCCTATCAGATTGCTACTAGACCGATAACCATGGTCATGTCAGATCTCACTCTACAAGTAATCATGACCATATCAAATGGTTACTCTACCAGCAATCATGGATCTATCATATGGTTACTCTGCCAGTATTAGTTGGCCCTATCGGATGGTTACTCTGGCAGTAATCATGGCCTTTTCAGATGAGGAATCTGCCAATTTTTATGGCCCCATCAGATGGTTATCCTACCAGAATTCCTGCCCCTAGCAGAGGTTACCTTCCCATTAATTATCACGTTATTAGATTGTTTCTTTGCCAGTTATACTGGCCCAATCAGAGAATTACTCTGTGAGTAATCATGGCCCATATTGATGATCAATCTGTGAGAAGTCATTACCCAATCAGATGGTTCCCCTGCCAGTAAGCATGTCCCTAACAGATGGTTACTCTGCCAGTAATCCTGGCCCTGTTAGACGGTTACTCAGCCAGTACATTGTTACTCTGGCAATAAACATGTTATGTTATGTTATGTTATTTTGCATTTATATAGCGCCTTATGTACCATTGGTATGATCTCAAGGCGCTGGTAGGTTGATCGCCCTCGGGAACCGAAGGTCAAGTCAGTAGAGAGAGAGAGAGAGCGAGAGATAGAGAGAGAGAGAGAGAGAGAGAGAGAGTCATAAGGTGCATGTGAGCACCGGATATGTGTGCAGCAGGCGTGTCATTCGGGTGATAGCTGCTTCTTAGCGGTAGGTGTGGTGGTTGGGAGATCAAGAGAATATGTTTGTTCTGGCAGGTTGTTATCCAGACCGATTCTGGCTGCGTTAGGCCTGAGGAGGACGCCGCTGTGTTTAGTTAGGATGATGGGCAGTATGAGGCAAGTGATGGTATGAGAACAGCTATACCGAATGGTGTCATAGTATCGCTGTGTTCTAGTTGAGTGGTGGTGTATAGAAGAGAGTAAGAGTGTAGATGTGATATGGTGGTTTACCTTAGGTGTTTGAGGTCAAGCACACCCATTAGATTCATGCACTCCAACCGTTTTATGCACTCCAGCCATTCTGTGCACTCCAGCCATTCTATGCACTCCAGCCATTCTATGCACTCAGGGCCACACACTCTCCCTCCGCCCTGCACACTATTCCTCCGCCCTGCACACTATTCCTCCACCCAGCACACTCTTCCTCCGCCCCGCACACTCTTCCTCCGCCCCACACACTCTTCCTCACCCCACACACTTTTCTTCCGCCCTGCACATTCTTCCTCCGCCCTGCACACTCTTCCTCCACCCTGCACACTCTTCCTCTGCCCCACTCACTCTCCTCGGCCCCACACACTCTTCCTCGGCCCCACACACTCTTCCTCGGTCCCACGCACTCTTCCTCAGCCCCACGCACTCTTCCTCGCCCCACGCACTCTTCCTCCGCCCCACGCACTCTTCTTCCGCCCCACGCACTCTTTCTCCACCCCACGCACTCGTCCTCCGCCCCACGCACTGTTCCTCCACCCCACGCACTTTTTCTCCACCCCACGCACTTTTCCTTTGCCCCACAAACTCTTCCTCCGCCCCAAACACTCTTCCTCCGCCCCAAACACTCTTCCTCCGCCCCAAACACTCTTCCTCTGCCCCACGCACTCTTCCTCCGCCCCACGCACTCTTCCTCCGCCCCACGCACTTTTCCTCCACTCCATGCACTTTTCCTCTGCCCTACGCACTCTTCCTCTGCCCCACGCACTTGTCCTCCACCCCACCCACTCTTCCTCCGCTCTGTGCTCTTCCTCCACTGGCTGCTCTTCCTCCGCTCCATGTTCTTCACCCGTCCCACGCACTCCTTCTGTCCCATGCACTCCACCCGTCCGACACTCTCCACCCATCCCACACCCTCCACCCATCCCACGCCCTCCACCCGTCCCACGCCCTCCACCCGTTCCATTCCCTCCATCCGTCCCACGCACTACACCCGTCCCACGCACTACACCCGTCCCACGTACTCCACCTGTCCCACGTACTCCACCTGCCCCACGCACTCCATCCGTCCCACGCACTCCATCCGTCCCACGCACTCCATCCGTCCCATGCATTCCATCCGTCCCACGCGCTCATGCATCTCACGCGCTCATGCATCGAACGCACTCCATCCGACCCCTGCACTCCATCCGACCCATGCACTCCATCCGACCCATGCTCTCCATCCGACCCATATACCGCAACCGACCCATGCACCACAACTGACCCATGCACTCTATAAGATCCATGCACTCCGTACAACCCATGCGCTCTATACGACCCATGCACTCCATCCGTTCTATGCATTCCATCCGTCCCAAGCATTTCATCCGTCACATGCATTACACCCATCTCGTGCACGGCTTCACGTGTTGTGCGCTACATCCATGTCATGCATTTGCTTCATTTATTTCAGTCGTTCCGTTCATTCCATGCGCTCTGCATCTATCTGTTCCCTTCACTCTACTTGTTTTGTGCACTCGATCTGTAGCATGTGCTCAATCCTTGCAATCTTCTCGATCGGCTTATTCCTCTTGTCTACTTCTTTCCTCTCGTCTACTTTATTCCTCTCATCTACTTCTTTCGTCTCGTGTAATTCATTACTTTCATCTATTTTGTTAATTTTATACACTTCATTGCTTTCATTCAGTTAATTCCTTTTCTTCACTTTCTACTTTCATCATCTTTTTTAGTTTACATTTGGCAGTTTTAGATTTCTCGCTCGGATCATGATGCTCGATTGTCATTTATGAGAAACCGGCTTTGGGCTAAGGCCATAGATTGCTGTTATCTAATATGATTTATGCGTCGGTTTTAGGGAAAGAGCCATGTTTTCAGTAGTTTGCGGAAAGATATGAGGTCTTCGGTGAGTCGGATGTGGGGTGGAAGTGAGTCGGGGCCAGGGCTGAGAATGATGATCCACCTAACCTGACAGAGTTGGTTTTTGGTATGACTAGGAGGCCGGCCGAGCTTGATCTTAGAGTGCGTGGAGGTTGGTAGGATTTTAGCTTGTCTTGGACATATTGTGGTCCTGATTTATGCATTACTCGGTGAGAGATGCACAAGGTTTTGAAGGTTACCCTTTGGGTAATCGGAACCCAGTGCAGAGTTTTAAGGGCTGGGGAGATGTAATCTCTTGGGCCAGGTGCTACTAGTAGTTTGGCAGCAGCGTTTTGTGCTCTTTGTAGTTTAGTTAGTTGGTACGTGTGGAGTCCGAGGAAGAGGAGGTTGGCGTAGTCCAGTCTTGATATGACAATAGACTGGATTGTGGAGAGTCTGTTGGGAATAGAGAGGTATGAAAAAATGCTTCTAAGAGTTTTAAGATGATAGTTGCAGGACTTGGAGACATTGTTGACTTGGAGCAAGAGGGTTAGGTCTGAGTCTAGGATGCGTTCAAGGCTTTTTACTGAATTTGAGGGTGTGGGGGACTTGCCCATGGCAGATGGCCAGGGTAGCGGGTGCAGAAGAAGTTTGGTATTGCCACATACCATGATTTCAGTTTTGGAGGGGTTTAGCAAGAGGTGGTTTTTGGTCATCCATCGATCTATATTGAGGATGCAGGAAGTGAGGTCAGGTTGGCAGTTGGGTTTTGAATTCAGGAGTTTTAGGATCAGTTGTGTGTCATCTGCATAGTTGTAGCACAGGATATTGTGGGAGCGTATTATTCGTGGGAGGGTGGACATATAGAGGTTAAACAGGAGGGCTGATAGTCATGCTCCTTGTGGAACTCCAGTGTTGACCTGTTGGGCGAGGGAAGCATAGGTCGAGAGTAGGGTTATTTTTTTATCCTATTGTCGAGGAAGGATTCTATCCATTTGAGAGCGTTTCCATGGATTCCTAGGGAATGGAGGCGATCAAGGAGGATTGAGTGGTTGATTGTATCAAAGGCGGCGGATAGGTCAAGAAGGATTAGTGCGGCGCATCCCGCAGAGCCAGCAGTGTTTTTAAGGTCATCCCAGATTGAAGTTAGGGTGGTTTTGGTTCCGTGTCGGGCTCTGAAACCTGATTGAGCGGGGTCAAGGAGATTGTTGGCTTCGACAAAGGCATTTAGTTGCGAGTAGGCAGTTCGGTCAATGAGTTTGGCGAGGAACCTGGTGTTTGAGATGGGGCGGTAGTTCTTGGGATCGAGTGGGTCGAGGGAAGGTTTTTTTAGGAGAGGTTTGACATGTGCTGAATTCCTGAGGAGAGGGAGTCGTTTATGATGGTTCTTGCATGTTCTCCTGTGCAGGTCAAAGTAAAATTTTCTTTGAGGGTTGTGGCTGGGCATGGGTCGAGCGGGGAGCTGGATGGTTTGCGGGCAGAGAGAAGTTTGAGAAATTGGTCAGATCATATTGGAGTGAAGGAGTCGAAGGTTGGTGGGCTAGCGGTTGCAGGTGGTAGGATGGCAGGAAGGGAGGGTGGATTGTGTGGTGGGTGTATTAGAGTTAATTTGTTGGTTATCAGGTTTGTTCTTTCGAGAGCTGTGTTGTAAAATTGAAGAGAGAGTGAGTCACATAGTGACTGTGAGGGGGTGGGACGGGCGGAGGTACATGAAGTTTAACAATGGTTGGAGTTAAGGTGTCGGGACTCCCACTCTCCGGCGCACCTGCTTGTTGATTTTTACTAGATCTACCTGCAGCCTTAATCCTGGTTTGTCTAGGGATCAACTCTAAGGTTCCTGTTTGGTTAGATGCTTTGTGGGGATGACAAATCCATGGATCGGTTTGGCGCTGGTTGGATATGTTAGTCCATAGTGTCACAGTTTGTGAGAGTTGGTAAAATCAATGATCACGTCTTATTGTTTTGTCATTACAAGCGTTGTTTATTTCTTGGTTGCAGAAGAAGTTTGTTATTGCCACATACCATGATTTTAGTTTTGGAGTGGTTTAGCAAGAGGTGGTTTTTGGTCATCCATCGATCTACATTGAGGATGCAGGAAATGAGGTCAGGTTGGCAGTTGGGTTTTGAATTCAGGAGTTTTAGGATCTGTTGTGTGTCATCTGCATAGTTAGATGCTCAGGCCGAACTCGGCATCGTCTGGCTATCCAGCCACCCTGACGCCCTTACCTGGGAGGATCAGCCCTCAACTTTTCGGAAATTCACCTTCAAACTTAATTGGCCTTGAAAAAGACTAAGGTTGAAACGCACGTCGGCTTTGTTATTGTTTTTTCACCATGTCAAAAAATTGTCATTCATTTATAATGATGTTCTTTTTGGTGCCAACCAACCAAGAAATAAACAACGCTTGTAATGACAAAACAATAAGACGTGATCATTGATTTTACCAACTCGCACAAACTGTGACACTATGGACTAACATATCCAAACAGCGCCAAACCGATCCATGGATTTGTCAGCCCCACAAAGGAGGAACATGAAGGTTTGGTGAATTTGGCGATGATTTTGTGAAGTTATTTGCTGGGGTTTTTACAGTTTAGGATTCGGGAATTGTAGTGTGCTTTTTTTAGTTTTCCGGATTTTGGCCCTGTAGTGGCGGTGGTGCCGGACCAAGGTGAATCTGCTCTGGGTTGTATTGTCTTTCCACCATTTGCGTTCTAGGGATTTATATAGCTTTTTGGCGGTCTTCAGTTCTGGTGTAAACCACCTATGAAACTGGCCCTTGCGAGCTGATGGTTTACAAGAGGGGATGAGTGGGATTAGAGACGAGTTGAGCCAGGAGTCAAAGGCGTCGGAGGTTAGTTGTTCGTTGGGTAGGCGGGTCGGGGGGGGACCAAAGAAGAGCATCGGCTAGGTCGGGAAGGATCTTTAGTTTTTTCCAGCATTTGCGTAGGTTCAGAGGTTCTGGTTCGGGTAAGGGGAGCTGAATGGGTGAACGAATGGGGAAGGAGATAATAAAGTGATCAGACCAGATGTTAGGGGTGTGGGGGCTTAGATGAATCAGGTTGTGAGAGCAGAAGATGGTATCAAGGGTGTGTCCTTTATAGTGTGTCGGTCTGTTTATGTGGGTATGGAGGTTAATCGCGTCTAGGCCGTCAACCAGAGAGTGGGTCATGGGGCTGGTGGGGATCTCAAGCCATATGTTGAAGTCCCCTAGAACAGTGAGGGTAGCGTGGTTTAGTTGGAGGGGGCGATAGAATCACAGAGGTTGTTTGAGAATTGCCTGTCGTAGCCTGGGGGTCTGTAGATGATTAGGAAGCTGGGGGAGAACGAAGGTGGAGGGATAGTTTTACGAAGAGTGATTCGCAGGAAGGAATGAATGGCTGGTTGTCGACGACTGAGGCGTGAAAGTGAGACTTGAAGGCGATTGCTATTCCTCCTCCTCTAGAGGGACGGTTTAGAGGAATGAGGGAGTAGTCAGGGGGAAACGCTTTGTTGGCGATAGGGGTGAAGTCATAAGAGAACCAGGTTTCTGTGATAAAGACTAGGTCTGGTTTGTCAGAGCCGAGGAGGTCAAAGATGCTGTGTCTGTTTTTTGCTACAGATTGGGCATTAAAGAGGATGCAATTTACTTCGGTACAGGAGGATCGTGAGGGATTCGCAGGGGTGGGGCGTGGGAGGGGAAAAGGAAAGTGAGAAGGGGGTGCGGGTTGGTGGTCGATGGGAAGAGTAGACGTGCAGTTGAGTTGGCGGGATTGGGTGGGGAGGAGTTGGACTGGTGTGACGCGGTGAATGCGTGGGAGGGTTTGACAGTGGGTTTTGGTGGGGTAGGAGTTTCAGATGTGGTCGGTGAGAATCCAAGGGAGAGGGGTTTCAGGTAGGGCGAGGCAGGGGGGGGGGTGAAGGTCGAGATTGGGAGGAGGGTCGAGACAGGAATGGCGATGAGTACTGAGAGATTGAGGGAGAACATGTACGTTTCCTCTTCAGCGTTTTTGTTGCGGGTGGTGTGTGAGAGAGGGTAGGAGGATCAGAGGGGGAAAGGGATGCGGGTACTGTTCTTGACAGGGCGATGGCGTGCAGTTTTTAGGGAGGGGAAGGCGAGGGGTCGGAGGGGGGTGATGATGGGAGTTGAGGGCATTGGGATGTGGGTGGTGAGGGTGTGTGTGCTTGGGAGGTTAGGCGGGCTGTTAGTCAGGGGGGCCGGCATGATGACAGTAGGCGGGAGGGTCGAGGGGATTGGATGAGCGGGGGTCTTGGGATGGTTGGCTTGCCATTGTGATCCTCTGGGTTGGTGTTTGGATATGGAATGGGTAGGGGTTGTGGTGGAGGGCAGGATAGCTAGGGGAAGGGGCGGGTGGGAGGCAGGGTGGGCGTGACGGGAGGCGGATGCAAGGGGGTCATTTTCTGCAGATCTTGGTGGGAGCGGTGGACTCATGGTTGTGCAAAGTTTCTGAATGCAAATAAACCACAAATAAGCTATCAGACACGGTTTCTAAGTGCAGTATACCCCAGATATGCCCTTGAGGACACTTTCTAAATGAAGGTGTACCACAGGTACGCTGTTTAGGCACACTTTCTAAATGCAACAATAAACACAGATTTTAGATGCTATTAGGTGGATTTTCTAAAAGCAATTGTACCACAGATATGTAGTTAGGCGGAGTTTCTAAGAGAAATTATACCAGAGATATGCTATTAGGCATGCTTTCTAAACGCAACTATACCACTGATATGCTGTTATGCAGACTTACTAAATGCAACTATACCACTGATATGCTGTTATGCAGACTTACTAAATGCAACTATACCACTGATATACTGTTATGCAGACTTACTAAATGCAACTATACCACTGATATGCTGTTATGCAGACTTACTAAATGCAACTATACCACTGATATACTGTTATGCAGACTTTCTGAGTGCAACTATACTACTGATATGCTGTTATGCAGACTTACTAAATGCAACTATACCACTGATATGCTGTTATGCAGACTTACTAAATGCAACTATACCACAGGTATGCTTTTTGTTCAGACTTTCTAGATGCAATTATACCACA
The DNA here is from genome assembly GCF_040938575.1 of Ambystoma mexicanum. Classification (NCBI taxonomy): domain Eukaryota; kingdom Metazoa; phylum Chordata; class Amphibia; order Caudata; family Ambystomatidae; genus Ambystoma; species Ambystoma mexicanum. Next base: position 36,763,422 of record NC_090923.1, on the reverse strand, counting down.
GAATCCTATTAGGCACGCTTTCTAAATGCAATTATTCCACAGATATGATATTAGGCACGCTTACTAAAAGCAACTATACCACAGGTATGCTTTTGTTCAGACTTTCAAAATTCAGTTATGTCACAGAATTCTATTAGGCATGCTTTCTAAATGCAATTATACCACTGGTATGCTGTTATGCAGACTTACTAAGAGCAACTATACAATACAATAGTTTAGCTTCAAGGGTGGAGTGGTAGGGTAGTATGGCGTGAAGTAATTGCTTCAGTCCCCACCCATTCCACACTTTCTTTCTTGTTGGTTTCTTGCTTCTCCTGTGGATACCTGCAGATATGACCTGGAGCCGTCTTTGTAGGGGCCGTCCTTTGCCTCGGGTCCTTAGCCGCAGGGGCTGCACGGGCAGAGGGCTGCCCTGAGGGAGGCGGTAATGGCTGTGTAACGTGGGACAGTACACCAATCAGGGCAGGGTGGGCGGGTTGGGAGGCGGGAAGGGAGATACAAACAGGAAGAGTGATCGGGGCCAGTGGGCGGACAAAGGGTGGCTGTGGGCTCGGATTTTCGGCAACTTTGGATGCTGACCAGGCCCAGAGGGGTCTAGAAGCTGGATGCACTCACCTCTACAGCTTCAGGCGGAAAAGCGATATGGGAGGCTGTGCAGGCCGCTGGACACAAGCCACATGGAGAAAGCACCAATCAGGACAGGGTGGGCGGGTTGTTCGGCGCGAAGGGAGACACAACCAGGAAGAGGGATCGGGGCCAGTGGGCGGACAAAGAGGGGCTTGGGGCTCGGATTTTCGGCAAATTTGGATGGTGACTAGGCCAAGAGGGGGCTAGAAGCTGGATGCACTCACCTCTACAGCTTCAGGTGTAGAAGTGACATGGGAGGCTGTGCAGGCCGCTGGACACAAGCCACACAGAGAAAGCACCAATCAGGGCAGGGTGGGCGGGTTGGGAGGCGGGAAGGGAGACACAACCAGGAAGAGGGATCGGGGCCAGTGGGTGGACAAAGGGGGGCTGGAGGCTCGGATTTTCGGCAAATTTGGATGGTGACCAGGCCCAGAGGGGTCTAGAAGCTGGATGCACTCACCTCTACAGCTTCAGGCGTAGAAGCGACACGGGAGGCTGTGCAGGCCGCTGGACACAAGCCACATGGAGAAAGCACCAATCAGGGCAGGGTGGGTGGGTTGGGAGGCGGGAAGGGATACACAACCAGGAAGAGGGATTGGGGCCAGTGGGCGGACAATGGGGGGCTGGGGGCTCGGATTTTCGGCAAATTTGGATGGTGACCAGGCCCAGAGGGGTCTAGAAGATGGATGCACTCACCTCTACAGCTTCAGGCGTAGTCATGTCTCTCTTATTCTCCCAGTAATCAGACCCGTATCGGTTAACCACTCTGCCTGTTATAATGGCCCTATCAATTATTGACACTGGAAGTATTCAAGGCCCTATCTGATGGTTACTGCACTTATAATCCTCCATCTTCCAAATTTATATTCTGGCATTAATCATAGCCACCCTCCTCCCCCCCACCCATCAGATGGTTATCCAGACAGTAATCATTGGCCAATAATCACTCTGCCAGTAACCATGGTACTATCAGTCGGTTACTATGCCACTAATTCGGCCTTATCATGTAGTTCATCGCCCAGTAATCATTCACACTACATAGTGTTATTGTTCCAGGAATTGTGCCCCTATTCATTGGGCCAGTATTCATGTGCCTATGAAATTCCTATTCATGGCATGGTCCTTCACCCTTCAGGTTTTTATGCCCAATAATTATGTTCCAGCACTTTTCATTTCCCCAATATCCAAGAGTATACAATTATTGAGCGTGCCAGTATTAATACCTGCATTCTATTCCAATTGATGTCAGTATGCATGAAGCCATCATATTATAATCATGCATTGGCCACAGCACAAGATCAGTGCCCGCATGATGGCTGCCAAAAATGGCATCCCTCACCCTCTCCCTGAACCTGCTGTATCTAAAACTACAAACACATTATCAACAAGCTCTTCACAGACCAAATAAAGACAACCATTCACCACATCTAGAGTGCACAGCACGCCAGAGACAGCTCTCCTCCATCAAGCCATGTGATGACCAAGTATGAACAGAGTTCAGGAGCATGACCTTTGAATGTGGTGAGTTGGTGAAGCTCCACATCCTTTCTTACAAAGGGGCTAAGCCGCAGGTGAATGGGCAGGTCAGGTGTGCCTTCCAATGAGCAAGCCCTGCCTTCAGACCAGGAGGTCAGGCAGCTACAAGCCCCAGCATGCCGTTGGAAGCATAGACTCGGACAATGAAGCAGTAGTCAATTATAACTGTTCAGTAAATTATTAAGAAGGGGAATGGTAACCCAGGTATTTAACTAACTTTAACCAGAAAGCAACATCAAACTGCAAATTGTCAACCAACTCATGCCCTGAAGAATAGGTGACCTGCAAGCGTACGCAAACGTAGAATGTGTAAGGGAGTCAAACAGCAAACACAAATGGAAGGCTTCCTACGTGTGCATCCTAAACGAGGACACAACTTGGGCAGCTTTGAGTTTGTTAGTAGTACAGGTCCTGCTTACAGGGAGAATACAAAAGACGCGGGACGCTACAGAGTCAATAACCAAGGCACACGCGGTTTCAAGATGGCACTGAAAGCCAATCCAATACTTAAAGCCTTGGAGCACGCCCTGAGACCAAATATCAACTGATTTAATCCTGCTCCATATCAAAACCCAAAACAGTCAGGAAAGGAACCAATCCTGGGCTGGCTCAAAGAAACCCCACAACCCAAGACTGTGAAAGAAGCTGGAGACAGTGACAGAATGGCGAAATCTGGAAGGAAGAAGACATGATATCCACACTCCTTGGATATCCAGGGAGACTGCTGCCTGGAAGAAGGTAGGTTGCCTCCTGTCCACAGTACAAACAGTGGTTCCATGAGGGTTGGGCCCAGAGAGAAGTTCCTTCCTAAAAGATTGAAGCTCTCCTGCCTGCAGACAGAGCACCTTCTGAAAAAGCTTGAGAAGGAGACTCCCTGACAGGCGGGTGAGAACATCATGTCCTGAAATGAACCCTGGTTTGTAGGATGTGACATCCATTTCAGGGAATTTTCCACCCACCCCAAACCAGACATGCACAATTTTAATTTAATTATTTCATTTATTTAATATAGCTCTATTTATTAACGTGGGGCCTCCAATGTAACGATATTGATTCCCTACAGCCTCACTCACCTTTTGGGCCAAGCAATATACAGGTTGCAAAGAAGGTTTATTTATTTATCAAATAGAAATAATTAAATCAATTAAAATGTATACAAATTATACATCTCTGAAATTCCAAAGTTGGTGGTGACTACAAAGAACAATGATCAATACACTGTTCACTTCAATTTTCAATGCTACATTTCCCTTAGTGTATATTTGTATAAACACACACATCACACACACACATCACCATATGATAAGATATGATATGGCATTTGTAACGTATATACCGTTGGTTTGCCCTGAACTCACATGCACCATGAATTGAAACGTGTATGAAGGTCATGTTCAATGATAACTTAAAGGTGCAACAATGGGGGCTAGTCAATAGCCCTTTCCCCATTGTTCTTGAGTGGCTCAGCACCAATAACGGGACTCGCTTGGTGATGTAACCAGGAAATGACTTAAATTACCTTATTTTTCTACATATGTACACAGTTGGATATCCTTTGAGTTTACAAAATAATTATTCTGTGCTTGTGCAATACAGAGAGAAGGCGTCAGGGGGTCTGCATTATGCACACACTATAGGACCTATTCTATCAAATCTAGCATTTCAGAACCACACACACATATGATATATTTACTAATTACACAGGATGTACAATCAATGCATCTATCCTCCTCAGTACTTCAGAAATAAAAAGGGCTGTGATTGATTCTATTCCCCTTTAGAGTATAGTTCAATTCAGTCATATTTCCCCTTAACATTATACTTACATAAAAATGTATTTTGCTTGTTTCACAGACAGGAGGGTACCCTCTTAAGAATTGGTCCAATTCTCCCCCTCTACGAATAAATGGCAGCAAGATGGGGGTCAGTACCTCTCCGATGGGGCTCAGCTTGGTTTCCCTCTCTCTGTATTGGTCCTGTCTGCTGTCTCTTCCACTGAAGAAGGCCTGGGGAATTAATTCCAGGTAGGCCTCACTTACAGTGTTCTGCTGATAATCAAAAAATGTGTCCAAAGGAAAGCAATGCATTCCATTCTCCTTTCTGTTGTTTTCAATCCTCCTTTCTCTCCTTCCCATCAATCAGGCAGTTAGTGGGTGAGTGAGTTGCCTGGACCCATGTGTTTGGACTTTTATAGATCAGAAACCACTCTCTTTAGAGGTGTGTATCATTTCTGTAATCTAATTGGTCAGTGTATGTGAGTGGATAATGCTCCAAAAGTGACATTGCACTAAACCATCACCTTTGTACTCTCTGGGCATATTAATGAGGATAGCACAGCGGCAACGTGCGCGCCTTGGAAGCAAGATGACACGAAGCAACACAGGTTTGATCCCTGGGTCCGCGCTTAGAAACCTCTGGGTGTTTAAGTGCATTATAAATACCTTACGCAACTACAAAACAAACAATTCCTGTAACTGCGCCTCGATGCCTGCAGGCTGTGTGAGCGCTTTAAAAATATAAAAATGTTTTAGAAAATGAATCATTCGAATGGGAGTAACTTCTACACCCAGTTTCACTCCCACTTGTTGTGATGTCTTCTTTGAGATTTCTACATGAAACAATTGGAATTTTTATGGAACACCATGTTCCTCACATGTGATCATCTTCGGTTCATCAGATTTCTCTTACTCAGGTGAATCCAATCATGCGATTCACATATCAGCACAATATTCGATGTGTGCATTTCTGATACTTTTATTTTAAAGAAATGTCATCTCAGAATGATGGGCTCGCCAGCGTACACACTAGGATGCCTGAATCACTGGTGTGCACCATTTTTGTGCAAAAATACCCACATTTGCATAATTAAACACAGATAAAAAACTATTGTTTACATTAAACTTTTAACCCTGAATAAAAAAAGTAACTTTCTATGACCTTTCAATCAAAAGTTCTCTACAAACCTGTGATTCCATAAGTATTTAACAGGAGCATTTTTCAAAGAATAAATCAAAATATCAAATGGCATCTCCAGTTCTTAGGTGGTAACCCCAATATATTGCCATTGACTTTGGAGCACAGAATGGGGCTCCCTGGGGGCTGCAGGAGAAAGACCAGCAGGTGACTGAGGGCTGGCCTTGGTCCAGGTACCTATGGGCTTTGCAGTCCTTGAGACTTTTCACTGACTTAGGCCCCTTGCCCGACATTGAGGGATTTTTTTCGAGTTGGCACAGTTGGTGAGGCAAGGTGGCTGTAGAGTATATTATGTTATATGGCATTCGTATAGTGCCTACTTCCATTGGAATGGCCTCGAAGCTCTGTGGGGGCTCTGTGGGGATGAACATCCTTTAGAAGACCATGGTCAAAGATGTTAGAGGTGTATAAAGGATTTCTCACATGCATGTGTGCATTTTTAGCCAGCATGAAGGTCGGTAAGGAATGGCTAAGTCCCTAACAGCAGACATAGTAATCAGGTGAGAGAGCGGGTGCTGTGAAATTGTCAAGGGAGTAGGAGAGTCGAGGAGACAAATTATGTGAACAGCTGGACCAAATTTTACAAGGGACTCAGCTGTGTTCTATTGGGGGGAGGTAAGTGTTTGGGTGGGTGTAGTTGAGCAATGTTTATTGCAGATGTATGGAGGTGGGTGAGCCGTGTCCCGGTTGGGATACAGCTATGTTCCATTGTGATGAAGTGCTCCAGTGAAGAAAGACTGGCACTTGGTTAGATGTGGTCTTGCAGAGCTTATCATAAAGGCCTGATTGAGATGCATTCAGTGGGGAGGGCTATGTCCCACCTTTTCAGTGCCTCTGGTGCTCCCACATGCCTGTAGTGGCTGGGTAATAATTCACCCATGAGATGCTCTTGGTCCGTGAGGATGCTGAAGGAAAGAGGCAGGTTTTGAGAGTCTTTCTGAAGTCAAGGTGATATATTCAGCAGATGGTTATTAGGATCAAGTTCCAGATGGTGGATGCTTTGACCGAGAGAGGGGAGCCCCCTATTCTGGTTGATTTTGTTATTGGAATGATGAGGAGAAGTACTGCGGCTGATCTAAGGTTTCTATTTGGCCTGTAACATGTACGTTTATGCTGCAGATATTCAGGTCCTATGTTGTGGAGAGCTTGGTGGGTGACGCACATTGCCTTGAAGGTGGATCTTCGCCAAATCAGAAGCCAGTGAAGGACACAGAAGGCAGGTGTGATGTGTTTTCTAAGGGCATTAGGCTAGGAGGAGCCTGACAGCAGCATTTTGTACCCATTGGGGTTTTCTTAGCTGTGATCCAGAGCCCCGTAGTATATGGCATTAACATAGTCTAAGCGTGAACTAATGATAGCCACAATCGCAGAGACTCTACGTGGGAAGGTCAGGTAGGGAAAAGTGCGGCAGAGAACGCGCATGTGTAGTGTAAGGTAGGCATGGTATCACAAGTATTACACTGACAAAAAAGGTACCATTTTCAAAACTTTTATTAACGTTTCTGGGCTTGGAAAAACTCATACATTGCCCTGTCCCTATGATGGAAGTAGTCTTGACCATCAAACAATAAATAAAATGGCGTATGCTAACAAAACCTAATGAACGCCATTCCACTTGTACAAAAGTGTACAAAGAATAAATGTGACTGAATCAGCTCTCCTCCCCACGTTAGACAGCACAGATTAAGACGGTCTCCGTAAGCAAGATGACAAACTCTGGCTTGGATTTTCAACACAAAAACAGTTCAGAATGTGGATTGAGGCCCGACTGGCCTGCCACGTTAAAGTTTCTCTTTCCAGTCTTCCAAACAACTTTCAACAAAAGTTCACACTGGTCCCATCTGTCGGGCTCAGACTTGTTCAAAATAAAGTTCACATTGGTCCCCCTCTGTCAGGCTCAGACCTTTCAAAACAACGGTTCAACAATACATGCAGTGGGCTCCCTTTCACAGACCGTTTCCAGATGTCGAAAACTTTCGTATGAGCATGGCTTCCTCTATAGATCTACGCAGGACCACTTCAACCTTCAGCTTCTCTCTGGGTTAATTTTGATCACTTCACTTTTACAGTTCATTCACTTTATCGCTACAAACAATGCACCTTTCATGGAGACTTTCGAGTGGGCTACTTCCTTTCGCCGGACCACTCAGTTGCTCATGCAGCACTGATTTCACAGCTGTCCTTACTTCAAAGTTCATTCACAGGTCTGCCATTCTTCGCATCTCATCCACACGCATGCTGCCTTCACTTGTGATATACTGTTGCAACTTCAATCTTTCATCAACAGACACTGGCCTCTCAGGTCACTTGCCAACTCACCGGCTGTGTGCGTTTCTTTCTCTTCTTTACACTTTTCCAATTCATGAGTCAAGGTCAGTACTACAGGCTTGGCCTCGCCTCCCCAAATCTGCCGGTCACCCGGGATTGTCCCTGGTGTCCTTGAAACACATGCAGCCTTCTGCTTTGGGATTTGGCCTTCTCTGCGTATCATTCGTAGACCTTTGGAAGCAACAACCTCCTGCAGGGACCTCCTGGGGTTCTCTACCCTTTGCTCTCGTCCCTCCGTCCGTCACTCTGCTCCAGTAGTTTCGCCTTCGCCATGGAAGTTCTGCTCTTACTCGTGTTCCACCTTGCTCCGAGTGTGTCTCTACGTTCCGTGTGAGGAGAGCTAATTGGTATCAGATGTATTCACTTAAAGTCAAGTGCCCGACTTTGTCTGACTCGATTGACGGGACATGTCCAGTGCAATGTTAAGAGTTAGTCTTGTTACTCTCAGTCGCCCTCTTCCTTGGCCCAGTGTTTGTGTAGAAAGGGTGGGGGAGTTGGGACATTGGAGAATCCTAAAAATAGGATGGGTTAGGTGTACAAAAAAGGGGGGAATACTGCATCTCACCATTGGCTGCTTGACCTCCATTCCCAGAAGACCCCTCATCCAGGTGATCCTCCCGCACTGATCCACCCCAGGGTCTAGATCCAAAGGCAATGGCCGTGCCCTGAGAGAGTGATCTCCAGGGACTCGTAAGTGAGACACCCTTTGGTTTCTCACAGTGGGTAGCGGTTCTTGTCACCGCGTTGATGTGATAGGGTCAGGGCTGAGTCCATGATGCCTCCAAGGTTTTTTACTGTGTTGGAGGTGGTGGATGGTGGACCTAGAGAGAGTGGCCATGGGGTGGGTTGGGGGAAGAGGACAGCCTTCCCACATAGCATGATCTCTGTTTTACCTACGTAGGAGGTGGTTGACAGTCATCCTGAGTACAATTTCTGAGAGACATGATGCATGATCCGAGGAGGCGAAGGAGGTGAAGGAGGAACCTTTGGGATAATGAAGACAATTTGGGTGTTGTCTGCTTAATTATAGCAGGATAGACCATGGGATCCAATACGTGAGGGAAGGGGTCTCAGGTAGAGCAGAGGGGAGAGAGAGGCACCCTGAAGTACACCTTGAGCAAGTGGGCAGGGAGAATGTCAAGGAGAACTGAGGCATGTGTGCTATATGTGATATGTTGGAGAGGAAGGATGACATCCATTGCAGAGCAGCGTCTGTGATGCCGAGAGAGTGGCATCCGTTAGTAATGGGGGAGGGGTCAATGGTGTTGAAGGCTGCAGAGAGGTGAAATAGGACTAGGGCAGCACAGCCGCCAAAGTCCAAGTGTCTTTTAAGAACACTTCAAATGGAGACTAGGCATGAGGCAGTTCGTCGTAAGGGTCTGAAGTAGGACTGACAGGCTTGAGGATCTCATACGATTCTGTGAAATGGCAAAGTTGTGAGTACGCTGCTCAGTCGATTAGTTACGCTATAAATCAGTTGTTTGAGATGGGTCTATAATTGGTTGGGATAAGTGGTGGAAAGACGGCTTTTTGAGCAGGTGCTTGATGTAAGGGGTTTTAAATTCTGCTGGGAAGGTGCTGGAAAAGAGTGATCTGTTGACAACAGATCTTGCGATGTCGCCGGTGCAAGTGGATGTCAGAATTTCTTTTAGTAGAGCAGGGATCACTGGTCTCTGGGGGGCACGGAGGCATGGATCTTAGTTAGTAGCTTGAGAAATTCAGAGTGGAGAGAAGGATGAGAAGAGCGGGAGGATGGAAGGTGCTTCTGGTGTGTCGACTAAGGTCAAGATGGAGGGGTGAGAAATGCTAGTTTAGTGAGACCCCTCCATCTTCACTCTTCCTTTATGCGGTCAGGGATAGGATTCTTTGTTCCACATGAATCTGTAGCACCTTGTCTACCGTCTCCCTCTGTGTGAGATGCGCGGCGACTACATCTCCCTCTGTGTATTGTGTGCGGCGTCTGCAATACCATTTTGGTAGGGGGTCTCTCCCTGATATAACATCAGAACTTGAAAAATTCTACACACTGAAGAAGCTAGACTGACAGTGTGCTACGTGGCTATTTCTGCGCTGAGTTCGAGGTTAATTTTCCTCAAGAATTTGACTGAAGATGTGCTGAAACCAAAAAAATCACATCTTTCATCTCCTTGCTCATTAGACAGGAGATGGTGTGGCTCAAGCCGATATATGTCTGAGAAAATTGGTTGTTTGTCCTGAAAAAGGTTGCCATACAATTGATGCTGCTCGTTGAGAGCAACTGAAACACGTGTCGACGTGAGAATCTGTGGGAACAACATAACACAGACTTTTTGTTACCCCAAATTGATGGGGAGTTCTCTTTAATAGTTGTGTATGTTTAAAAATGCAACAAACATTTGATTGTTTGTTTATGTATAGACCATTTTTCGAAAAAACAATCATGAGAGGGTGTCAAAGAGAGTATGAATGTGAATGAATGAAAATGAATGAGCCACAATGTTTTATTGAAATTTTGTTTAATATTTAATATTTGTTTTAAATTATTTTTTGAATAAAAAGGAAGTCCTGGAAAAACAAAACCAAGCTGTTACAAAACACCCTTTCCCGTATTCTGTCATCCTCTTTGTCCGCTAGTCCATTCCTTCTCTGGTTTCTGATTCTATAACCTGTAGGACTAGGGACGTTAAGACAGGTACCCCTTTTTTTTGCATTGAATTTGGAGACACTTGTGGAGTTCCCTTCATGGGTTCGTAGCGTTGGTGATTCCATTCCAGTAATAGGATATGTTGGCCTTGCTTATTTCTGCCCTACATGCTTTGAGTTGGCGGGTGTAAGCTATTCTATGAGACGGTGAAGGCTCTGCATGCCATCTGCATTCTAGGTTGTGATTCTGGGATTTAAGAGTTTTGAGGACTGAAGCGAAGCATCTGGGAGAGAGGTCTTGTCTTCTAGAGAAGGATCTGATTGGGCTGAGGGGGAGTGGTTTGTGGTAAATTGCTAAATTGGTAGGTGGTGTATGTGGTATGTAGTATGAAGTGCTGGTTACTGATGGTTGGAACTTCATGCAGCTGTCCTCCTGCAATGCATGATTGGCAGCCCTTTCTTGTTCTTATTCTGTTACCTTGATATTGGATATCGCGTTCTTACCTCGCTCAACCTGCATTGCCATAATATTTGGTATGCTAGTACGTGAGTGCCCTGTGCATTTCTTTTTACCACAGGGCTTCTATCTGTTATTGACACAAAATCTGGTACATTGGTGTAAATGAACATTCCAGTGCTTTGAGTGTTTGCAATCCATAGTGACTGCATAAATTGTATTCTGTGAAACTGCCGAGAGCGCAGTGGTTGCAATAATGGTTGGTTTCTCCTTGAAGGATCACTTTGTGGCCCTCCTTGCTACTGTACTGTATAACACTGCATAGTTCATCCCGCCCCCCCCAACCACAAGACAGTATCACAGGCGAGGGGGGTACAACCCGTGACTGTGGACCTGGTATCCGTGCCCTGGTCACAAGTATCCAGATCATAAAAAGGCACTGAGAGAGGGGTCGCAGGCTCAGCACAAATCCGATAAGCTTCATAAGGCTAAAGGTAAAGGTTTGAAGAAGTTCCTAAGCAGCTTAAATATAGAGTCAAATGATGTGATGGTCATACCTTGGGAGTCTGATGATGCTGTGACCTCCATTCACTCCTCTAAAGAGGGCAAAGCCTGTAAGAACCGTGGCAGCATGGAATGAGAAGTCTGACCAAACGGTGGCATCGTGATTGCTATTAACATTTATTTGTGTGATAATCAAACCTCCCTATCCCTGACTAAAGGTGGTTTCCCTACATCAGCTAACGCTCAGGCAGTCAGGAAGTCTGTGTAGTCCAAATCAAAGGTTCACCACCCTAGTCCAAGCTCCTTTTCTATCCCTACCACAAACACAAATCCTAATCTAAGAAAAATAGTTATTTCTACACCGCAGGAGAATGATTCCCTTCTCCTGGGTTTGAGTCTCTCAACGTTCAGCGTTCTAAAGGAGAGGTTCAAAGGTTCACAACCAAAAGAAACAAAGTTGCACAAATCCAGGTGGGGCTAGGAGAATAACTCCCTTCTACTAGATTGCTCCCCTGTTCTCTGTAAAGCCTCTTCCAGGCTACCTTCAACGTGTGTAACACATCTTGAAATTCCCTCCAATGGCTTTTTCCACTCTCTGCTATCTTTACTTTCTCTACTTTCTTTTACTAACTCAACTGAGACGAGGAAGAGGCTTGTCGTTTGCTCTTTGGTCTTTCGAATACCAGTGTCTCTACCACAGGGTTGGAACAAAGAATTATCTTCCTTCTCTTTTAGAAAAGACATGTGTCCCGTTGGTTTCAAAAGGCACTGACTCTTGTCGGGATCCGGTGCTGATGAAATAAAAAACACCTTTTGTGTAACTGTCGTATATCACAAAAAGGTATCTTCCGGCTCAGAGGCACATGCCCTAGTGGCTGGCAGTTTCCGGGCTGTACACCAGGAGGATACTGTTCTCGCCAATGATGCTCTTGAAGACCCCTGGTTCCGGGAGTTGATCTTCTCAAGCACAACTTCCAAAGGATCTGTGTCTTCGATTTTGGGAGTCAAATGTTTGAGCACCAGCAGAGTGTTTAAAGTAAGTCTCTTTTGTAATCCTTCTTCAACAGTTTCCACTTTCCCACTGTAAGAAGTTGTAACTCGACCTGCCTTTTTTTCCTACTCCATAAGTGCTTGGCCTTTCACTTACATATCCCGCAGCTCCCTCCCAGACTTTCCCATTCCCTGCTCCGGGTGGGGAACGTTTCACTGGTTCTTGCAGGGGCTGTTATGTGCTGGTAACTTTCTTCCCTCTTCTTTCGTTGGGGCCCACTTGGTTTCGTAGCCTTTGGCTATGGGGAGGTTGGGTGTTCAGTGCAGACCCGTCTGTCCGCCCATCCTTTCCATGTAGCCTATTGTTCACACTTCTATGAAGTTTTGCATGTAATCACCTATGTGGATGTGTGGTAGGCCAGTGCTGGAGGTTTCAGAGCCGTTCCCGGACATGACGGCCCACCCACCACAGGTCACACCACCTCCAGACTCTCAATAATGCCGGCTCTCGGTCGACTCACAATATACTCTCTGGGCATCCCGTTCTCAGTCTTTCCCACTTCACTCGACCTCTTCTGGTTAGGTTCACCTTCATATCACCCTGTCTCTCTCTCTCCCGGGCTGGTAGGGTACTGGACCGTTATCACCTATCATCAGTAGCCCTCCGGTTTCCACCTTCTTCTACTACTACTGCTGCTGTAGACATCCTGCCGATTTGCAAACACTCTCTCCACTTTCTTCTGCTACTGCTGTAAGGAACTCATGGTAGCAACAGCAAAGACAGACATAGTAAAGACAGACATAAGTGGTCACATTTCAAGGGTGTTTATTAAACTGAGTTTGCAGGTTGGCCAAACGCCTGATCTAAACCTAAAGCTAAAATGGAAGCAAGCTACGACCATCAAATGAAAAATAAGGCAGGCCTAGTGGTGTCTTGTCAAATAAAAAGGCATATACTAAAAAACCTATTGCCAGTGAGCTTAGGGCCCTTTAGTAACGTGCATGCAGTGGATGGGATGCAGAATACCTCCGAGTCCAAATAACCGAACCAACTCAGGAAGATGGCAAAGTACTGTTTTATTATCAATTATCTAAAACAGGGAGTTACAATGGACATCACCGACGTTCGCTCGATTTCTCTCAGAAATCTTTTCACAAAACATATACTTTATGGTAAAAATATGTCAGAGGTGACATCATACTAAGTGGCAAATAATGAAAAACCTACAGGGGCTTGTGATTGGCTTAAAGGGAACATCCAAGTATACATTACATAGGACCTAGGATCGTGATTGCCTGCCCACTGTCAGGTGGACAATATATACCTACTTCTAAAACATGTGATCTTTGAAACCATTAAGTACACTGTTTCAATTGGTCTTTAAACTATAAGGTCCTTCATTATACAGACCTTTGCAATTGATTGGCACGCTTGTGTCATGTCTGGAAAATTCGGTCCACTTAGCAGCACGTAAACCGTGACCGAGGTCCAAGGAGGTGGGCCTGAATATCTCCCCACCCCATTAACCGAACATCTCTCATCACCATCACCCAAGCCTTCTGCCATGGAGATTGTCTTTGAACTTGGCCTTGCAAAGTATCCTTGTCTCTTGAAATACATGGAAGTGTGAGCACTCACTATCGCTGTTCTAGGACTCCAAGTTCGACTCTGTTTTCATCCTTGGCTCACTTGACAGGAGAGCACGATTTGGTCCATTTTGCAGGTTGTAAATGTCTTAAATGAATAAAACTTGCCACTCTTGGTGTTCTTTCTTTGTACCTTAACAAGAGATGATTCATCCTTCGCACGTTCACTCCTTTCAAGAAATAATAGCCAACCACAGCTGCTTCAGTTTTGATACGAGGCCAAGCAGCCTCACCATGCAGCACCACGATTTGAGCTTATTCTCGCTGAAACACAATTCTCTCTTTCTTCTTCATGAGTACTTGCTTACTAAAATGAAGGATACCGATGACCAGCTTCTATACAGTTGTGGCTGCGCCTTCTTTCTATTCACTACATATAGCCAACTTCAATGATGACTTAATCTACCTTGCGTTTCATCGTCTGACTCTTTACTTCATCATTAGTTTCTGTAGGATCCATGCATCCTCTTCAGGCAATATCTCGGGACGTCACGCATATCTTGTGTGACATCACTAGCTTCCCTTTTTGCTCTTTTTCATATTCCTTCATGGAGTTATTCCCTCAGATTGTCGTCCCTTCGGGGATACATTCCATAGGGTTGTCTTAATGGGCATCTTCTTTCAAATACACGCTGCAGTATTGACACAACTGTTGGTGTCAAACACGGCACAATCTCAGAATTCCAACCAATAGGAGGTAGGAGGTAGTAGGGCGGGATTTCCTGCAGAGGTAGGTAACTGCTCCTCTACACCAGTCCTTACAGCTAAATACAAAAACAGTGTGGCATAGGATTCACAAGAAAAGAAAGAAGTATTCACAAATGATAAGTCAGGTTGGGGTAATCAGGTGTCTCCCTTCCCCACGTTTTGCGCACGGGACAATGTGTGACGAGCTTTCCCAGCACAAGACGATAGTTCCGTTCTCAGCTATCAGGACAGTCGATGGCCAAGTCTCTTTTTCTATTAAAAGTGCCCTGCCTTCGAGGACCTGGTGCATTAAAAAAAAAACAAATCACAGTTCCTTTTTAAATGGACATTGGGTGATCATTATTCACCCCTGGATCCCCCTCTTCTGGGCTCAGATTGACAAACAGTTCCTAGCGATATCAGGATCCTCAGTGGTTAACTCTCTTGCTTCCGAGGGCCTCATAGATTTGAAATAACAAAAAAAAGTTCCTTTAGGATTGCATTTGGGGTGATGATTCTTCACCTCAGGGTCCCCCTATTCTGGGCTCAGTCCCCTCTTGAATATAAGCCTCCGTCAGGTTCACTATGGCTTTCCTTGCCTTCACGAGTCTTAATGACTTTTTAAACAGTTCACTGTGGACATCCCTCTGTAGGGTTCATCTTTGTCAACAAACTGTTTGTCGCCCCTTCCCATCGGTATCCCTCCATCGGGGTCACTCTTGCCAACCCTTATCAATCATACAATTGCTTTTACTTTCTTACGATGCTGGATTCACTTCCCTTAGCTTTATACTGTTCTGCCGGTCAAAGACTTTCAACTTTACAGAGGATTTTGCTAGACCCCTGTTTGACCACTTTGACCCCTTTCTCGCCCCTTTCCCAAGGCCTTCTGGTAACGGTAGCTTCAACAATAGGGTAATCGCCCAGAGTCTCTTGAGTGAGCACCCACATGGTGCGGACATCTCTGCAACTAGTTTTCCCCTCTCGTATTAACAGTTCTTTGCACTTTTCTTCAATTCTACTTTTCTTCAACACAGTTCGGTTTCTTATCGGATCTCCCATCAAAACACTGGCTGTGATGAACCGCTTGGCTTTTCTTGTCTCTGGAGTCAATCATCTCTCCCCGGCTTGGTTATCAGCGGAGTAGGGCCCCATGTACCGTTGAAATCTGTTGTGACACATGCTGGCTATTGTTCGCGGTCTTACGATTCCTTCCACTGAGGCTTCGTGGGCTTGGGTCGGAACGGGCAAGGTCGCTTCTCTCCTTGTCACCCTTTCGGTTCTCACCGCCTTTCTCAACCTCTTGAAATGCCCTACTTGGATAGCTGAGTCATTGTGCTGTCTGCCTTGCTTGTACTGTGCTCTTGTGATCCCCCTTTTATCCCTGTGCGTAAGGGAAAGGGCCGTCAGGTGTGTGTGATTCTAGTCAATTGCCAGACTTTGCCTGACCCTTGTATTGGGACATGTCAGGTAAACGGCTTTGGTGTTAGTCCGTTGTCTGACATGGTGTGGAAAAAGGGGGGACAGTGTTTCGGAATATCCAATGTGGTAGTATGGGGAAAAGGTGTTGGAACAAGGGGGATACCGCATCTCACCTGTCGGTGTCCCACTTCCACTCCCGAGGGTCCCCCATCCAGGTGATCCTTCCTCACTGGTCCACCCCCAGGAACTGGATCCAATAGCAATGGCCGTGTCCTGGCCACCTGGATGACAGACACCCAGAGACTATTCAGGGAGAGACCTTCAGGTTTCTCACACTGCAGACACCCAGCCAAAATCCAAAACGTGCATGTGTGTTCTAACGAACCATAACCCGCCTGTGGGTCACCTTCTTTGTACCCTCTTGTCCTTTCCTCTGATTTCTCCTTAGAGATCTCCTTCGGTCTCTCCATTGATTACTCCATTGTTTTTTCTCTGACGAGTTTATATAATAGGGTCCACCGCAGCATAAAGTATGTCTCATTGGCATCAGCTATGGGTCCACTCTTCACGCTGCCCAACAAAGTTTGGATGTTTGCCTTTGTCTCAGTTGCTAGCACTGTTAGTTCAGAAACATTACAGTAACTCATCGTTTTATACTTTGGTGGAATTATCCAGGTTTGAGGTGTCTTTGCTTGAGATTAGGGGGGGCGGGTATGTACGATCTCTTTCCAGATCAACGTTCTTGTTGTCTCAAGGTGGGAACTCCCTCCCTATAAGATCCTCCCCCATTTTACTGCCCGTAGGGAGACTATTGGTTAGCTGCCTCACGACCCTAACCTGATAGGGATGATCTTGCCCCCGGGGAGAAGTCACGCCATCCGAAGGACCGTCAGAATACAAAGGTATGAAAAAAAAAAAAGAAAAGTAAAAAGGGAGGTCAATCACTCAATTAAAATTATATTTTCTTTCAAAGGACACTTGTGAATTCAAGGAAAACCATGAAACGATGACCCTTCAAAAGATGAGGATGTGATAACTGAGGACAACTTATCTCCAGCAGAAATAATGGAGCCCATCATTCTCCAGGCAGTGGTATAGCTTTTGATGATAAAACATAAAAATGACCATGGCCTCATTCAAAGGGGTAGGAAACATTGAAAGAAAGTAGCTCACAATGCAGGGGCCACTTCTGAGTGTCGTTGATCCAGCGGTGCAGATGATACTGATTCCTTTTCTAGACACACCCACGCAAGGGCCGCCTCTGAGTGTCGTTGATCCAGCGGTGCAGATGATACTGATTCCTTTTCTAGACACACCCACGCAAGGGCCGCCTCTGAGTGTCGTTGATCCAGCGGTGCAGATGATACTGATTCCTTTTCTAGACACACCCACGCAAGGGCCGCCTCTGAGTGTCGTTGATCCAGCGGTGCAGATGATACTGATTCCTTTTCTAGACACACCCACGCAGGGGCCGCCTCTGAGTGTCGTTGATCCAGCAGTGCAGATGATACTGATTCCTTTTCTAGACACACCCACGCAGGGGCCACTTCTGAGTGTCGTTGATCCAGCGGTGCAGATGATACTGATTCCTTTTCTAGACACACCCACGCAGGGGCCACTTCTGAGTGTCGTTGATCCAGCAGTGCAGATGATACTGATTCCTTTTCTAGACACACCTACGCACGGGCCGCTTCTGAGTGTCGTTGTTACAGTGGTGCAAGTTTCTCAGAGAAAAAGCAATATGAGATTTTCTCACATCCCGACCACCAAAACCTCCTTTTTCTGATATGATATGATAGTTTATGTATATTGCACCCATACACAAGTGTTTCAGGGCATGATGAGGCAAGGGAGGGTTACAAGGGAGGAAAAAACTACGATCTTACCAGGCCCAGTGACAATGAGAACGCGCAAGTGCAGGGGAGAGGGAATAGGGAAGTGCAAGGGGAAGAGGAGGAGTGGGAAGTGCTGAACATGTGATGAAATAACAACAACAGGTAGTTCAGCCAGCAGGTGGCAAGTGCATAATTAAGCACAGACTGCGGGTGTCTGATAAGTGCAGGTAAGGGAACTGTAAGGTTGCAGATACAGACCCAAGTGCAAGGGATGCCGGGAGGCAGTGCGGGTGTTCAGCCCGAGTGCAGAGGGTAGCCAGGAGCCCAGTGCAGAAACAGACAGAGATCAGCAGGGGAGAGGAAGAGAGAAGGCAAAAGCAAAGAGAAAGGTCTTGAGGTGCTTCCGGAACCGAAGATGGTTCTCCTCGAGCTACAGAGGGGCAGGGAGGCTGTTCCAGAGGGAGGCCCCAGCCGAAGATAGAGATCTACCGCCAACTTGTTGATCGTGAAAGGATTGACAATGGAACATTCGGGCATGTTCCACTCCCCCATGAAAAATCTCTAAACACTTTCCTAATTTCCTTGAGTAAGGTCTGCGAGAGAGGCATTTGTTTAATCCAAACAAAGAGATTATACAATAATCTGCTCATGAGAATACTAGTGTTCTGATAATGTCAATTTCCTGCATCATTTCAGGGTAGGGCACTAGGCTCCTTAGGATCTGAAGTGGGACGCGGGATTTTTAATCCAAGGAGTTTACTTGGCATTGGAAGGAGAGTTGCTTATTGAAAACCATCCCTAGGGGTTTGCTTGTCCAGATGTAAGAGTACTCTTACATTATTTGCATAACCTCGGAATGCACGGGTGTATGGTTCGATTGGGTCGCTGAGCCGTTCATTGTAAATGTCAAACTACCACAGTGAAATGTTGGACCCTGTGTAACGACAGAAGACAGACGAATTTTCTCTTTCATGTCCAGTGAAGTCGCTTGTTTTGAGTAGCTGTAGGGCACGTGGTCCACTCACACCTGAGGTTGTAATCTTTGCAATTGGGGTTGGCGGTTGAAAGGATGGTTTGCGGCAGAAAGTTGCAGGAGTGTAATTGCTGTTTGCATAGTCCTGTCTAGAGAAAGTAGAACTTCATCTCTCGTGAAGAGGAGTCTGGTTCAGAGCTTATATCAGGGCAGAACCCAAAGCCAGAGTGCTTTTCAGACAGAGGGGTTTCTTCCCTTTACTAGATGTTGTTATTTTAGTAGTGGTTATTGTATCAGTTAAAGGAGGGTTGGATATCGTGCAATGTCTGCAGCATATGTTTTAGGAGTGAAGTTATAATGCTGTTTCAGAATCGGAGGAGCCTCGCCTGATGTGAGACATCTGTTATTGAATTATGCCAGATGTTTGGCTAAAGTGGTAATGTTTTGTAATCTGGCTTTCGGGGAATCGGTTGCATTGCTTAGCGGGTGCTTTTGGTTTTTTTTGTCATGGTTTTCCTTGGTTGCTATTGTCTAGACTTCCGTGAAGTTAGGAGGCCTGCTAACGCCTTCAGACTCTATGGGCCTCACTACAAGTTGGGCAGCGTGGTCAAAATGTGGCATTAAGAGCGTTACCGCAGCATTACCGCCGCACCCAATCACGAGTTTGGGGGAAAGTTGGAGGATTCACCTCCAGCTCTGAGATGGAGGTGAATGCGCTGACTTTCTGCCCATTTTCAATGCAATTACCGCGGCACAATTAAGGCTGCACTGATTTTGCCGAAAATTCCGCATTGAGTCTCATGGGCTTAAAAAAAAGGAGACTTACACCACCACCGCCACTTGTAACACGGTGGTAATACCGCCGGACCAAGTGGCGGTAATGGTAATTGTGTTGGGTGGTATTCCGGCGGATTTGCCACTGCGATACTGCCCAACATGTGTCTTTAGATTTTGTTTGCACTTTTTTATGGTTTTGGGATTATGAAGATCATGCTTGGGTCTCAGCTACTCTCTCCAAGGGTTTGAGCTTGTTTTTCGTTTGTCAGGTGTCTCTCAGTTCATTATGCATTTTGAAAACCTCTTTAGTTTTATGCTTTTGGCCTGAACCCATGCGGTTCTAGAAGAATATTTGTTTCTTCCATTTAGCGGTCAGGTGAAGGCCTCTGTTATGATACGATATGATATTTATTTGTATCGTGTTCATACACAAGTGTTTCAGAGCGCGACGAGGCAAGGGGGGGAACACGAGAGGACAAAACAGCGATTTTACTAGGCCCAGTGGCATTGAGAATGCGCAAGTACAGGGGAGAGCGAAGTGGAAAGTGCTAACCAAGGGATAAAAACAACAACAATTGGTAGTGCAGCCAGCAGGGTAGAAAGTGCACGGTTTAACGCAAAGACAGGGGTGTCTGATAAGTGCAGGTAAGGGGACTGTACAGTTACAGATACAGGCCCAAGTGAAAGGGTTGCCAGGAGGCAGTGCGGGTGGGTGGATGGGTCGACGGGTACCTGGGCCCGAAGTCAGAGGGTGACCAGGAGCAGGGTACCGAAGCAGACAGATCAGCAGGGGAGAGGAAGAGCGAAGGTAGAAGGTAGAAGAAAAGAGGAAAGTCTTGAGGTGCTTCCGAAACCAGAAATGGTTTTTCCGCAAGTTTCAGGGAGGCAGGGAGGCTATTCCAGAGGGAGGCCCCAGCTGAAGAAAGAGATCTAGCCCCAACTCGTTGCTTGGAGAAGTGACTGACCCTGAGGGAGTTGGAGGTGGAGGAGCAAAGAGCTCGAGTGTGAAGGTATTTACGGAAGGAGAGTTGAAGGTGTTTTGGCCCCAGGCCCCAGAAAGCCTTGTGAACAATGCAAAAGGTCTTGAATTTAATCCTTGAAGCCACTGGGAGCAAATGAAGAGATTTCAGGGCTGGAGAGATGTGATCCCAGGGCTTGAGGCCAAGGACAAGTCTCGCAGTTCTGGATGAGTTGCAGAGGGCGGAGAGTAGAAACAGGCAGATTTAGAAGGAGGCTGTTACAATAGTCAAGCCTAGAGAGGACCGGAGCTCGAGAGACAGTAAGCTTCTAGGGGAAGGAGAGGAAAGGAAGAATACCTCTGAGGAGGTGCAGTTGTTAGTTTGACTTGTTGGAAATGTCAGGGTTGAAAAGGTGAGTGTGGAGTAGAAGATGACCCTGAGGTTCTTAGACTCACAGGTGGGAGCAGGAAGAGGGCCAAGGGAGGCAGGTCAGATGGTGACAGGAAAGGAGGGTTGATGAGGAGAATCACAGTCTTGCTGCTGTTAAGGCAGAGCTCATTGGCGGTACACCACTCCTGGATAGCGGACAGTCAGAGATGAGAGAAGGAGAGGAGGTGGCAGAGGGAAGTCTGAAGATGAGCTGAGTATCATCTGCATAGCACTGAAAGTTGTAGCAGAGCGCGGCAATGCGGTGGGCAAGGGGTGCCACGTATTGGTTGAACAGCCAGGTAGAGGGGTTAGACCCCTGGGGAACACCACCGACAGAGAGTGAGATAGAGGAAAGGAAGGAACCAAATTGAACCTGGGAGGGTCGATCAGAGAGGAAAGATGTCAGCCAGGCCAGGGCCTGATCGGTGATACCCAGGTTATCACAGAGACGGTTGAGCAGGATGGCATGGTTGTCCGTATCAAAGGCAGAAGAGAGATCGAGTAGGATGAGGACAGGAGGACGGATGTTAGAGAACAGGTCTTCACGGATGTTCAGGAGAGCAGTTTCCGTGCTTCTGGCAGCTCGAAAACCAGACTGATGGGCATGGAGACAACCAGCATAATCAGTGTAAAGGTTAAGCTGGGAGATGGGCAGCTTCGTATACAGTATTTTCACCGAATATTTTTACATCAAGAGCTTTTTCACCTAAAAATGTTCATTGAAAGATTTTTTCATCGAAAGAATATTTCACTGATTTGTTTTTAAATCTAAAATATATGTATGTATTGTAAGAGGATTCAATTCAACACTACAGCTAAGTCAACGCCTAGCCTATAATACTGAATGAAAACCCTTATTGATATATCTTTATGTCCAGTTCATGCGTTCTGGATGACTACCCCTATATAACACCCCTCTCTTGGAATCCTCCTGACCCCACTGAGCCAAGAAGTAGTTCTGTTTTGCAAGTTAAAAGGTTTAATTGATCATTTAAACAATAGATATATATATCACACTTTAGAATAAATTAATAATTGAATATCACACTTAATCTGATATGATAAAGATTAACAACGGAGAATCTGGCACTAGCACACCTCTTTATAATCGCTAAGGAGTTGAAATGAAATGGATAAGATAGCAACAATACTTTTATGGTTTCAAATGGATGCAATGTGGAATGAAATGCAGTAAAGAAAATAACTTGATAGGATTTCCGCAAAGACAATGTAATCACTTTCTTGTACAATTCACCCCCCCCTTTTATGCAATGCAAGGAAAGGGAAGGATGGCACACAATTCTCAGAAATGCAATTAAATGTGATTCAGTTAACCCCAGCAACTTAGACTACAGAAGTTGAAAACACAGGCAAATGCTTTGATGTGCTGGAAATGAAGAAAAAAAATATGCTAAAATGCTTTTAATTCCCTCTAGAGGTTCAGGGTGAGTGAAATCAAGTTAATATTAGCTCAGGCTCACTCTAGCAGTGATGCAGGGATAGTTTTTATGAGGCAAACGATTTTTTTCAGAGGAAAGCAAAAGCAGCTATCTTTTTGCAAGTGGAGAAATGTTCAAATCGCGGCAAAATTCGCGAATGCGTCTGGTGCGATTACAGAGGAACTACAAGGACTATCACTATCGTTTTGGGGTCTTATGAAAGCCTAGGATCTCAGCTTCCAGATGAAAGTTACTGCAAGTCTCTAGCACAAACGGTCACGGAGATATGAGCGATTAAATAAAGGTCGTTTTTCAGATTTGAAATTTTAAAGTTCAAAAAGACAAGTGCAGCTTGCAACTAGAAAAATGACAGGTGACAGCTTTGCAAATGACAGGTGACAGTTAGGAGACAGTTCTACTTAGATTAAACTAGATTGAATTATATTATTTTAACTAAGAGATTGGTTCTGCACAGTTTTGCTATGTACTCACACTATATTCTTGAGTTAAATGGGCCTCGCCACGGATCTGGTCAGGTTTTAGACGGGACTCTGGTCTCTGCACTTCACAGTGATCTGGGTCAGCTCTCTCTGGTTCTGCTAACAGGTCAGCTCTACTCTGCTGGTCTGGTCTGTGTCTCTGAAGTTGATGGAGGTAAAGTATGGATTTTCCCGGCAGAGCTTCCAGCTGCAAATGGATTTGAAGGTCCCTATCTGTCCTGTCTCTCTGCTTTTATGTGTTTTTAAAATGTGTGTGTGTGAGCAGCATCACTAGCCAGCCCCTCTCCACTTATCATTGGCCAAGCTTTCATTTCTCCCCTGATTGGGGAAGGAACTGTGAGTCAGAGCGATGTCATTTTATGGCTTGCAGAGAGGAAACTCCCCTGTCAAATTGCACACAATCTATATTTGATATAAAAAAACATATTTGCAGAGGTACATATTGTTTTAAAATCATATGCACCCACCATGCATTACAGGAGGTATACCCTGTCCAAATCTGCTCTTCCTGAGGGCTTGCATTCAGAAATGGCACATATTTCACTTTTTAACTGATTTTGCAATTCTGGACATTGACCCAAATTTACACACATGTGCGCAAGGAGTATGGACATTAGTTGATGAAGTGTCAGATTTTTCACATGCACATATTTTGAGTAATATCCTCTTAACTGCTAGTTTGCCCCCAGAACATCACACAAATTGGAGTTTGGGCTTGAATTGAAGGTACATTTTTTAAATTAAGGCTCTCAAAGTTATACATTTCTGTCATTTGATTACAAAGAGTTATCAGTGTTTCTGTAAAATATATATTTTGCTTTCAATTCAGTTCTCAGAGTGTTGGAGTCCGCCTCCAAGACTTGGGTGGGTCAGTCCTCTGGGCAGGCAGGGCTTTGTTGACATTAAACAGTCAAAATCAACATATTCCTTTCAGAGGAAAGGGGCCATTGTGTGGTCTCTGGGAAGCTCCCAGCCAGTCTGCCTTCTATCAATCAAGAGGTCATGTGAGATTCTAACTCCTGGTGTGAAGCTCTGGAGGTGAGAGGGTTTCCCAGGCTTCAGGCCTCTGGGAACAGCATGTGGCTAATTTTTAATTAAACTGCAGCCTTTGAAGTCAGCTGAGTCAAATCCCTTTGTCAGCAACTGCACTCAGTTCTCCTGTCAGAGTTTAGACCGCTAGCGCCGCCTTGAGGATTTTGTTGGTACTGCATGCAATTTTGGGATTTTCTTGGATTAATGCATTCTAAACAGGAATGGTTCTTACATGGTAGTAAATCCTTGCTTAACATTGTTTTGATGGGGCTCCTTACAGTAAAATGGTTATGTGGAACCCCACAAAAGGGTTGAATCTTTAAAGTGGTCCAATGAGTCACGATTTCAGCAACTTTTTGACATCAGTAACAGTGGATTTTGTTAACAAAGACCTTTCTTTACACTGGTGGGTGGCAAGTTAGGTAACCATTTTGGTGTGCGCACAACTGCGCAGCTCTCCTGGATTCTGGGATGAAATGATGGGCGGCGACAGCGCATCCCCATCTTTACCCACTCCAATGATTTATTTTTGTTCTGGGGTAAAATGATGGGCAGCGACAGCTTAATCCCCATATTTACCCCGTCTAATGATTCCACATGGGTCAAAACCCTCCACAAACCCCCCCGCCCGACTGCGCTTTGACTTGAGTCGAGGGGGAGTCGGTTGCAAGGGAGGTTTTGAACCCTGGCGCTGGTATGTCCACATTATCTTCTTCCAATTCTGTAGATGGCACAGTTCAGCATCTTCCTCTCCATCCGGTCAGATCGATCAGTTCTCCTCGCCGGTCCTGATGGGAAGATTGGGCGGTACCCCGGGCCCGTTGCGTCTCGGCTCCCGGTCTCCGATTCGTCCTCCTTGTCCCGTCTCCAGGTTTTCTTTCTCCTAGGACGACAAAGGAAGAGCGGCAATACCTATTCATGGACATTTCTTCCCCACCATTGATATAGTGGGGTGGCATATAAATTTCATCATAACGAAACATTACATTCTTATTTTGAAAAAAAAACAGTATAACTAAGAGACAGTTTCATGCAAATCACAATATTTTAGAGACTAGATGTAGTATGTTTTATGGTTGGAACTGAATTAGTCTGAGACAGTACCCGCTAGGATTCCAGAGGATTCTTCCAGTTGTTGCAGAGTGTGCCTGGGATGGCAACATTTCAACTGGTTTATGTGGACCCACTTGTCTTCCCCCGCTGCCAAAGGACCTTTGGGGATGTGGATTTTGTAGGCCACAGGGGAGATCTTGTCGATGATCTCAAAGGGTCCCTTCCACGTAGGCAAAAATTTCCGCTGTTTTGCCTGGTTTCTTTGGAAGTTGTATAGATAGACCCGGTCTCCCACCTGATATTCCTTCCTGGAAGTTTTCAGGTCATAATGGGTCTTCATGCTATCAGCCGATCTTTCTAGATTCCGCTGAGCATAAGCAAAAGCATGTTGAAGGTGTTTCCTTAAATTCTCCACATACTCATGAGTAGTGGAGGCATTTATCAGTGTCTGCTCTTGGGTCCTGTAGAGCAAATGCTGAGGAAGCACCATCTTGCGCCCAGTCATCAACTCAAATGGTGACATTTTGGTTGCAGATGAAGGGGTAGATCTGAGGGCCATTAGGACCAGAGGTAATCGGATATCCCAACTTGGCCCAGAATCTGCCACAAATTTTTTTAATATGCTCACAATGGTTCGGTTATATCTCTCTACTGCTCCAGAAGAAGCTGGCCGGTAAGCAATATGCAACTTCCTTTTGACCCCCAGTATCTCCCACATCTTTGTCATTACTTCACTAGTGAAGTGGCTACCCCTGTCTGACTCAATCCTTTGAGGTAGACCAAAACGGGAAAAGATGTGGTTAATCATCAGGGCAGCTGCAGTTTCTGCCTTGCAATTTGGGGCTGGGAGACATTCCACCCACTTGGTAAACAAGCATGTCACAGTCAACATGTACTTATTCCCCCTAGCAGAGCGAATCACGGGGCCTACAAAGTCGATTTGTAAATCTGACCATGGCAGTGTCATCCCCCGCTTTTGGAGAGGCGCGCGGTGCGTGAGGGATGATGGCTGAAATTGTGCACACACAAGACACCCCTTCAAGTATTGGTCGAGGTCCTGCCCCATGTGTGGCCAGTATGCAACCTCTCTTAAGATTTCCAGTGTTGTGTGAAACCCCCTATGACCGGCGGTGGCCGCATCATGGGCGTGACTTAACATCAGGCTTCGGAATGAGGTAGGAACCACCCACTGATCGTGGCCAGCTTTGGATTTCCTTACCAACAAACCGTCTTGGATCCGGAACATTTTTGGACATTTTATCAACACTCTTAGGTCCTCTTTCCCAATGTAATCGGTATCCGTCAGGGGAAAGTTCTCAGGGTCCTCAAGGTGCTGGTAAAATTTACCAATTATGGGATCCCCCTTCTGAGCTGTAATCAAATCAGCATCAGGGGTCTCCTTACTCCATTGGGCGATTGAAAGGTCGTTGTGAGCATTTGTCTGGGACCTAGTGATAGCAGTGACCTGGATTTCCCCCAATAGGGACTCAATCTCAATTAGATCCCCTTGGATGGCCCCGGTTTTGGCCAGCTGATCAGCTAAGTCATTTCCAGTTTTGTCTGGTCCCTCTACTTTGGAATGACCCTTGATCTTTTTCCAATAGATGGTCATCTCATTCGAGGTGACCAGATCATCAATGTTTTGGATCAACTTCCCATGTTTCAAGGGTTTGTTGTTAGCACATAACATGCCTCTGGTTTTCCAATTAACCAGGTGCTCCACGAACCCGTTCCGTACATAATCCGAATCTGTGATTATGACCAGTTCGCGGAGTTGATGCTGGACAGCAGTGAGGATGGCTTGATGCACAGCCATCAATTCTGCCACCTGACTACTTCGGGGACCAATTTTGTATCCAGCGGAGGGTTCTGGGGACTCATTCACCCATGCATTCCCTACGCCGGCCACCAGTTCTTTCTCCCCGTTGTTGTCAACATGGTAAGAGCATCCATCCACATAGACAGTGGGCATTCCCTCACACTTGTCCTCTTCAAAGACTTTGTGTGGGGAATTAAGGTATGCCTCCATGTTGTCCTTGATTTTTAGACTTTCGTCCTCGAGACAATTTTCTCTGGCACAATCATGCAAGTCAGCCAGACCTTGCGCGAGTGGATTCTTCTTGTTTTGGCCATATCTGGCCACCAGTTCTTTCTCCCCGTTGTTGTCAACATGGTAAGAGCATCCATCCACATAGACAGTGGGCATTCCCTCACACTTGTCCTCTTCAAAGACTTTGTGTGGGGAATTAAGGTATGCCTCCATGTTGTCCTTGATTTTTAGACTTTCGTCCTCGAGACAATTTTCTCTGGCACAATCATGCAAGTCAGCCAGACCTTGCGCGAGTGGATTCTTCTTGTTTTGGCCATATCTGACCTCCACAGGAAAGCCTTGCATTGACAGAATCCAGGAAGTAATTCGGGAATTACTCACATTTCCGGCCCGGATTCTATCACTTTGGAGATATTGCAGAGGCTGGTGTGGAGTCTCCACTATGATGTGTTCCCCCTGGATAAACGGGCGGTAATTCTTCAATGCCCACACCGTTGCCAGGAGTGCCTTCTCACAATCGTTGAATTTTTCCTCCACAGAGGATAAAGTTTTGCTCGCATAGGATATTACTTTATTGACCTTGTCATGCTTTTGGTATAATACTGCCGTCAAGCACTTATTAGAGAACCCTGTCTCCAGGAAGAACTCCTTGTTTCTGACAGGGTAAGCTAGGCAAGGCGCTTGTGAGAGGCTTCTCTTGAGTTGTCTTACTGCCTCGGCTTGTTCTGGACCCCATTCCCACTTGACCCCCCCCTTCAGGAGATGAATCAGGGGTCTGGTGATCTCTGCGTAGCCCTCAATGAACGTTCTGCTGTAATTGGTCAGTCCAAGGAGGCTCCTTAGTTCCCGCAGAGTTGTGGGGTCTTTCAGTTTCTGAAGTGCTTCCACTTTCTTTTCCTGGGGACAGAGGCCCTGAGGAGTAATCTCATGCCCCAAGAAATTAACACGGGTTCTACACCACTGTGCTTTCTGAAAGGAAAGTTTTGCTCCGGCGGCCCTCAACTGCGTCAGAACATAACGGATCTCCGCTATGTGTTCCTCCACAGATGAACTTTTGATGAGGACATCATCTACATAAGCCAGGTTACCCCTCGCACCCAGGTCGGGCATGGCCTTATGTAGAAAAATGTTGAATTCATTGCCGGAGTTGAGGTATCCGAAGGGAGTCCGGGTCCATGTATACTGCTGGCCCCCAAAGGTAAAAGCCAGCTTGTATTGGTCCTCCCTACTGACAGGCACGGTCCAGTATCCATTGGTCAGGTCTATTGCTGTGAATATCTGTGACCCCTGGATCTGGGCCAGCCCTTGGTCAATGTAGGGCAGAGGCCATCGGGAAGTATGGACCCGTTTGTTGAGCTCCCTGAGGTCGGCGCAGAGTCTCCACTGGCCGTTCGGCTTCAATATTCCCAGCACCGGGTTATTGAAGGTGCTGTGGACTGCACGGATTATTCCCCTGGACTCAAGGTTCTTAATTATTTCAGTAAGGGACTCCATGGATGCGAGAGGCAAGCGATATTGCTTCACAAACACAGGAGTCATGCCAGGGTCCGTGGGGATTGTTGTTGTGTGGATGTCGGTGCGACCACAGTCATATGAGTCTACCGCAAAGAGATCTTGGAAATCCAAGAAAACTTGTTTCAACTTTTGCTTTTGTTCCAGAGTCACACAGGCATCAGCTAGGTTGACTCTCTCTTCCACCATCTGCCTGAAGCCTGGAAAGACTTCTGGTTTGGCTATCTCCGCGGCCTCCTCCAGCTGGGTGGAGAAGTCCCTGGTCAGAGTGCTGATTTGGACTGGAGGCTTCAGGTGGGAAAGGCAGCCTTCATGGACTTGGAAAATCACCTCATCCCTCCTGAAGTCACAAGTCACATCTTCCTTACCATAAGGGCAAGAAGTGTACACCAGGAAGTTCCCCCCATGCCGGGCAAAAATCCTGTCTGGTGTTGTATTGTCATCACTGTTACTGTCAAAGCAGTCCTTGGGGATTGGTCCTAACAGTTCATTTACTAAGTCGATGGAAAAATGTCGGTCATCAACCGCCATTCCAATAATCGTGCCTGCGGCTAGAGTAATACTCTTTAAGTCGCTGTTATCCACCTCTATTGGAATGGTGTCATGTTCTATGTTGACTAATGGAGTTGGGTTTACCCCCAACCCTTGCTGTTGGAGAGAAGCATTTAGATGTATGTAAGCATCAGGGTTTTTCAACTCTTGTCCCCTTTTAACTTTCACTTCCAGGGAGAATTGTCGGGTCCTTTCTGGGATGGTGACTTCCTCTTTAACCTGAATTTCAACTGCATAAGGTAGCAATTGAGCTGACCTAAATGCCTTTTCTGGATCATCAAAGCCCATGGGATTATCCGCTAATCGGGACCAAGCTTTGAAGTTTATCAGGTCCAAACTAATGGCAAATCGATTGAGAATGTCACTGCCTAAGTAAAAGGCGGCAGGGACGTCTCGCACGACCCAACAATTGTGGACTATGCTCTTGTTGCCAATGGAGATTTTGAGCATACACCTGCTTGGCAGGAGATGTTTGGAATTAGGTGCTTCCAGGTCCATTTCCCATTTGTCTATCAGTTTGAAGGTGGGAATGGCTGGATCTTTTGGGAGTTGGCGGAACATGGCTTCGCTGATGAAGCTCTTCCCGTTGTTCACACACACTCGAGCGAGAACAGAGTCCTTCCCATCATTTAACTGGACAGGGATGAACAACTGCTCTCCAATTTGCTGAATCTCAGCCAGGCTCTGAGCTGATTTCACATCTTTCTGGACTATAGGAGTGGGAGTTTCTGATTGTGGATTAGTAAAGAATTTCAGAGTGTTTCCCTCCAGCGTGGAGTACCACTTTAGACTGGAAGGAAGGTTGATTTTCAGAAATAGAGAGGACCCTCCATCACCAGTCTGTTGTCCTACTGCTATTACTGTCACGTCTGGAATTTGGCTATTCTGGAAGTGAAATTCTACTTGGTCAGATTTTTGTTCAACCATGTGGCAGGTGCCGTTTAAACTAACATGGTTGACACTCTGTTTCAATTTTATTGGTCGGCTAGTCTGGGTCCAGAGGACCTTGTTTACGCAATCTATTAGGGGTGACAACCTTCTCAGGAGGTCATTCCCTAGTAAACAAGGGGTGCCCTCTGGGGTCACAACTATGACCGGGTGTTTCAACTTGTGT
Source organism: Ambystoma mexicanum (assembly GCF_040938575.1). Taxonomy (NCBI): domain Eukaryota; kingdom Metazoa; phylum Chordata; class Amphibia; order Caudata; family Ambystomatidae; genus Ambystoma; species Ambystoma mexicanum. The sequence goes on along the minus strand of NC_090923.1, from coordinate 36,733,404 downwards.
CGCCCGATCTTAATGTCCAAGTCTGCAGTCCCCTCAACGGGAATTTCCTTCCCGTCAAAGTTCTGCAGTTGTCCAGGAAGAGAGGTGAGAGGAATTTGGTAATTCTCTCCCCTTCCTGCATTCAGTTCGTCAAAGGCCCTTCTGGACAGAAGGGTAGCTTGAGATCCAGTGTCCACCAGCGCTGAGATGGTACCCTGCCCCTGTACTTGTACCGGGGCATAATATCTTCCCTCCTTCTCCTCAAGGGGGCACAGATAATGTACATTTTTGGACAACTGGTGGGCTAATTTTCTGGTTTCAGACATCGCTAGCGAAGAGATTTGGGCAGAATTCTGTGGAGAGCCTTGGGAATCTGAAAGAAAAAATTGGCAACTGGAGATCAGAGTCATTGCGGGTTCCCCTGGCTCCGGTTCCGGGCCGCCCCCCCCTTTTTGGAGGCAGTCAACAGGATGGGTTTGAACCAGGGGATTTCCTTGCTGTTGGTTCTGGGATGAGATGGTGGGCGGCGGTAGCTCAGTCTCCACATCTCCCCAGTCTGGATTTGCATCCCTAGGGACCCATTTTTCTTTGGGAGGAGTTCCCCCCTCTCTGAAGGAGAAGATCCTTTTCCCAGGATCCTCTGAGGATCCCTCTCCCTCAAATTGGAAGATCTGTACCTCCTCCTCAAACTGAGTCTGTTTGGGTCTTTTGTTTCTCCTACCCCCCCTCTGCTCCTTAGGAGGCAGACTTTCAGGGGCAAGAGATTTTGTTTCGGGTTCCTGGGTTTCCAGGGGCTGTTTACAAGTGAGGAAGGAAGCTTCCTCCAAGGCTTTACACCCCCCTTCCCCTTGTGCCTCCTCCCTGGGAACCGGTGAGTTATCGGGGTGCTGCCCCCGTCATTGTTCCGGAGCACCAGGTCCAGAGTTGGGTGCGTTCTGCGCCGGCACGCCCATCTGAGGGTTCTGCTGAGCCCTCAGTATGTGACCCAGATCCCGCGCCATGTTTTGAACCTGGCGCTCTAACTGGGAAACCCGCTCAGGCTGATACGGGGCCCTGTTTTCTCCCCTGGGCTGATCCCGGGAAGGGTAGCTGTCCCTCCTCTGGTAATACCCCGGGTTGGGAAGATTTGGGTACCCCTCCACCCTTGGCCTCCCCTCTCCCGGATTAGGTTGTCTGGGCTCAGGGAATTGGGGAAAGAAGGATGGATGATTTTGGGGTTGGAAATTGGGTGGATACCTGGGGAAGAAGTTCTGCCCAGGGTTTGGTGAGTTTCTGCCCTCCGGTGGGAAGTTAGGAGGGAAGTTCCCTGGGTTAGGTGCTTGGCTGGATCCCCCCCCCCTTGGGCTGGAGGAGTCCACACATAACCCAGGATGGGTCTGTTTCCCTTGTAACGGGGACTTACATAGTCAGGAGAGCGAGGGACCCCATTTGTGGGGCTGCCTCCCTGGCTCCCTGTCTGTGACTGGCCCGAGGACCTTCTGGGCCTAGCATTATTAGGTGCAAGTAGGTTTTTAGGCCCCCCCCATCTCCAACTCTAAAACGGGGGTGACCTTTACCTCTGCCACCTTGGCAGCAGCAGGGGTGTTGTTGGCTTTGGGGTTTTTGGGCGCATTATTTTTATTTTCTATTGGCTTCTGCACCTCATAGATCCGGGTCGCCTGTTCGATGACCCAGTCTAAAGATCTTTTCTCGTGAAAATCCCTCACGAGCTGGGTCATTATGTATTTGGGCAAGGCATGGAAAAACGTATTAATAAATTCTCTGCTATCCGTGCGCACCCTTCTTGTGGTCTGTGCAAAAGCACGCTTTAACTCCTGCACAAATTCTTGTGGGGCCTGATCCTCCCCACATTGTAAATTGTAGGCTGCCTTGCGAGCCTCTTGGGGATTTCTGTGAACAGAAAAATGTTTTGATATGGCCGTCCTATAGGTGGACCACCTGGAATGATTTTGGTCCTCCAGCCCTGCAAAGAAACTGGAGTACTCTGGGGAGAATGTCCACTTTACATATTGGATACAGCTTTGGCTGTCCTTCAAATGAAAAGTCTCCATCATTTGCTCATAGAGCTCCAAGTGTTCCCAAACAGAATACTTAGCGTTCTTATGGTAAGGCGTGATGACGCTCCTGATCGCCTTAATCTGCTTTAAGGGGTCCTTAAGCAAGGCCCTTTTTGCCTTATTGGCCTTTTTGGTTCGGGTAACCCTTGTCCATTCATCCTCTGACTCAGAGGCACTGCTCCCAGAGGTTCCTGTCTGTTCTTCCAGGTTTTCCCGGATTCTGCGAGCCTGGGAATGGCTGGCAGAATGTGGGGACCTGGTCTCCTGTTTCCTGTGGTGCTCAGAGGAGTCCTCAGATCCCTCCTTGCTGCCAGGATTTGCTGGGTACCCCCCCCCACTGACCTAACTGGGCGGAGGTTTTCAGGATGCCCTTAAGGGGCCTACTCTCCTGGGGTTCCCCACTGAACTGTACTGTACTTGGGTGCCCATACCCGGATGCCCACCCCTCCATTCCTGAGTGGTACTGGCCTATGAGCCCCATACTTTTAGCTGGATAGTAATCTGCCATCCCTGTGGCCCTGTGCTCATGTGCGCCAGGGGACATGGGGGTGGTAGAGTCCAGGGACTGGGAGAGATGAAGGCCCCTGGTGTTAGGGCTCCTGAGGTTATGGTCAGGAGTCTCTCTTTCCCAGCGGACCTCATCTCTATCCGCCCCTGCTCCCTGTTGCAATGCAAGAGCCTGCATTTGTGCTTTCAGTTCCTCAGTCAAGGCCTTACTAGACTCTATCAGTCTCTCCTGCATCGCTACCTGTTGTTGGAGCCTATCATTGTGTTGACAGAGGGCCTCATTTTCCCTCTGTGCTTCCTGGTTGGTCCTGGAGAACTGGGCCAGTCTTTGCTGCAGGAGGTTTACCTCCTGAGTCCCATCCCTACTGGCCTGCTCCTTTCTTGCCAGAGCATCTTCCACCCTTCTGGTGTGCTCTACCAAGTTCCGGTTTTCTTTTTGGAGGTCACCCAGCCCCTGGAGGGCCAGGTGATTTTCTTCAATTTCCTTTTTTAAGTGGCAGACTTCCTGGCCTAAAGTGTCTCTTTCCTGACTGAGAGCCTGCATCTGTGCCGCCAGGTCGTCCCTTTGCCTTTGGAAGGAACCAGCTTTCTGGCGCTCCTGGTCAAATTCTGCCTCGGTATCCAGGTCTTTCAAAATCAGTTTATTGCTCTCTGCCTTTTCCCTATCTAGGTGGCTTTGCAGGGTGACTACCTGCTCAGCACATGCCCTATTGAAGTCTAACTGTTGCTCCAGCTTTTTCTGGCTCTGCAGTAGGGAGTCCAAACCTTCTTGGTACTCCTTCTGCAAGGCCAGAAATCTGGTATCCTGGTCAGCCTTTTCCTGTTGCAGGATGTCCATATCCCTCTTTATTTTAATGATGTGCTGTCTACTCTCATTTTCTGACTCCTGGCTCCCCTGCAGCCTCTGCTCAGAAGAGACCAGGTCAGATTGGACCTTCTCTAACGCCATCTGTCGCTTATTCGCCAGATCTTGGCTTTCAGTACATTTATCCTGCATGTCTCCCATATATAGGTACAGGTATGCGGCTATCCTAACCATCTTGTCTTGTTCATCCTTAGCTTTAGGAGCCATGTATAGTTCACTCAGGGCCACATGTAGGGGACCCTGATCTCCCCATATATCTGACCCTGTTTCAGTGACCTGTTGCGTGATGGCCTGCAACAAGACCATGCGGTCCTGGTGAGTCCACTCACCTCTCACAAATAACTTATGTAAGAAGTGCTCTCTGGCTATTTTCATGTCTACTAAGGTCGTCATTCTAGAGATTGGTCTCTGTCCTGACTTACAGAAATTAGTATTTTATTTTTGCAAAACAGACCTTTTTCTTAGAGCGTTCCTTTGAAGAGTGCTTTACAGCGTAACACAGCGTGTGCTCCGACCGGATATGTGTATCTGGTCAGCTGGCACGCTGTATTAATCTGCACAAGTGATAGATCTAATCCAAACGTCCGGCACGAGCCCCCAATTTGTAAGAGGATTCAATTCAACACTACAGCTAAGTCAACGCCTAGCCTATAATACTGAATGAAAACCCTTATTGATATATCTTTATGTCCAGTTCATGCGTTCTGGATGACTACCCCTATATAACACCCCTCTCTTGGAATCCTCCTGACCCCACTGAGCCAAGAAGTAGTTCTGTTTTGCAAGTTAAAAGGTTTAATTGATCATTTAAACAATAGATATATATATCACACTTTAGAATAAATTAATAATTGAATAGCACACTTAATCTGATATGATAAAGATTAACAACGGAGAATCTGGCACTAGCACACCTCTTTATAATCGCTAAGGAGTTGACACGAAATGGATAAGATAGCAACAATACTTTTATGGTTTCAAATGGATGCAATGTGGAATGAAATGCAGTAAAGAAAATAACTTGATAGGAATCCGCAAAGACAATGTAATCACTTTCTTGTACAATTCACCCCCCCTTTTATGCAATGCAAGGAAAGGGAAGGATGGCACACAATTCTCAGAAATGCAATTAAATGTGATTCAGTTAACCCCAGCAACTTAGACTACAGAAGTTGAAAACACAGGCAAATGCTTTGATGTGCTGGAAATGAAGAAAAAAAATATGCTAAAATGCTTTTAATTCCCTCTAGAGGTTCAGGGTGAGTGAAATCAAGTTAATATTAGCTCAGGCTCACTCTAGCAGTGATGCAGGGATAGTTTTTATGAGGCAAACGATTTTTTTCAGAGGAAAGCAAAAGCAGCTATCTTTTTACAAGTGGAGAAATTTTCAAATCGCGGCAAAATTCATGAATGCGTCTGGTGCAATTACAGAGGAACTACAGGGACTATCACTATCGTTTAGGGGTCCTATGAAAGCCTAGGATCTCAGCTTCCAGATGAAAGTTACTGCAAGTCTCTAGCACAAACGGTCACGGAGATATGAGCGATTAAATAAAGGTCGTTTTTCAGATTTGAAATTTTAAAGTTCAAAAAGACAAGTGCAGCTTGCAACTAGAAAAATGACAGGTGACAGCTTTGCAAATGACAGGTGACAGTTAGGAGACAGTTCTACTTAGATTAAACTAGATTGAATTATATTATTTTAACTAAGAGATTGGTTCTGCACAGTTTTGCTATGTACTCACACTATATTCTTGAGTTAAATGGGCCTCGCCACGGATCTGGTCAGGTTTTAGACGGGACTCTGGTCTCTGCACTTCACAGTGATCTGGGTCAGCTCTCTCTGGTTCTGCTAACAGGTCAGCTCTACTCTGCTGGTCTGGTCTGTGTCTCTGAGGTTGATGGAGGTAAAGTATGGATTTTCCCGGCAGAGCTTCCAGCTGCAAATGGATTTGAAGGTCCCTATCTGTCCTGTCTCTCTGCTTTTATGTGTTTTTAAAATGGGTGTGTGTGAGCAGCATCACTAGCCAGCCCCTCTCCACTTATCATTGGCCAAGCTTTCATTTCTCCCCTGATTGGGGAAGGAACTGTGAGTCAGAGCGATGTCATTTTATGGCTTGCAGAGAGGACACTCCCCTGTCAAATTGCACACAATCTATATTTGATATAAAAAAACATATTTGCAGAGGTACATATTGTTTTAAAATCATATGCACCCACCATGCATTACAGGAGGTATACCCTGTCCAAATCTGCTCTTCCTGCGGGCTTGCATTCAGAAATGGCACATATTTCACTTTTTAACTGATTTTGCAATTCCGGACATTGACCCAAATTTACACACATGTGCGCAAGGAGTATGGACATTAGTTGATGAAGTGTCAGATTTTTCACATGCACATATTTTGAGTAATATCCTCTTAACTGCTAGTTTGCCCCCAGAACATCACACAAATTGGAGTTTGGGCTTGAATTGAAGGTACATTTTTTAAATTAAGGCTCTCAAAGTTATACATTTCTGTCATTTGATTTCAAAGAGTTATCAGTGTTTCTGTAAAATATATATTTTGCTTTCAATTCAGTTCTCAGAGTGTTGGAGTCCGCCTCCAAGACTTGGGTGGGTCAGTCCTCTGGGCAGGCAGGGCTTTGTTGACATTAAACAGTCAAAATCAACATATTCCTTTCAGAGGAAAGGGGCCATTGTGTGGTCTCTGGGAAGCTCCCAGCCAGTCTGCCTTCTATCAATCAAGAGGTCATGTGAGATTCTAACTCCTGGTGTGAAGCTCTGGAGGTGAGAGGGTTTCCCAGGCTTCAGGCCTCTGGGAACAGCATGTGGCTAATTTTTAATTAAAATGCAGCCTTTGAAGTCAGCTGAGTCAAATCCCTTTGTCAGCAACTGCACTCAGTTCTCCTGTCAGAGTTTAGACCGCTAGCGCCGCCTTGAGGATTTTGTTGGTACTGCATGCAATTTTGGGATTTTCTTGGATTAATGCATTCTAAACAGGAATGGTTCTTACATGGTAGTAAATCCTTGCTTAACATTGTTTTGATGGGGCTCCTTACAGTAAAATGGTTATGTGGAACCCCAAAAAAGGGTTGAATCTTTAAAGTGGTCCAATGAGTCACGATTTCAGCAACTTTTTGACATCAGTAACAGTGGATTTTGTTAACAAAGACCTTTCTTTACACTGGTGGGTGGCAAGTTAGGTAACCATTTTGGTGTGCGCACAACTGCGCAGCTCTCCTGGATTCTGGGATGAAATGATGGGCGGCGACAGCGCATCCCCATCTTTACCCACTCCAATGATTTATTTTTGTTCTGGGGTAAAATGATGGGCAGCAACAGCTTAATCCCCATATTTACCCCGTCTAATGATTCCACATGGGTCAAAACCCTCCACAGTATGTTCGGGTGGGGTAAAGGGTTACATTTGGAAAACAGTGGTTTAGATGGGGGACCCCCCCCCCAATAAAAAATAAATAAAAGAAATTTGGTGAATTCGGAATACAGGTTTTTGGTGAATAGTGTTCTTAATCTACATTAGGTGAAAAAGTTTTAGATTAAACATTTTCCGTGAAACACTTTTTCGGTGAAAAGAATTTGGTGAAAAAACATGTAACTGCCAGATTTTCAAGGAGTTTGCCCGGGAAATGAGTGAGATCGGGCGATAGTTAGCTGGGCATGAAGGGTCGGCTGTGGGTTTCTTGAGAAGAGGGTGCACAAGAGAGTGCTTCAAGGGGTGGGGAAGGCTCCAGAGGCAAAGGAGTGATTGCAGATGTCGGCCAGAGCAGGAGCAGGGGTGTCAATGTGGTCCTTGATGGTTTTGGACAAGCAGGGAAGAACCTGTTTTGGTGAGACTTTCATAGATTGGACTTGTCTAGAAACCTTGTCCGGGGAGAAAGGAGGAAAAGAAGAGAAAGTGGAAGGTGGGGCAGCTGCAGGAGGCCCAGAGGTAGAGGAGAGAGAAGAGGGAAAACGAGGAGAGGGGGAGGGTGGACAGGATGTCCTGGGTTTTTTAGATGAAATAAGAGACAAGGGCTGTGCAGAGGGCCTGGGAAGGGACAGTAGAGGTAGACACTGCAGCAGGGTTGGCCAGCTCCTTGCAGATTTTAAAGAGTTCGGCCGAGTTGTTAGAGGCCGCAGAGACGTGGGCTTGGATGTGGACTTTCTCCTTAGTTCAGAAAGGAGCTGGTAATGCCTTTGGAGCAGGCGGCAGTCCAGTTTGTCAGAGGATGTACAAGAAGCCTGCCATTTCCTCTCAGCCACCCTACACTTGCGTTTAAGAGTTGCTAGGACGGAGTCGTACCAAGAGTTGCCCTTGGCTTTGGGCTTCAAGCGGATTCTCATGACAGGGACGAGAACATCTAGAGTATCAGAGATAGAAGAGTAGAGCATGGAAAGCAAAACTGAGGGGGGGGGGTCTGGGAAATTCTCTACCAGCACGAACACAGCCCATTGACTTGTCCTTGGGTGGATGGCCCCTGGGAGAGGCTCAAACAAGTCTTTAGCTCACTGTTTTTATCACAGAGAAGAAATGTCCACGCATATCAGTCTTTGTCCTGCCCAGGGGCAGTCCAGCATCAAAATGCTAGTAGAGAGTTTCCCAGACCCCCCTTTGTTTTGCATACCAAGTAACTTTGGGTCTCACCCTAAGTTACCAGGGGAATCCAGACGTGGACCTCTTGCTCACTGCTCTTAGAGAGGCACAGCTTCACTTCACTGATGATGCCCAACTAGGCTGAAACACGTGTATGGGGTTGCTGTGGTACTCTTGTTCAGAGGAGAATTGCCTAGCATTTCGGTGCTGGACTGCCCCTGGGCAGGACAAAGACTGATATGCGGGGAAATTTCTTCTCTGTGAAAAGAACAGTGAGCTAAAGACTTGGTTGAGACTCTCCCAGGGGCAACCCACCCAAGAACAAGTCAATGGGCTGTGTTCGTTCTGGTACAGAGTTTCCCAGACTCGCCTCGGTTTTGTAGAGCATGGAAAGGGCCGCGTCAGGATGAGAGTCAGCCGGAGGGTGAGGAGGAGGAGAGAAGGTGGCGGCAAAAGCCTCAACTGACACATGTTTCATGGGTCGGATGACCGAGAAGGTAGGTGGCAGTGTTGGAGTTGGCTTGGCCTGAGGGGTAGAGAGGGAGAAATGGGAGGAAAGGAGTGGGTGATCCCTCCAGGAGAGGGGAGTGTTAAGAGCGATGGAGTGGGGGAGGTTGGAAGAGATCAGAGCATATAGCGTGTGCCCTGCGGAGTGAGTCAGGCCAGAGGGGAGAATAGAGAGGGAGAGAGAATCACAGAGGTCACAAAAGGGTACAGAGGAGGAACAGGGAGCATCCAGATGGATATTGAAGTTGGAGGAATTGAGTGGTTGAGGCCAGGAGGGAGGAGAAGAGGTCTGCCCACTCAGAGAGGAAGGAGGGGATCTGACCAGGTGGCCGGTAGATAGTAGCCATGGTAAGAGAGTGGCCAGGAGAGAGAGAGAGCCTGCAGACAAAGCATTCGAAAGAGGAGTAGGCCTGCATAGGAGTGACAGAAGCAGGAATCCACTCAAGGAAGATCAGGGCTACAGCCCCTCCAGACCGGGTGGAACTGGGTGCAGAGAGCATCTTGTTGCTGTCAGGGAGGAGAGTGTAAAAACTCTTGACAGAGCTGACAGTGAACCATGTCTCGGTGAGACCGAGGATATTGAGGTCAAGTTCTTCCAGAAGGCGACAGATGTCAGACAAGTGTTTGACGGCTGAGCAAGAGAAGAGAGTGGCAATATAGAGAAGGTTGCCATCCTTGAAAGACTTCCGGGGAGGGGTACAGATCAGAGGTATAGCCTGCGGAGGTTTGGAAGGAGGTGTAGGCATAGCCTGAGGAAAGGAAGAATGAGAGGGCAAGGTAGCCAAGGCAGAGGCAGCGGGGGGAGCCAAGGATGCCAAAGAAGGGAGAGAAGGGACAGCAGGAGAAGAAAGGAAATTGATGAGGCAAAGGAAACGTCTATCAAAGAGGAGAAGGTTGGCCTGAGGGCCTTGGACCATGACAGTGCCATTCAGGTAGACATTAATGATGACCTTAGAGGAGTCAAAGGGGGCCAGGAGGGCCGCCCAGCGGGTGCCACCATTAATGGGAGAAGAGGAAAAAGGAGAGAGCGCAGAGACCATTTGAAGAGTCCATAGATCTGGCGAGGAAACAACAAAGAGGATGTCGGTGAGGGTCTGTCTGGAGGAAGCGCTGGTATAAGTGTCAGTGATAAGGAGACCAGGGTTAGAGACCAAGATATCCCTTTTGAACTTCTTCCTGCCAGACTTAGTGAGAAGTGTAGGATAGTCAATGGAGAAACAGTTGGAGAAGATAGGAGAAACAGAGAGTGCCATGGGAGATGTAGAGAGAGAAGGAGAGAGAGAAGCAGGGTAGGAACAACGAGGCAGAGTAGCACAATGCAGTCACTAGACCAACTAAGTACAAGCGAAAACACATGCAATACAAGCACAAGGGCACAACTAAATTCAAAATTGGAACAGTGGGAGGGAACACAACTAAATCCAAAATTGGAACAGTAGGTGGGAATACAACTAAATTAAAATCGGAACAGTAGGTGGGAACACAACTAAATTCAAAATTGGAACAGTGGGTGGGAACACATCTAAATTCAAAATTGGAACAGTGGGTGGGAACACAACTAAATTCATAATTGGAACAGTGGGTGTGAACGCAACTAAATTCAAAATTAGAACAGTGGGTGGGAACAGAACAAAATTCAAATTGGAACAGTAGGTGGGAACACAGTACAATCGCAGGTTGAGAGCGTGGGGACAGGAGATATGGAGAGAGGAGGGAGAAGTCAAAGGGGGTAGGAATATGTCCAGTTAGAGGAAACTAACCCGTTTTTATGGAAGTGAAAAGGTTACAGTGGTCCAGGATCCACGGATGAGTGTGGGAGCAGCATCTTGAGTACTCCAGGTGTGGTGGGTGCAAGCAGTCCCCAGACAGCAAACCGGCAGCATACAGGGAGCAGACATGAGCCTTCGTTGTGGGCCTTTGGTAGGGGCTGGCTGAAGTCAGCTGGTAACCTCTGATTGGGTATGAAGTAAAAAGGCCAGCCAATCAGGGATTAGAACGTGAAAAGCAGGGCAGAAGGGGTGCCTGCAGAAGGAATCAAAAAGTGGTGGCCATGATGGAAGGGCCACGCGGTGCAGAAACAAAGCAGCAAGCCAATGCACTCAGGCCCTGGATGCCATCAGCATGCTACACTCAGCGCTGTAGCGCTCTAGAGAAACAAACACAGATCGGCGTAGCCGGTGATTGATGCCAGCAGTCAGCTGGTGCAGCGTGCACTTTTCAGAAATGATTTTTAGTTATGGCAACAAGTTGTAGTAATATTTGAAGACCACTTTATCAGTGGCTGTTGCGAATTTTGAAGGCCAGTTCACCATTGGCTGCTTTGGAGTTCATCCATTTCTGTTCAGTGTTTTTAGTCCAGCTAGTTGTAGACCAGCTAATTCCTTATCAAACAATTTATTGATTTTGTCGACCAAATATTCGGCCTCATTACAGGTCCGCTGTAACCATTTCGGTGATACCAGCAGGTTGCCGCCGGACCCGTAAATGTTTATGGTGCCTGACTTCCCGGTGGCACTGGGATATTACAACCCTGGTGGCCCGGAAAGTCAGGTGCCGGCAAATTGTAAGTCCCCATTTCCATAGAGTCCCATAGGACTATATGGGAGTGGAAAAATGGAAGCTCCGGGACCGTTGTTAACAGTGCCAGTGCTTCCGTGATGGCTTTGCCTGGCGTGACCGTTGTGCCCGGCAGGGTCAGACCGGTCAGGCACGACAGTTCTGGCAGGCAAACCTGTAGTTTGCCAGTCCAGAAACAACGGTGCCGGTAAGCTTACCAGCACTTTTGTTTCCGCACCAGCAAACTTAGAATGTTGCTCATTGTCTTTTTATAGTTGGTATTGAGGGATGGTCTTGGGTAGTTTCATTACCCATTTCCTGAGGTTATTCATGAGATCATTGTGGTTGTTGAGCATGAGTTATTCTTGGATGGGCAATGTGTAAATAATGTCAGGGATGTGACCGTCTGTGTGTGTGTGTTGGGCTTCTCATCTCAAAGGGAGCCCAGGTTGCCCATCGTTTATCAGAACGATCTAGTGTTGGGGTAGTCATGTTGGTCCAGCCAAAGATTAATGTCTTGTGGAAGAAGGATGTTGATGGAAATAACCTGTGTATATCGCAGGAGCTCTGCCCATTCAGATGAGAAGGTGGTGGTGGGTCCATGTGGGCGGCCGTCTTCCACAACTCTTATAATAGAACTCGTACTACCAGAAGCACTTCCAGTAGTATTATTTGCATACTACTATTACTTCGACTTTCACCAATACGACTGTCCCTACCTCTCGCACTGCTAGTAACAATACTACTATTGGCAAGCCTTCTACTGCTTATGATTGGGTGGCATGGTCAGATATATAAACGTGCACACTGCATTTCCTCTCCTCCTCTGATGTCACTTCCTGTTACATGTACAGACGGTAGATCGAAAAAGGAGGGCAGCCTAGGTAAGAAAAAGGCATGTTAAAATGTTACCAAAGAAACAGACAGAAATAATGGAATATGGTTTATTGGGCAATCAGTAAAAGGTACATCTTTAAAAGTAAGGAAGAACATTTTTTTTTTCATGAAATCTTGCTACCCTTTAGGCATATATTTTATTTCATTGGTAATTTGCTAGGCGCCAAGCGGGCGAAACCACTGCCTTCAGGGAGCATCGCCATACTCTCCGGGTGGCACTGTGATCTTTGCTTAGGGTTCTTAGGAGGACTAGGCCCTGCAGGCGATCATGGGCGAAGATGGAACTCAATGTCAGATGTTCCTGTTGTGGGTTTGTACTGTCAAGTGCTCTTGGACCTCCTGTTTGCATTCTTGTTCACGTCAGCAAATGGCTCCCAATTCTGTGTCTGTTCGTATTCTGTCACTTGTTAGTGAGAACACAACACTTGCATTAATACATTGGAAATTGGGGATATTTTTTCTAAATCACTTTTTAAAACCTTTGGTGTTTTGTTGAAAGTCTTGAGATGTTGTTTAGGGTCTTTTTTATGGAGATTAAAGGCCCACATCTGAGATAAGGTCGCACTTCACTTGGTAATTGAGGATCGCTGGGTACGGACCGCTCGTGCACCTGGCCACAGGCTGGCCGTTCCGCATGCCATTTTTGCCAGCTCCATCAAGTGTGGGGATTAACCCAGTTTCAATGGTTTCAGTTGTCACTCCATCATTGCTCCATTCTTCCAGTCCAACTTCTCGTCCTTCCAGTTCTTTGGGAGTCAATGCACAGTGGCCAGAGGGTGGTCAGTGCAGTGTTACTGCTGGGCACTTGAAGTGCTGCCCCCAGGTTCTACTTCCCGCCTTTTCCCTGGATGACTTGACGGTCCCGCGGATAGTCTGGAGCAAACCAATGAAAGCAAAGGGGTTCCATTAACCAAGCACATTATAATCCTAGGAAGTGGGGCAAACCCCCAACATTCCCTCCCCTAAGGCTTACGCACCTCCCAGAAGATCTTGCCGGAAGAGTGGACATTCAGTGCAATAATTTGTTTGTAAAATGCCTTCAAAGAGTAAAGGGCCATACCATATATTGTGCTATTTAAAAACGACTTTTTAAAACATTGTTTGCATAACTCTTTGTTATACAGGTACATTGTAAGGGACCCGCCCCCACACAGTTCCAAAGAATGACATTGCGACCCCGCCCTTCCTTCCTTTATCCCAGGCCCTGTGAGACCGGCATTTCTTCCATTGGATCTCCCGCCCAAATGCAAGCACTCCCAGATCAAGGCTAAAAAAGATGTATATAAATAACGAACAATAAAGCCCCCCTGGATCACATTGCAATATTATTTTAACTGCTCTGTAGTTGTCACGCCCCCTGTACAATCCATAAGAAAGAACACACGTGGGGGTACCCAAAGGATATGAAGGGGTACCCAGAGAGAACCCAGTACACATCAGACATGAAGAGGCATATAGGAGAAAAGGAGGGCTACGAAGATGAACTCTAGAATCAGCAGAGGGTGTGAAGGGGTACACGCGTACCATAGCATAGATATAAGATAGGAAGAGGCACATAGAAGAGAAATAGGGGTTCAGTAGAGACCCATAGCTGTCTAGTGATATACTCACTTCTCTCGAGGATTCAACCTCTGGGCTTCTTTGCTTTTCTTCTGCTGGTGTAGGTTGTACTCTCTGCTCCTCCTGCTGTAGCTTTCCTTGACACACAGCAGTCGCTGGTGGTCTATTTCCGAAAAAAGCATCAATCCTGGACTGGGCCGTGTCCGGGATGTGCCCCGGTTCTATCTTTTTTCCTTTCTCACAGCGCAAGGAGCTTGAATTTACTCCTTCCGTGATGGACTAGAGACGGTCTTTCCAGTCGGCTGCACATCACTTCGAAGCGTGACCCTTTGACATTTATTTTTGCTTCAATTCTTTCATAATGGGAGTCCCACAATAACCAACAAGGACTAGGTTCCCTTTTTGGTTAGCAGATTTTTCGTCCTGTCAAGTACTAAAACTTATGAGCCCCACAAAACCTTCTCCTGGCGGGAGACACAGTGTCAAGGGGAGAATGGCACTTTATGGAGTAAAAGCCTGCAGGCAATCGGGTGTGAGTTACACAATGTAGATAAAACTGCCAAATTAGATATAGTTCTTTAGCAGAGGGAATGCCAAGCTTTACACAGAAGAGCATAAAGGTAAAATGTGTGTTCTTAAGTTCTTATTCAGTTTTCAATTATTCAATACTTCCAACACAAAAATTAAAGCAACATAACCAGTTGTCACTTGCACGCACAAAGTAATAACAGCCAGTATATTATTTCGTTTATGATTACTCAATGGTTCTAACACAAAATAAAACAAACAAAAGAACAGCACCTCATTGGCTGCTTTTAATCCTCACGTGTCGAGTTCAAAGGCTGGTTGCCCAGTCACTCATTGTGAGAGGTAATTACAGCCAGTATATTATCAACTGAATCCGAGATCTTTTTGTTAGAAATGCTGCTTTCTCTTAGACCGTCATGTGTCCAAAAGAATAATTCCTAAGAGTTAATAGAACTGTGTTTGTAACAATAAAAGAGGGTAGGGCACAGCACAGTGCTTCCTCTCCTCTAGAGCCGAACTCAAAGGCTAGTTGCCTCCAGTCGCTCGCCCTTGATAGCTACACACCCAGTACGTTATGTTTCTCCAGTACCACTAAATCAGTGTAAGTGGAGGCGGGTTTTGCTTGGGTTCTCTCGAGTTCAAATGCTTCACTGCCAAAAATCACTCGAGGAAAGAGGGTCAAAGGAGAGAGTCAATTAATGATTTGCACAGTGTGGCCCTCGCTGACGGGTGCTGGTTGCTGACTCACATCTGCGTGTAACCCCTGTGGCAAATAGTCCACAGTCACTTCAACACCGGAGGGACACAGCGGTAGAGGGTGACGTTTCATTTGCTGGCGTAACCAACGAACACATGTTAGCAGATGTGACTGGCTGCACAGCCAAAGATTATGAATGTCGCGGATATAAAGCAAGCAAAGGCGGGGCTCACCGGGGCGGCCTGAAGATACCTCCGCAGAGTCAGTCAGTCCCCAGAACACCAAACACTTGAGCACACTTTCTCCTCACTTTCGCCGCCCCTCGCGCTATGTGGTCCCCCTTTCTTAAAGGCAGAGCATGGCTGGATTCTTCACAAGTGCCTGCAAGCCTTTCTTTCTAGGCCCCTATGAACTTGTTTTAGGGCGCGCAATAAAACCAATCTGCTCCGCCCCCTAAAACGATTGCAATGTTTACGGTGGTGAACATTTCACGAGCCCTAAGCAAAGTGAAATAATAGGGCGAATTGCCAGCTGAAACCTGCTGCCTCTCATCCCTCCTAAATCACTAGCCCTGACTCATTGCAGCTGGTGCTAAAGGGCCACCAAGGACCGGAAGTAAAAACACATTAGCCACAATTCAAAGTGGTCAGTGCATTCACCAGGAATCACAATTCACTACAAGGTAGTAACGGGAGCCATTTTGAACTGCATTTCTAGGGGCTCTGGATTTGGGCAACCACAGCTAAATTGACTTAGCAGTTGTTTCTAGATTAAACTATCACTAGTAAAACGCATCCTGTTTTGGTGCCCCGTCGCTGCTCTCTAAGTACATTTTTTGCAGGACTTATAGGGTGCTCGGTACAAGGAAAAGGGGTTACGTTAAAAAGTGCAAAGCATGTTTGTCCTGCTTCTGAAGAGAAATAACAAATCAGACAGTCCAAGTTGATCAAAGCTGCATGAAATCCGAAGGTACTGAGAAATGGGCGTACAAAAAAGTAACTATTCGGGTCACACTTTGGCTACGGCCAAATACTTGTATCAACTATTCGCTATTCGGCCGAATAGTAATTTCACACTTCGTGCACCTATAATTCAGAGTCACGTGCAGACACGCATTCTCCAAACATGGCAGCTGCAGAACTCAAACCACTCCTTATTCTTTTGCTACCACTCATAGGTTCCTAATCCGGAAAGGTACAATCTAAGGACGTCGACATGCATAGCATCATGGGTACACTTGTAGAATAGAGATAACGTGGCAGCACTACCATGCTAAACCCCTCTCACTTTAGGAGTAACCCATGTGTAATACTCTGCACGAACCACCAGGTGACTGCCTATTCAAAAGCATGCGACTCCAAACAGTAGGAGTTGAATTGGGCTTTGGTGATCCACGCTCTGCCTTCTTCAAGTTAAACAGAGCATTTTTTTTGGTATGAAATCTATTCAATATCCTCAATTGGGTCCTCAATAGGTGATTTATTCTCATACAGTCAGCCGACACGTGTTGCGACCTAAGACGTCCTCAAGGCTGACGGAGCAAACATAGTGCCTTGTGTACAGTATTGTCAGCGAGTTGTACTAGTGCATGGGCACAAAGCATCATAGTGTTGTGTCCCATACAAATTAAAAGTCTATAAAGCAGTCAAATGTGCCATATTTTGCATATATTTGTAATATAGTATAGGTGTGTGTACAGTGATTGAACACAAATAGAAGTGTGTTGAGCCAATATCTACATACCCATGGTCAAGTCACCGATATAAAGTGATGCGGGGGAAGAAAAAGAAAACAAAGACACATTTTCACAAACATGAATAGGTAAATTAAAATGATTACATATGTTACTAAATCCATAGGTGAGTGATGCACCTCACCTGCACCCAGCTGCTAAATTGCTTGATACATATGTGACTGCTACAGGTTTTATGGTCAGTGCATTAGTCATAATCCCCACCAGTGGGTGAAATAGGGAACATTATTCGGTGCCTGATTCCATGTGGACTGTAGTATATCTAAATCCTATAGATTAGTTGAATTATATGTGTCTGTTTAGCCATATATCACCCACCATGATCACCTATTAGGCATTAGTACGTTTGGGAGTTTAAAAAAACTCAACCTTTTTATTCAGAACTCGGTGTGTTGTCCTGGTGGAATGAGAGAGAATAATCCGTGCCTGTAATACAGGCATGGCTGCTGCCGGTATTTTTTATCTCCGGCACCCAGAATGGGCAATAACCGGGTCATTATGGCCTAGCCAGACCCGGTATTTGGCCATTCCTGGGCGCTGGAAAAAATTCTTCCCCATTCCCATTTGAGCCTGAAAGGGCTGGGTTATAAACGGTGCCAGTGCATCCGACATGCTCTGCTCGCGGGTGCCACTCTGCCCGCCAGGTCAGACCTGGCGGCCGCAATGGCACCCGCAAGCAGAACTCGTAGTTTGCCGGTCTGGGAAGTACGGTACCGGCATGCTTACCGGAACCGTAGTTCCCAGACCGGCAAACTTATAATGAGGCCCATTGTCTTATGTTCATGGAGCACCTCTATCAGTACTGGCATAGTAACCCAAACCTGAGCAAGAAAGTTAGCCTACCGTGATTTGCACGTTGGCGTAGAATCAGATATCTCTTGAAGAAAGCTCTGGTCATCTTTAGTAGATGGGTTGGATCCCAGAAATAAACACTCTGTAGGAAGTGATGGAATCAATGAGCCACACGCTCTCCATAATATGTTAAATGTATAGAAATAAATAACTCCTCTATCTCTTACCATTAACAGGCGCGTTGTATTCAGAATGCTGCAATGGATATCTTGGGCTGGTTCCCCCCAAAGTGAATTAAAATGCTTTCTGCATGGCTTGTGGGTGATAAAAAGATAAATGTGTTTCGATAAAAAAAGCACTCGGATTGGCCCGTGGCAGAACTACATGTAGTAGAAAGTATTGTTCATCAAAATCACAGACACATATGGCTTACCTCAAAAGTCTTCATAATGTTCAAGGACTGTACCCATACCTGCCTAGATTTGAAAATCAAAAATCCTGAGATGTATGCCCTGCCCACATTCACACAAAACACCGCCCTTTTTCACATGGCCACGCCCACATGCCAAAAAGGTAAACTGTTGTAATGTGATGTACCGTCAGAAATTTGCATTTCAAATTGAAATTTTAATATTTCATTAAATTGCCTTTTCACAGCCACCCAAATTGCATAGGACCAAAGGCATTCGCCTTCCATAAAATCAACACGTTAAAATGTGCACATGTAAACTCCAAGAACCAATACAAAGGTTTTCCCTGAATTTTGCAGCACCGACGTTGGACATTTCCCCTTAGTTGTATTTCATCAGGTTATTTAGTGCAGTGGTGAGTTCTCCAGCCTGCAAACCTGATGGCTGTGGTTCAGTGGGGCCGAGTCCACCCTAACCTGGGCAAAAGAAAGAAAGCAGAAGAAACGGGCGTTTGCATTGAAAGGCATTGAAAGGCGGCAAAAAGGATTGAAAGGTCAAGCAGAATAAATGCGCGTTATTTTGCTTCTCCTGCATTCTTGATGAGCTGGAACCTACAGTCATTGCTGCAGAGACACAGTCACTCTCGTGCAGGGGGCCGCAGTGGCGCAGTCCTGCAAGGATTTTTAAAAAAAGCAATCAGTGGGCTCATAGGATGCACATTTGCGCCGTTTCAGGGTCAAAATTCCACTCAATCGGGTGGAGGATCTGATGGGACCCAAAATTCTTGAGATTCCAGGATCTTCCCCGAAGACCCACAGAAATGGTTCAAATTCCTGAGTCTCTGGGAAAAATCCGGAGGTTAGGCGGGTATGGCTGTATCCCTGTAGCACCACGCGCGGTCGCTTAGTCTTCCGCCATTTTTAATGTTATTGGAATACAGTCGCGTGTGTGACGTAACGCGCGTTACACACATAGTGATGCTATGCGCGTTACGTCACCGCACAAAAAAAAGTGTTTCATCAGTATTGCCGTTTCTCTGAGCGTAGATTCCACAAATTGTGAACACTTGTGGAGTACGTTGAGTAAACACAAATCTGTTGTTTAATGCATTCATTAGATGTGACATTATGGAATGTCACATGGTCCATATTATAAGAAACATTCTGTGCGGTGTCAAATTAGGTGCTAGATATAAGTGAAGTCAATGGCTCATGCTGTATACCTGCGATGAAGTCTCAACTATAGGTATATCACATTGGAGTGATTTATTGACACCTGTGATTTTCATGTAATAGTACATGAGCTAAGGTGGCAAAACAAAAATACGGGTGAGTGGCCTTACAGTTCCCAGTGAGGTACATGACTCTTATCATGCATACCGATGGTTGTGTCGTATATGGATACGGGTGAGCGGCCTTACAGTTCCCAGTGAGGTACATGACTCTTAGTGTTATCATGCATACCGATGGTTGCGTCGTATATGGATACGGGTGAGCGGCCTTACAGTTCCCAGTGAGGTACATGACTCTTATCATGCATACCGATGGTTGCGTCGTATATGGATACGGGTGAGCGGCCTTACAGTTCCCAGTGAGGTACATGACTCTTATCATGCATACCGATGGTTGCGTCGTATATGGATACGGGTGAGCGGCCTTACAGTTCCCAGTGAGGTACATGACTCTTATCATGCATACCGATGGTTGTGTCGTATATGGATGATTCACAGAATGCAAACATCATTGACATGTTGATTGAGTCACCCAAGAGTCCACTCTAGACATTGCTTCCCTCATGACTCTAAGTTAACAATTGCAGAAAAACACTCATCTCGTGGTCTGTGTTCAGACCAACTTGAGTACAGAGTCAAAAGCAGATAAATTTACAGGCCGATTCATGGAATTAATGTGCGCCGAAAAAATGGCGCACGCGTGCGAAAACGTGCGATTCGCAGTGAAATAGCGAAAATAGCAGTGCAAGTGCGATTATGGCACAGAAACCATCGCACATCAATTCATGGAAGTCCGTGCACGCGCAAAATGTGGGATGTGCGCTGAAAAAGTGTGCGGCGCACGCTGGCGCACGCTGGCGCACGCTGGCGCATAGGTCATCGAACGCCGTGCGATAAGGCCACAGCGAATTCGCACATAGCGCGGCGCACATAACAAAAGTAGGCGTAACATGGGGCGTCACACGCAGAATGGGGAACAACTTGTGAAAATGTGGCTGTCACGGGGAAAGTACAGGAGGCAAGTGCGCAGAACGCCCACACGCTCGCCTACAACACGTATTCATGGAATCGAATAGGGAAAAACAGCACACGGCCAAAGACGCGCACAGGCCCATACAAGTCCGCCACACGAAAGCAGGCGGTAGCGTCAAAGCGGAGGAAAAAAATGTGCGCCAAAGTACTACATGCGCGAGAAGGCCCACACGCGATCGGGCCTGGGGGAGCGTGTGCGTGTATCTCAGAGGTGCGCGAGAAGTTTCACATGCGATCGGGCCTGGGGGAGCGTGTGCGTGTACTTCAGAGGTGCGCGAGAAGTTTCACACGCGATCGGGCCTGGGGGAGCTTGTGCGTGTATTCCAGAGGTGCGCGAGAAGTTTCTCACAGGCGATTGGCCTGGGCGCGTGTATATCAGGGGTGCGCGAGAAGTTCCACATGCGATTGGCCTGGGTGCGTGATTTTCAGAGGTGCGCGAGAAGTTCCACACGCGATTGGCCTGGGCGCGTGTATTTCAGAGGTGCGTGAGAAGTTCCACACGCGATTGGGCCTGGGGGAGCGTGTGCGTGTATTACAGAGGTGCACGAGAAGTTCCACACGCGATTGGCCTTGGCGCGTGTATTTCACGGGCTCGCGGGTGGTTTTACAAGCAATCAGGCCTGGGGGAGCGGGGTACGTGTATTTCTGGGGCTTGCGGGTGGTTTCACACGCGATCGGGCCTGGGGGAGCAGGGTACCACTCACCCGTCTGCCTTGCGTGTAGAAGAACGCGTAGCCAACACCCACCCGCTGTGAAGTGATCGCATGTGAACCCCAACGCCTGCAAAACACATGCACCACACCCCACGAAAAGCAACGCCCATGCGCGATACGTCACAGACGCGCATACGCGCTAAGGGCCTTTGGTCCAATGGAATCGCGTATGCGTGCTGATGCGCTTACGCGCTAAGGGCCTTTCCTCGAATTACACGCTGACGTGCAGAATTTTCACGTGCCAAATCACTCCGTATCAAGCTGGCCACGCGTAAGCACACAGAAGACCACGCTCCTGCCCAGAAGGCCAAACTACTGCCCCCCAGAGCCCCGAGCACGCTCCCACCTGCCATCTGCTGCTGCCTGACTGCCTGCTGCCCACGTGCCCTGCCATTTGCTGCCTGCACATCAGCCAGGGGTGCTGTTGCTGTGACCACCCCTGCTGGAACCGAAGACCCCCGACTGGGATTCCATCGCTCCACAGCCCAGCCCCAGGACCCAGTTGCCCACCCACTCCTGCCTCTGGGGTTGTCATGTCGGGCACTGCAACATCTGGCACCACTAACAACCCCCGGCCAGAGAGGCAGAGGGGCACCAGCTTCAGTGCCACCGAAGTTGGTGTCCTGGTGGAGCAAGTCCTGGGGCAGTATGATGCCCTCTTCGGAAGTTCCCGCGCCGACAAGGAAGGACGGACTCGGATCTGGACTGACATCGTGACTGCCATCAACGCGGAGGGGGTGGCAGTCCGCGACTTTCAACATGTCAAGAAGCGCTGGGAGGACTTCAGGTCCAGGACCCTGAACAAGGCCCGGCGCCTCTTGAAGACAGCGGATGCCAAGGGGCGCCGGGGCCACTTGTCAGAAGATCAGATGAGGGTCCTGGAACGCATATCCCCAGCGCTCCACGTCCAGGTCCTTGAGAGGCAGACCCGTCCGGAGTCGAGCGGTAAGTGTACATGCATCCTGATTGTGAGCTGTGCGTGTGGTGATGTTTCAGTAGTGTGCAGGTTGCACATCTGTTTGTATGGGGTCGAGTATGGGTGGGGGTGTACAGGGCCGTGGGGCTAACACATACGAGGGCTGTAATGTGTGAGACATGGATGGTGCTTGTGTGTGTAGGCTTGCATGCCAAATGCAGTTGTGTGGGCACACATGTTTGGATGAATGTGTATGTAAGTAGACATGTCCGTGATGTCACGCATGTATGTTGTTTTCAGCTGCATGTATCAGCACTGTGTACATGTGCATTTATGTGTATTTGACAAGGGTGCAACAGTGATGCAACATGGATGCATGTGACAGCGGGATGTGGAAGCCTGATTGGCAGATGTGACATGGATGCCCATCTGAACACTGCGACACTTGGCAGAGGTGTACACATGCATGCAAGTGTGGTGGTGTGTGTACATGTGTGGTGCACTTCCTGTGTTGCATGTGATGTCTGGCTCAGCTTTGCCTGCTCATGCTGTTGTATGGGTATGGATGGTGCTGGCAGCTGCGATATGGCAGTGGTATGGCTCATGTGTGCGAGTTGAAATGACATGTGTGTTGGGGATTGTGATGGCATGTCTGAGGTTTGCCAATGCCACTCATGTACAACTGTCATGTGTGTATGTGTCCATTGTACAGTGCCTTGATGCCTGTGTTTTATTTCTCCCTGTCTGCAGCGTCAACTGATGAAGAGGGCGGAGAAGGTGCTGTGGAGCACAGCGGCGGG
Source organism: Ambystoma mexicanum (assembly GCF_040938575.1). Taxonomy (NCBI): domain Eukaryota; kingdom Metazoa; phylum Chordata; class Amphibia; order Caudata; family Ambystomatidae; genus Ambystoma; species Ambystoma mexicanum. The sequence goes on along the minus strand of NC_090923.1, from coordinate 36,711,006 downwards.
GATCCCACCGCCAGCCGGAGACGCAAGGCCCGGCTCCCCTCCCAGGTTGTCATCTCGTCGGGGAGTGAGGAGTCCGGTGCCGCGTCCCAGGCCGCAGCTGCCGGGGGGAGGTCCAAGAGGCAGAGGTTGGAGTTGGACTCCTCGGCAGCAGAAGGGGCAGCTGGGACCCCACAGGGCCCAACGGAGGAAGATGGCACAGAGTCATCCAGGTTGGTGGGGGGTTTGGTGGAGGAGGAGGCCGTGCAAGCAACAGAGACGGGGTCTGGAGGTGGGGATCCCACTGGTGCTAGTGGTGCAGTGCAGGGACAGGAGGCAGCACAGGCTGCCGCGGAGGTGCCTGTGTGCAATCCTGTCCCTGATCCTGTTCCTGCATCATCTTGCACCAGCAGGGATGCCTACGTCCAGACCCGTTTTCAGGCAGGGGATGAGCAAACGACAACTGGCCTTCCTCTGCCTGCAGACGTGGCTATCCGGGTCCGGGTTGAGCATGTCCTGACTGGTGTGGCGTTGCGTCAACGGGCCATGCGAGGTGACCTGCAGTCTTTTCATGAGGAGACTGCACGTCATCTCGAATGGCTCCTTGACCACGTCAGCCTGTTGGGACAGGTCACCCAGGCCGGATTCCTCCGTTTGATGGGGCTTGCTACGACCCCCTCCTCAACTGAACCCCCTACGCGCCAGTCGTCCTCCGTGCCATCTTCCCACCCATCAGTCACATGGGTGCCCCGTGGAGCTGCCTCTGACGGTGCGGCCAGGCTGGTGGAGGAGGCATCCCTGCCACAGTCGGGAGTCGGACGTCCAGCAGGGGTGGCCACATCAACGACTGCACCCCAGCCGGCGGAGGATGTGCAGGCAGCAGGAGGCAGTGCACGGGCAGAGGCACAGCAGCAGCAGCAACGTGGTGGGAGCCATGAAGGCTCGGGGCCTTCAACATCGGAGGGGCAGGTATCGGCCGGAGGGCAGGAGGACCCAGGACAGAGAGTGTCTTCCGTGTGGCAGCGGTTGGGCCACGTCATAGATGCGGAGCGGCAGCGGGCGGAAGAGGCACGGCTCACAATGGTCAGGGCGGAGAACTCCATGCGGAGGGCCCTGAGGCGGGCCGAGGGCCTCGAGGCAATCCGCAGGGGGTTGGAGATGGACACGTCGACGGCCCTGCGGACCCTCGGGGCCATGGAGGAGGACCGCCTCCGGGACATTGAGCAGGAGTTCGATGATGCCCTGGGCCGGGACATCCAAAAGTGAGCCGTCAGACTAGCCCGCTGCCCTTGTACCTAGTTATGTAGGTAGTGTTAGGTTTCCTTTGTTTTTTGAATTATTTTGGACCTTTTGGACATTGGCCACATTTTTGTATATAGTTTATTTTATTAGTTAGTGTAGTTAGATAGGTTTCATTTCTTTTGTTGGGATAATGGACCCTGGCTTGTTCGTCTGTACATAGTTCACTGTTGGATTTAATTTTTCTTTCACAACTTACCCATGGAGCAATGGCTTTCTATTATTATTTCCCATTGGATTTGCTTTTGTGGACAGTGACTTTGGACACCATTACTTTGGATTATGATTTTTGGTTTTGCTTTTTTTCACGGACATGCTTCTTTTCTTTTTTGTACATTCCCATTTCTGTTTCTTTATTTTTTAATCTATTTATGTTTCCTTTAATACATATTTTTATCGAACTTCAATGTGTAGTATCTCATTGGTTTCATGCATATCATGATATGGGTTTTGAGATTCACTGACACCCATTGGGTGTATGTGAGGGACATGTGTTTGTTTCGAAACTTGCAATTGGTGTTCTGTCATGTAATTGCCATTTCTGAGTCGGTGGATGCAATACTGGGGTGGGTGTTTTGCATTTGGAGGCTGACCATAGGGACCAGGGATCTAGATTGTGATGACATGTTGGCTGGGGAACATGAGTTGGGGCCTGCTGGCAGGTGCCCCACAGTGCTGGGGGCTGGAGGTGGTGGGAGACATGGGTGGGGGCCTGGTGGAGGGTGCCCCTGCACTGCTGGGGGGTGGGGGTGGTGAGGACATGAGTGGGACATGAGTGGGGGCCTGCTGGCAGGTGCCCCGCAATTCTGGGGGTGGGGATGCAAGAGGACATGAGTTGGTGATCATTAGTGCAAGGAGACATGTGCCTTTGCTGGGCTGCCTGCGGGACATGACCAGGGATGCAGGGTAGTCCCCTGTGGTGTGGGCTGCCTGCAGGAGCCGTGGAGGGTGTACAGGGAACACCTGGGAGGACCCACACTGACAAATCACATGTAGGACTCCCCGGCACCCCTGGAATACACGTACCCTGCTGAAATCGCGTGTACAACTTTCCGCGCACCCCTGGAATACACGCACACGCTCCCCCAGGCCGGATCGCGTGTGGAACTTCGGGCGCACCCCTGAAATACCTGCACGCAGCCCAATCGCGTGTGAAACTTCCCGCGCACCCCTGAAATACCCGCACGCAGCCCAATCGTGTGTGAAACTTCCCGCGCACCCCTGAAATACACGCGCCCAGGCCAATCGCGTGTGAAACTTCTCGCTCACCTCTGATATACACGCACACGCTTCCCCAGGCCAGATCGCGTGTGGAACTTCTCGCGCACCTCTGAAATACACGCACATGCTCCCCCAGGCCAATCGCGTGTGGAACTTCTCGCGCACCCCTGAAATACACGTACCCTGCTGAAATTGCATGTGGGACTTCCCGCGCACCCCTGAAATACACGTACCCTGCTCGCACGGGGCCAATCGCGTGTCAAACTTCCCGCGCACCTCTGAAATACACGCGCCCAGGCCAATCGCGCGTGGAACTTCTCGCGCACCTCTGGAATACACGCGCCCAGGGCAATCGCGTGTGGAACTTCTCGCGCACCCCTGAAATATCCACACGTGCCCAGGCCAATCGCATGTGGAACTTCTCGCGCACCCCTGAAATACACGCGCCCAGACCAATCGCGTATGAAACTTCTCACGCACCCCTGAATTACACGCACCCAGGACATTTGCATGTAGAACTTCTCGCGCACCCCTGAAATACACGCACCCAGGCCATTCGCGTGTGGAACTTCTCGCGCACCCCTGAAATACACGCGCCCAGGCCATTCGTGTGTGGAACTTCTCGTGCACCCCTGAAATACACGCACCCAGGCCATTCGCGTGTAATACTTCTCACGCACCCCTGAAATACACGCACACGCTCCCCCAGGCCAGATCGCGTGTGAAACTCTTGCGCACGCGAAACACCCGTAATACACGTTCCCCGCTTTGCGTTTGCTGTTTGCCAGTCCGGTAAACTGGTACAGGGTTGGCGCAGCCCTTTGCAATGGTTTTGCGATCTTGATGGCTTTTCCTTGCGCGAGGGCGTTCTTGGGGGCGTAACTGGCGCTGCTGCAGGGTCGTCTGCTTTTGGAGGCGAGAATCCATGAATACGCTGTGCGCGGAAATTGATTTTATCGCACGCGGCTGGCGCAGTCATTCACACGGGCACGCTGTGCGCCAGCCGCGTGCGACACTTTTGTGAGGAATTACATGAATCGGCCTGTGAGATTCCATTTGCCTTGGTTTCAATGTAGTATACCCACCGCTTTTTCCTCTCTTGGCTCTCAATAACCCAATACATTCAAGGCCTGATTTGTCAGCGAGCTGGTGATTCTGCTGCCAGGGGACAAGTGGCACTTCCTGATCCTGGCTGCTCAGGCTGGCTAGATTTCCCCTTAACCTTATACGCATCTGCCTGATTGTGCTGCCCACATAGAGTTTCCCACATACACAAATGAGTGCATAAACAACAAAAGCCGTCCTGCAATTGATCTTGATTGTGGTTCCAGTGGAATCACTACATTCAGCACAGTCTTCATGTGAATGTTTGCACATACTGCATGTGCTGCACTTGTGAAAGCCTTGTGCAGTTTGAAGCCAATTGCTCCGATGTGATTTTATTCGGTTGCTCGTGTCAGTGACTCTAAATAGTACAAGTCAAAGAAAGACTATTACTGGGTAAAAAACATCTGCCACATAGTATAGCAGAGATCCATAATATACCTTAACAAGGTTTTTGGGTGAATACATTTTTTTAATTGTATACTTTGTTGATGCAAGTACATTTTCTGCTGTGGCCTTCTGTCATGCTGCAGCTTCAGTGACCCCCACCTGGACTGCCTGCATTCTCTGCGGGTACTATACCTAGGCTGGCAATGTCCACAACACTGTGCCATAGCCAGAGCGCCTGTAGGGCATAGCTTGCAATTATGCTTGGGGTACAGGTTTCTAAGCACAGCACTGGAGCCTGCAGTGAAATAGCTGGCCACGATCATATCTGAAACCTCCCTTCCAGGGGCGTTGCTAGGGGGGGGGGCTGAGGGGGCTATAGCCCCTGATCTTTTGGTTGTAGCCCCGGATAGAATCTCAGGAGCTACAGCCAAAAGACTAGCTAGCCCCCTGTCCCAACAGTTCCGACATCAGCGTAGCCCCAGGTCTTTTCCAGACCTAGCAACTCCCCTGCTCCCTTCCATCACCTGAAGCAATTTTGTCATCAGGCTTTGGGGCAGCACAACCAACTAGTCGCCGTGACAGATGACATCACGGAGCAGTTCACCTGGTGGAGAAACAGCAAGAACGTTTTGAATGGGGATGTTTTGTCCCCACAGTCCCCATTTCTGTTAACAACGGATGCCAGCAGTAAGGGGTGGGGAGCAACCCTGGAAAAGCAGTTAACCAAACCACTCTAGTCACAGCTGGCGGCCCAGAATGCCTCACTTTGGGGGGAGTGGACAGCAAACAGGGCCCTGGTATTTTATCAGCGTCTGGTGGAGAGGGATCCTATTCTGGTGAGGACAGAAACCGTGTGGCGAAAGCCTGCATGAACAGGTAAGGGGTCCAGGAGCAAATCCCTCCATCACGTCGCGGAACAGCTGCTTGCCTGGCTGGCGATCCTTTTAAAGGGCTTACAAAATAAACCAGACAGCGGATTGCCTGAGCAGGGTTTTACCCTCACCAGTGAGCTTCTGTTTATGTGCGAGGCTCTTTCATTGGATTGTGGACTGGTGGGGCTGCCAGGCGATGGTTTTGTTTGCCACAGAGGAGAATTGAACGCTTCCCCAGTGTGCAGGCCCGCAGCCAGGACCTAGGGTTTGGATGGTGGATGCCCTGACAGCACATGGTCCAGGGAACTGTTGGACGACTTTCCTCCCACACCTTTGCGGCAGCAGGTGCTCCAGACCGCCTTCAGGGAGTCCGCTCAGCTGATCCTGATGGCCCCTGTTGGACTAGAATAGGTCTCATTCTGCAGGCCATGGATCCGCCTTCCTCTTCCGGTGAAGCCTCTGTCGCCGACCCTCGAGATCCGTCCGCCTCTCGGAATCCTGGGACAGCTACAATTTGTGACCTGGAAGCTGAACTTAGTGCCCTTCAAGCCATGGTTATAACCAGGGCAGTAACTCTTGAAGTCCAGAAATCATGCAGGCCATCCACGCGGGAGGCCAACAGAAAGCATTGCGCGTCCGTTTGTAAATGGTGTTATCCCCTGGGGATATATCCAACAGAAGGTAATGGGCGGCAGGCTTTTAATTTCATCACAGATGGTTTTAAATTGCCATTGGCAACAGGTATGCTGCGCACTCACTGGGCAGCCATTGGGGTATAGCGTTCTTACATCGACAGGTGTAATTTCAATGTTTTTTGCGAGTATTTACTGGAAAAACTCATCAAAATATATAGGGGGTTTGGGAATGATATGATATGACATGGAATTTGTGACACGCCTATACGTAAGTGTTTCAAGGCTCGAAAGTGTATATAAGAGGTGGGGGGTCGGGAATAGTTAAAAAAGAACAGGGGATGGGGGATTTAAAGGGGCACCACCCAAAAATAAAAATAAATCCATTTTGATTCGTTTTTTCAGTAAAAAATACCCATTAAAAAACGAAATTACACCCGTGAAAGATATGACATTGGTGCCTGCCTTTCTAGCCCACGCTCTGCTCTGACGGACATTAAATTGTAGACTCGCGTTTGTTTAGGTTTTGTAGTCTGTGTTACAATCTGCCGCCAAGTGGAATACACTGGACAATGGTTCTGCATGTGTTTTGTGTGTGTGCTGTGTGATGGTGTGTTGCCCAGCAGAGGAGCCCTGGGGGGAACTCAAAGCGTTTCCCCCGGGGTTATTTTGGGCACTGCACAGGCCAACTAGCTGGCCTGCGCATAGCGTGTACCCACGGGTACTTAAGGGGACAGGGAAGGTTCGGGAGCAGGCGACGGTTGAGGACAAGCGTTTATTCAGTTGTTAGGTGAGGTCGGTTTTCCATGATTCAGGAGGGTGGGTAGGCATAGTTCGGTGGGGTTTAATTTAAATTTTGTGGGATTATAGCCGGGCGTACCGTAAATAAGGTACACCCAATTTACCTTTGGTTAGCGGCTGTCCAGCCTTCCGTTGGGGGTGTAGCAGGCAGCGGGACATTGGGAGCAGTGTTTTCCTGTCGTCCTCCTTGTAGTGGGCGAGGGTGTGGATCCTTGGCTTGCCGTACGCAGGGGTCGCCGTGGTCTCTGGAGGGGCATAGCTGGTTGCACCCTTGTGTTTTCTCTCCGGGTTAGCGGCTCCATAGCGCTAGGGTCTTTTTCGGGCAGGTTTCACCCTTCAGGAGGACGCAGCGGACTGAGGACATATTCCTCGCCTGCGGCGGCTGGTTCATTCATACGCGCGTTCTGGGATAAAGTAGGCGGTACTGATCCCTTAAAGGGGCCGCACGCATGGGAATCTTCCGGCGGTTATAGCGCAGCGGCTTCTCCGAGCCAACAGTGCGGTGACACCCCTCTGCCATCAGGCGGCAGGTCAGTAGCAGCGGTAGTGCTCACAGGTTAAGGCAAGCAGTTGGGGGTGGTTTCTGGGTGATGTTGTTTTTTTTTTTCATTGGGAGCTTATTAAAAAAAGAAAAAATGTTATATATATATATATATATATATATATATATATATATACATATATATTGATTAAATAAGACAAGCAGTTTAGGGAGCGTTATCAGGCTGGGGTGTGTCCCTTATTCAAAAGGCACTTGTAGATTGCGCTGCGGGAAGGCAGATTTAATTAATAAATAAATAAATAAATAACTAAATAACAGTAAATAAAAATAAAATGTGTTATTTAGTAAGAATCCAAGAAGCAACCTTTGGAGATAGGTAGGGAATAGCAATTTAGTTGGCAGAAAGTCTGCTAGCCGGTAACTGGGTGGGGGGCTACATTAAGGTCCTATCGGTAGGTTCCGGGCACAGGGGATTTTCCGGGGCTTCAGATAAGAAGCCTTTCTTCCCCTGGTCTGGCAGTGCGCTAGGTGAGTAAGTGGATCAGGGGCTTTGCTGTTAGGTGGTTTGGTGGGTTAGTGCACAAGTCTCTCGGCAGCACTGCTTCGGCAGAATGGAGGGTCAGGGAGCAAAAAAGAAGGGGCTGATTGATGCCCAGGCTTTAAGGGAGGCCCTGACAATTATCAGCATGGCGTCTAAGGCGGTTACGGGGGAGAAACACAATGATGGGGGAAGGCCACAGCAGAGAGCGGCTGCGGATGGGGCCCTTGCGGCAGTGGTGGCCTGCACCCCTGCGGCGGAGAGTGGGGAATATTGGGATAGCGGGGACAGGAAGAGTAGGAGGGAGAAGCCCAGGAGAGCGCCAAAAGGGGTTAGGGAGGTAGGAGAAGGGTCTTTTAGGGGTTCTGGGGATAAAGACTCAGTGGAAGAAGTGGTAGTCAGGAGGTGGCAGAAAGGTGCGTGGCAGGTAGGGGGGAGGAGGGGAGTGCTGGAGTGCAGAGAGGGGCGGCAGGGCGGAGGGGTAAAGGAGGCGAATACCTGCAGAAGAGTGCAGGTGGGAGGAGGAGAGAACGGTCCCCTTTGATTAGTGAGGAGAGGGAGGGACGCGGAACGGCCTCCCCGGCTGGGAGGATTTCGCGTGGAGGGCACCGAATGGTCCCCACTAGTGCAGAAGGGGAATATGGAGAGGGTTTAAGAACGGCTCCTCCGCAAAATTCACGGGGACAGGCTAGAGGGTGCCGCACGGCCCCTAGTGAGGAAGGCCACAGTGTGGAGGAGAGGAACCCTCACCCGAGGGAAGAGGACCAAGAAGGTGTTACTGCAGCCCCGCCGCGAAGACGCCGACGGAGTGGTGGGGCGGACGCCCCGGCTCACAAGAGGAGGATCTGCCCGGTCCGAGCATGTGCTTGCAACAGCCATGGTATTACATGGGGGATGATGAAGGGGTGGAAGAATACGTGGGGCAGTGGGGGGATGAAGGGTACAGTTTTATAAGGAGGAGGGAGAGGGCGAGAAGGAATCTAAGGTGGGAAGGGGAAAGCCAGGAGCAGGGGGTATGGGGGTAAGAGGTCGGGGAGGTAACTAATGCGTGAGACTGTTGACATGTTTTGTCCCCGCAGCAGGAGCCCTGTAAGGAAGGAGATGAGGAGCGTTGGAGTGGAGGCCGCGCTGCAGACTGGCAATGGCAGGGCAGAAAGAGGTGAGCGGGAAGGGTGCAAAAAGGGAAGGGAGAGGGGCGCAAGGGGTGAGGAGAGAGATTGGCGTGCAGGCTATGGGAGTCTTTGTGGGGGAGAAGGAGATTTCTTCGGTGGAGGTGCAGACAGACAAGGTGATGGAGCCCTTGGCACCCGAGGTAGAGGTTCCAAAGGAGAAAGATGCAGAGGGAAAGGGCAAGGAGAAAAAGCTGCTGTACATGGACATTATGAAACCTCTGGGAGCACATCTGATGACAACAACAAAAGATAAGATATGTGCAGGGGAATTTGTGGACGTGTTCAAGTTGCTACATAGGGAGTTGAGAGGCAAGGAGAGTTCTAAGGAGGAGGAGAGGGAGCTGGCCTCGAGTCCAAAGGTGCCGGTGACGATTGAGAATTGGATGTCGGCTTTTATTGTTTATGCAAGTGTCTATTGTGAGATATTTCCAGAGAGATGTGTGGCTATGTTGAAGTACATGGACGTGATTAGAAAGGCATTTACAGGCTTCGGGGGTTTCGCGTGGGTGCGTAATGATGAGGAATTTAGGGCAAGGATGGCAGAGGATAGCCAGGCGGTCTTGGGTGAAATAGATATGGATCTCTGACTGCAGTGGATGGCACCAACAAGGCCAGCTCCAACGTTGCACACAGCGAGTGGTTTGCATGTGCCTTTCCGGCCTTTTCTTGGTCGCCCCACCCATGAGGGGGTAGGAGGAGGAGACAGAGGGCAGCCCTCAGCAGCATGCTGGGCCTTTAATAAGGAAGGCTGCACAAGGACGGTGTGCAGGTTTAGACACGAATGCAGCCGGTGTGCAGGGAGGCACCCAATCACTCAGTGGTTCCAGCAAGGGGACAGGGGGAGACGGCGAGGAGCAGGCAGCGGAGTTGTGGGAAAAGGCTTTTACGCCAATTAAGGTGGAGGTGCTGGAGAAGTAGCTTGAATTTTACCCGGACAGGGAGGGGTCGGAGATCTTGGGAGACGGTTTTCATTATGGTTGTAGGTTGGGTTATCAGGGTCCAAGGGTGCATCGTTGGGCTGAGAATTTGAAGTCCGCCAAGGAAAATGTGGAAGTGGTAAGAGAGAAATTGGGCAAGGAGATAGCAGCGGGTAGGGTGGTGAGGCCATTTGCTGATCTGCCAGGGGATTTAGTGGTATCCCCATTGGGTGTTGTACCCAAGAAGGTCCTGGGGGAATTCAGGTTAATACATCATTTGTCAATTGCTAGAGGGCATGTCGGCAAATGATTTTATTGCCCCGGAGGAGTGTGGGTTCCATACGCAAGTGTGGATCAGGCGGTGGGTTTGGTAAGGAAGGCGGGGTGTGGGGCCTTCATGGCCAAGTGCGACATGAAGGCGGCTTTCAGTTTGATGCCGGTGCACCCAGAGGACTTTTGGCTGCTGGGAATGCAATTTGAGGACCGCATTTACATAGATAAAGCCGTACCGATAGGTTGCGCAATTTCTTGCGCTTTGTTCGAGCGTTTCAGTTCATTTTTGCAGTGGGTTTTTTCATATAGTTCTGGCTCGGAAATTGTATTACATTACCTAGATGGTTTTGTGTTCATTAGTGGGGAGGACAAAATCAAAGGAGTTCTGGGAGGTACTAGGGATGTTTTAGGCGCTGATGCAGGAATTGGGGGTGCCATTGGCAGAAGACAAAACGGAGGGACCAGCAGTGGTGTTGACCTTGTTAGGGGTTGAATTGGACTCAGTGGCAATGGCCTCACGCTTGCCGCACGACAAGGTGAGCAGGCTGGTAGGTTTGCTGGAAAAAGCAGTGGGTGCTCGGAAGATGACATTAGTGGAGATGCAGAGGCTAGTAGGGCATTTGAGTTTTTCATGCAAGGAAGTGGCCCCAGGGCGAACTTTTTGAAGGAACATGGCGCGGTTTATAGCGGCAGCAAAGTGCCCACATCATCGGATAAGGGTGTCAGGGGCAGTTCGGGAAGACTGTAGCATTTGGTTGCGTTTTCTGGTGAGTTTTAACGGGGTGTCCACGTGGCTCCAGGGGGATCCTGTGTCATGGGAAGTGCAGATATTATCAGATGGGGCAGGTGTGTGGGGGGTTTGGAGTGTTTTGGGGGGGCATATGGTGCGCCAAGAAGTGTCCATCGCATTTGTTGAAGGAAGGGAGAACCATAGCATTTCTGGCATTTTTTCCTTTGTTGGTTGCAATGGAATTATGGGGGAAGGAGTTGCAGAACAAGAAAGTGAACTTCAATGTTGACAATGAATGCGTGGTTCATGTAGTGAACAGGCAGTCGGCAAGGGACCAGAGGGTGATGAGGTTAATGAGGGAGTTTGTTTTGCGTTGCATGGAATGGAATGTGGTGTTTAGGGCAACACATGTGCCTGGGAAGGATAATAGCATCGCTGATGCATTATCTCGTTTCCAATGGCAGAGATTCCGTGGAATTGCACCAGGAGCCGAACGGGAGAGGCAGCGGATTCCGGAGGAGCTGTGGAAGATAGGAAGTTAAGAGCACTGTCTTTAGTGGAGGGTTCGCTTGCCCCAGCATCTACGGTGGCATACAGGAGAGCATGGGATGATTTCATAAAAGGGGGAGCGCGTAGTTGGAGAGGTAGGTGGGATGCGGAAGAGCGGAGAAGGGATGATGTGGTCAATTTCCTTCTGGGGTGCATGGATAAGGGTTGGTCGAAGGCAACTATAGCCGGGAAGATGGCGGGGGTCGCTTTCTATGGGAAAAGGTTTTGGGGTTTCCAGCCGAGTGGTGGGGAAATGGCGAGCAGGATGTTAGAGGGATGGGCAAAGGAGAATAGACGGGTGAAGGATAGTATGAGGCCTGTATCGGCGGCTCTGTTGGTCAGGTTGTGCCGGGTTTTGGATGGGGTCTGCTGGTCGGCTTGGGAGGGAGTGATGATTGTGACATGCTTTACATGGTTGTTTTATGGGGCCTTTAGGGTGTCAGAACTGGTGGGGGGGAAGGGAGGAGTAAGTGGCCTGCATTGGGAAGATATTTATTTCTCGGAATTGGGGTTGGACATCAGGATTAAGAGATCAAAGACGGATCAAAAAAGGAAGGGCTGTTGGGTGTTGCTGGGGTGGGGTAGTAAGGAGCTGTGCCCTGTTAGGACAGGTTTGGCCTGGAAGGAACTATGTGGGGGTAGGTCAGGTTTGGCTTTTCGGCATGAGGATGGGGCGGCAGTATTGGCAGCCCAGGTTTTGGGGGTTCTGAGGAAGGCGTTGGTAGCAGTGAAGGAAAATGCGGAGGAGTTTGGAACTCACTCGTTTAGGATGGGTGTGGCATCAGAAGGTAGTCGGTTGGGTTTAGCTGAGGCTAAGGTTAAACGTTTTGGACGGTGGAGGTCTGACAAGTACAAAGGGTATTTTATTTTTTTATTTTTTTTATTTGTTTGGCTGAGTGGAATCAACCTTTCAAATTTTACAAAAGTATTTTAAAACTTTTCGCATATATTACATATAGAGTTAACATTATTCACAATTTCATTTTTACATAGAAAATGTAAAAAATATTGGCATTTCATTTATCAAGCAATTTATAGCTCTCAGTCCATTGTTTAATTGTTTATGCTATTATCTGGGAGTAGATGCTCAAGATAATGAACTATTGCTTTTCTCATGGCTAATTTTGTATTGGAGAAGATAATCCCCCATATTTCGTCATGACCAGTTGGTCTAAGTATGCAAAGCTGATTTGCGAAAAATAAATTCCGTTGCACGACTAAGTCGGGGCAGGCGACTATGATATGTTCTAGGGTCTCTATCTGCAAGACATTTTTGCAGAAACAACAAAAATTAAATTCTTTAGAAATGTGTCTCCTCCTAGCCAGGATGTCATTTGTAGGCCATAAATTCAATCTAAATCTAAGATATTTGTTTCTTACGTATGGCTATGGACATTTTGTCAAATAGTCTGACATATGGCGGAGTCTCTTAAATCCAAACAAAGAGGTAGTAAAATCCCTATACAACAGACTTTTCTCCCTATTACATATCCAGCTGTATTGATATAGTTTCATCTTTGCTCGCATCGGATTGTCTAATAACAACTGTAAGGTGATACTTGCATCTGACATTGTATTTAACACCTTTTGTCTCCACTTCAGCGGAAATAAGTCAGATGAGCTGATCAGATAGGGAGCTACTGCACTTAAAATGTTATTTAGTTCCAAACCTAATAAGCATTTGCGAAAGAAACCAAATTATTTCCAAGCCACATATACTGACAAGGGCAGCAAACCCAATTCAAAACGCAAAATTGGCATGGGTGTTCACACAGGTGATTTCAAAACCTTTTTCCAAAAGTGAGCTTCTAGAATGTGCCATAAAGGCTGTTGCTTAGTTGACAAGATTTCCATTTCATACACCAAAACTGGAATGACTCATAGAAAACCATTATGTGTCTGTATGAGAATTTGCCATATTTGTAAATCAAAATGTTAGCTTGCGAAATTAAAGCTGTGATTTTACAATCGAGATTACTTAGATGTTTTGAATATGACATGGAGTTTTGAACACACATCCCCAAATATTTATATATTTATATTCTGAAACAATCTGTAATTCTAGTTGTTGTATGTGCCATTTATATTTAGTGAAATGGTTTTTACTTCTCGATTTGCATACTAGTACTACTGTCTTTTCTTGATTCACAGTTAAATAATTCATTTCAATGTATTGAGCTAAGGCATTAATTATATTCTGGAGCCCTGTCGGAGAGCGGGGCAGGAGCACCAGATCATCCGCGTATATAATAGACAAGGTATACACTGGCTTCCAAGTTTAGGAGCATCAGATGAGGTAGTTAGAAAAAATTCACCTATATCCAAAATGAAGAAAATAAACAAGATGGAAGCCAATATACAACCTTGTTTTAAGAGGCAGAGACAATAAGACTTCTAAATTTAAGCGCACTTGCATAGAGGTGTTAGAATGTAAGTGTTGAATCAAGGCAATTAAAGAGGGTGGGCAGCCATGTCAGGAAAGTTTGTCATACAGCAGTTTCCATTCTATGGAGTCGAAAGCCATTTTGAAATCAACAAATGCCATATAGAGTGGTTGATTTTCTATGACACTTTGTGATTTCAACATGTTTAGAGTTATCATGTTCGGCGTAGTGCCTAATCCAGTTACAAAACCTGATTGAAAAGGATCACGTCTGAAGGTCCTTGCCGACCAGTTGTTAAATTCATGCAATATAATGCGAGCAATTATATTGCTTGGTGCGTCAAGTAAGGATATCAGTCGATAACTTGCTGGATTATTGCGATCACCCTTTTTGTATATTGGTATGGTAATTGAACACTTCCATGACTCGGGAATAGCTTGCATTTGATTTACATTATTAAACATGGTAAATAATATATCGGCCCACAAGTCTGGATGTTGCTTCAGTGTTATATTCGAAAGCCCTTCTGGGCCAGGAGCTCTCGAGATGCTGGATTTGTGTATGAAATATATGATATCATCTCTATCAAAATCTAGATGAAAAACTCCAATTTGGGTGGGAGTGGATTCACCAATTTTCTCGAATGGTTGTGTGTATATTCTTGTAAAATAGTCAATCCGAGATTGCTCATTTACACAGTTTGATTGAATAGCAACCAGATTACCGGCCGCGGACTGGTTTATTATTGACCAAATCTATGACGTGTTCTTATTGCATAGGCTGCGCAGCATACTAGCTCCATCATTTTGATAGAGTAGAGATTTCCTGCCCCGCAACCAGTTTTTATACTTGGTTTTGATGTGTCTTAATACAGGAGCCCGTAGAGCTAGAGGTAATTTTAAAGCTTGACGTTTTTCCTGGCGGATTTGTGTTTTCTTGGATTTGACTTCACTACTAAAAATATGAAATGTTATCTTATGCTTTGAATTCTGCCGTATAGAATTAGGTTGGAACAACTGCATTGTATCAGAGTAAATTATTTCTTTCGGGTCTAGATTGTAACTAGATTGTTTTATTTGTAATGCATAATATTCACTAAAATCCTTCAGAGAGGCGTCAGTCCAAAATAGTCTGTTGCGAGCTGTGTTTACACTTATGTTACCCTGAATATGATCAGATTGTACTTTCCCTAAAAAATTAGGGGATGACCATTTTTTAAGTAACATATTATGATCAATCAATTCTGTAAAATTTACTTGAAAACATGTAATTTGAGACATGAAATTTCTGTCAACAAAGATGTAACCTATAGTTCCGGCACTATCCCCTCTCTGCCAAGTCGTTCTAGATGGTGTATCAGAGGGGAGTGAGCCGTTTACTACAAATAGGTTTCTCGCTTTAACTAAATTTAGCCATTTTGCTAAGCGAGTTTGATAATGAAATTGTTTTTTGTCAAGCAATGTAGATTAAAATCACCTGCTAAAATTGTATAATGAATACAAGGATCTAGTGAAATAAGGTCCAAAAGATCTGTAATATCCTCAAGGAATTGCTCATCAGAGCTGTCCTCCAGATTCCAGTACTGATTGATCAAAGCAAAGGATCTCATATTATGGTGTGTTTTAATCATCTGTATATACGGATTTGGGGAAGCCCAAAATTCAGTTTTTATGTGAGAACTTTGCTTAGTAGCGATTAGTAACCCTGACGTGGGCCTACCACGGGAAGCCTTATTATCTGGGACTAGTTGGAGGTCATAATTGTTCCATGAGGTCAGAACCGTTAGCCAAGTTTCTTGTAGCATGATTATATCATGCATGTTTAGCTCTGTTGGGTTATTCAATAGATGTCTAAAACCTTGCGAGTTCCAGCTAACTACTGAAAGCAAGTGATCTTTCTGATTGGCCAGCTAATGCTGATTACATTGCTGATTACAAGAGCAAGTTTTGTTAGTGAGTCGGTTATTGTTCGAAATTGAATTCATAGGGCTGGAGGGAAGATTTGCTAAATTATCCTTTAAATGTTGTGATTTAGGCAATTCTTCCAAAAGGACAAAACCTAAGTCATTTAGTTGTGTTTTTACAGCCCATATCATATTCAGAATTACTCGTGAATTTATCCACAGCCTGAAATAAGTTCTATTTCCATCTGCAAGAAACTCCACCTGTTCAATATCAATTGAATTTCTGTCATCTAGAGCAGGGATTTCAGAAAAGATTGCCAGAACCGATTTCCAGTTCAAAATGTATTGGGTGGCAGGTGCAGGACAACACATTAGACAGTGCGTGGCTGGCCGTTTCACTTTTAAAGTGTTTAGCCTGTTTACTTTTGTTGGAGGTGGCAACATTTTATTTGGATGAGATGTTTCCACTGGTCTGTTTTGCAAAACCTGCGATATAGTTGTTGTAATTAGTTGTTTGATTTGAGAATCTGATAAAGAATGCGCTGTAGGTGTCAGCTAATTCCGTGCTTCATGTGATTTGTTTGAGTTTATTACAGTGTCATTAGTTAGAGAGGCTTGAGTTAGTATTCTTTTGCAGGATTTCGAAATTTCTCTTTCAATGTGATGGTTTTGTTCTAAAGTAGATTCTTCACTTGTTTGGTAATTCTGCTCATTCACATTCTTTAGGGGCAGTGACTGTATTGATTGCATTGCCTTATATTCATCGACTGCACGTCAAATCTCTCTTCGATGATTATCAGATTTCATTTTGGCATCAAGATCTTGTGAAACTTGGAGTTTATGTGTATCACTCGCTTTCTCAGGTGTCAGTTGATTTAATTCATCAGGTGAACTGGAAATCGAAGCCGCTTCTATTAGATCATCAAGTGGTTTGTAAGTTGGAATAGGTCTCACCTTTGTGGGCACAATAGTTTAGTTTAGTTTATTATTTGATATACTGACTTTCCTTTGATACGCTTGGTGTTGACATTTCTTTGTAATTGTTTGGGACATTTTCAAGGCAAGCTACGGGACATGGTTGGTGTATAGCTTTAACGAATTGTTTAGTTTGCAAATAGGAAGTAGCTTTTGTATGTTTAATATTTTTGGATTTTTTCCCCAAAGCAAATGTTACTTTATTACTGGTTTTGACCGAGTCAGTTTATGAGCTAGCTACTGAAAACATTGAGTATAATGGTTTAGATAGTGTGGGTTTAACAGAGTTCAGGGTTTCTTCAGTTCTTTTTTGAGTACCCATTTCTCAGGTCCGTGGCTCATATCAGTTATAATTTCTACAAAGTGAGGAATTTATGGTGTAAGTTGTTCACTCATTCGACCTCTATACTTTGTAGATCAGTTTGAGTGGCAACACTTGTTATTGTTATAGTATCATTTATCTTAATCTTCAATTCCATTGTGTCACATATGTTCTTGGCCACTGTTTGTTGCCAATTAAGAATCTGATCAATTTTTTATTTTGTAGAAACAGTTTAAGGTCCAAAGATTCAAGGAGTTTGGCCATAGATTGGATGGCCAAGTTAATTGAATTTAAAGCAATCTCTATTAATACATTGACAGGTTCGACATTGCTAGAGTCTACAATGGGTAGGACCAGTTGAGATTTCCGTGGCGTTGGGGCTGCAAAGGAAAGTTCTGAAGCAGAGGATTGACTAATGCTCGGTATAGGTAAGTTGTACCAGACATATTTTCGTGAAGCGTGTGAGAGGAAAAGCATGAGCCGTTTAGGTCAATGTTAATTACGGCAGGGTCTGTCACTGCAGCAAGTGATACTTTGTTCACATTTGTAGATACAGGTGCAGTCATTACATTACAGAGTAAAACACTATCAGACAGAGAGACATTTTGGTCATTTGTAGGCAATTTAGAAACAGCTTTGATATCACTTAATCGTTGTGGGTTGAATGAAATCAGAGGTTGAGTAGGGTGTTTTAGTGACGAATCGCTGGCGAGAAGCGCTGTTGATTTCCTGATGCCATTTTCCGTAATTGACATTCTGGCCATACAAATAGAACTCAGCAAATTCGGAGTCCTTGCGCCTGTTACTGGCGTTGATGTCTGAGGCAAGTCCTGGCAGAAAGAGCGAATGTATGCATATTTCCCAGGAAGTCCAATTACTTTTGTACGTGTTGTTGCCATTTTAGGAAAAGGAGTAGCGGCACTCAATGTCCTTTTCTCGATTGTTCCGGAGTCACTAAACCGGCAGCTGGGTCTAAGAACGTGACCATAGAACAGGCAGAGGGCATTCCTGATGCTAAGGTAATCATACCTCTAAGCAATTATGAATTTAACCCAAATATAATTATGGTTAAGCAAGCAACCAGTTAGTACCGCCGGGCCTCTCCAAACCGCGACAAGCGTGGTAAAGCGGCCAAGCAATACTTTCTGGTACTTGCTTAGGTGCGCGCGTGTGTTTCACACGCATGCAAGGTTAAATAGGCACTCCCCCACACATCGTGACAGAACAGCGTGGGCTTGCTTCTGTAGACTAAAGAAAAAAACAAAAAGGTGTAAGCAAAAGGTATAATATCCACAACAAAGTTCTCCTTGTGGATAACGAAGTTCAGAGACCGAATCCAAAGAAGTGATGGAGAGTTCCACGGCCAAGCGGTACTTTCTGGTACTTGCTTGGGTGCACGCGCGCTGTGCGTGCGCGTGCAGGTTTAAATAGGCACTCTCCCACACAACGTGACAGAACAGCGTGGGCTTGCTTCTGTAGCCTTGTGGGTAACGAAGTTCAGAGACCAAATCCAAAGAAGTGAAGTAGAGTTCTGCGGCCAAATGGCACTTTCTGGTACTTGCTTGAGTGTATTAGGGACTTGGAAAAAAGGGACTGTTTGAAATAGGGGCGCAGGGGAGGGCTGAATGTTTTGGGTTGGTTGTGGACTGGAAAGTGGCATTGTAATTTCTTTTGCAGATGCAGTGCGGAGGCCGGAGGAAATGCCGCAGATTTGGATTGTGGGCCACTCTATTGTTAAGTGGGCGGGGAAGGAGGCGGGAAAAGGGTTTTTGGTACTCAATTGGGGTGCAGTTACAAACTGGCACTTGTGAGGTGATCAGATTTAGGGGGCCTGCTTTGGGATCAGCTGCTGCCTTTGTTGACGGGGTTGAAAGAGCGCTATGTGTTTCCAGAGGGGGTGATAATACATGCGGGGAGAATTACCTAGTCCGAGACACAGGCGTGGCTCTGCTGAGAAAAATGAAGAGGGATTTGGTATGGGTCCGGGAGATATGGCCCAAGGCAAGTGTAGTATGGACAAAGCTGTTGCCGAGGGGAGTATGGAGGGGAGTGGTAAGTGAGGGAGCAATAGAGCATACGAGGAAGAAAGTAAATAGAGAGATGGTGAAATTTTGTGGTTTGGCGGCAGTGAACGTTTTGTAGCTCAAAGAAATAGTATATGAGGATTTCAAGGTTTTCCAGGAGGATGGCGTCACCTATCAATTTATGGGAACAGTTATTACCTTGTGGATTTTACCTTGCAGATGTAATAGATAATAAGGAATTGAAGGAAGTAGAAGGAATTGGGTAGGGATGGGGCAGAAAGAACACCTCAGTAGAGGGTCTTTCTGTTGTTGGGGGCATGGCCCATTTAGATGAGGAGGGAGTGAAGCACAATGGGGGAATAGCACAGGAAATGATGGGGGTGGTGCACAAACGGGCTACTCCGGGGGAACAGGTATTGAAGATGGAGGGGCATGGCCCCGGGGAGAAAGCGGGAAGCCTTGAAAAGATGGTAAGGAGACAGTAGGGAGCAAAGAATAGGTAGGGAGGAAGTTGAACTGATTTATTTATTTAACTGTTGGGGGAATTGAAAGTGTTTAAATATTACATTTGTTGATTGTTAAAACATTTTGTGTTAGTCTGTAAGGCCAGGGAGCCAGGTTAGCGGTTATTTGTGAGCTTTGGCCTGTCACATTAAAGCAACCTTTTCCACTACAAGCGAGTCTGGGTGTTTTGTGCAGTGAGCCCAAATGGCCGGTCGGTTCTGGGCAAGTTATTTTCGTATTTATTGGGTTCATAGGTAAATTGGGGTGCAGCTGCAAGAGGCTTGTAGCTGTGGCTTTCCGGCTGTCGTCTACATGGCCTGATGTTACTGCTAGTGTTGGAGTTAAGGGGTGCAGCGAGTTGCGGCAGGATGTTCTACTGCTGGTGTGGCTGTCATGGGGTGCAGTGAGGTGCGGCAGGGGGCATGCTGACGGCGTCCTCATGTTTCGGTTAGCAGCGTGGCACTACAGGAGTTTTTACGGCTGGTGTTGTAGTTATGGGGTGCAGTGAGGTGCTGCAGTTGAGGGGTCGCTTGTTTGGTTGTTTTCATTCATGTAAGAGTGAGTGAAGCAAAGTGATGAGGCGCCATGTGTGTTCAATCTGCCAATATTGGTTGGGTTGGCACCACCAGCGCTGTGGGTAGGTGCTACAATTGTGCTAAAGTTGTAGTCCATTTGTTCTTGTTGCTCTGGTGTTTGGGCAGGTGGTTTTTATTTTGTTGCCCCATCGTTGTGAGTCGCATTCTGACTGCATGCACTGTGGGTTGACCTCTTGTCATTTTCCTGTATCCTGGTTTACATGGTGGTCACATCTGAGCTGTGGAATGGAGCAGTTGCGTATATTTAGGGTGATCACGCAGGTTGGGATGAGAGTGTGGTGGTGGTGTGTTTTCGTGGTAGGTCTCCTTCATGAGTTTTCTTTTCTTTTGCCAAGCCTCCGTGAAGTTCATCTGGTTGGTCAGAAGTGAATGTGGGTTGTTCAACGGGGGAGAGGTGTGGTAGTCTTATGAATGAATGAAGTCTCAGAGTGCAATGTCATGTTTGTGTCTGAACAAGTAGTCTGAGGTGGTCCTTTAGACCTACGCCTGGCGAGGGTGTGGATGGCCAGTGGCGTATGTATCCTGAAGTGTTACAGCAGACATTAAAGAGCACTTACCAGAACTGGATTGGCGTCTTCAGTTACTCGTAGGAGCCCACCACAGTGTCCGTTTAGCATATCTGAAATGCAGCAACCTGGCCCTCCCCAGACACCTTTCTCCGCCATAAGAGACTGATGGTCTGGGGTCCACGTTCAGTCGAGTTTGATACAGGCGCTCCCAGGACCGCTTCAATCTGACGTCCATAAACAGAATGCGAGTCTATATGTGCTGGCCTCTGGCTTTTTCTGTTTCAATGGCACAAGCATGCATAATGCTTGTGACAGCTTCATTAAGCAAGGACTGTGACGATGAGGAAGAATGAAGATGATGCATCGTCATTAGGCCTAGTTCCCCTGAATCGTCACAGTCCTTAGGCGTCACTGACAAACTCTGATTTTCTGGCCATGACCATCTTGGTCTAGTAAACACAGGAAAAGTTGCAGTTTGGGAGGAGCTTATATTACTTAAAGGTGTATACATACAAAAAACACACATTGCCAGGGAAGGCGGAAGGCCATCATTAAGGAAGGACTGTGACGGTTTAGTGACGTTATGATATGATAGGTTATTTATAATGCGCTTAATATCCAGAGGTTTCTAAGCACAGACCCAGGGATCGAACCTGTGGTGCTCTGTGTCGCCTTGCTACCAAGGCGAGCATGTTGCCCCTGAGCTATCCTCCCGAGACGTTAATAAGAAAAAAAAATCCTTGAGTAGCAGCTACTTTCGTCTCAGTGTAGCTGTGTTTCCCCAAAATGTCTCATTCCGGTCCCCAGAATACATTGGTCACACAACTGAACTATCCAATGAAACCGAATTAACAAGATGCAATAATTCAACAATAGGACGATTTTGCTCCAGAAAGCGTCTGATTGACTGGTGAGTAAAGGTAGGTCAGAAAACAGGTCTGACAGTCAATCAAAGATCTATCAAGCGGATGTACGTTAATATCACGAAAACGAAAATCTCGAACTACAAAATCACCAACACAATAGGTTCGAATTTTGTAATTCGAGATCTTTTTTTTTCCCTGCAACACTTGTTGTGTATGCATGGGACACCCCTGTGAACCCCGCAAACCAACATACCGAATTACGGGAGCAGGGGACACACCTGCAACCCCCGCTCCCCTAATTCGGTATTTTGGAATACGAGATTTGTGTAGTCCCAAAATGCGGGACTTTGGGTGATGCAGGATTTTAGATACAGTATTTTCGTTGAATACTCTTTCAAGCAATACTGAAAAGAAAGTAAGTAGGTTTCAATAGCACGTCCCAAACATCTAAAGGTCTACAAAAGTTATCTGCCAGCCCAACCAACATGGAAAAGTGGGGTTAGAGTTCATGTATTCATTACATGGTAATGTCTTCCTCACTATCAGAAGTCTGTATGGAAGTTCAGGTGATTGATACATGGTAATGTCTTCCTCACTATCAGAAGTCTGTATGGAAGTTCAGGTGATTGATACATGGTAATGTCTTCCTCACTATCAGAAGTCTGTATGGAAGTTCAGGTGATTGATACATGGTAATGTCTTCCTCACTATCAGAAGTCTGTATGGAAGTTCAGGTGATTGATACATGGTAATGTCTTCCTCACTATCAGAAGTCTGTATGGAAGTTAAGGTGACTGATACATCAGTGAGCGATCCTAGTATGCTCTCCTCTAAATTCTGTAAGAACGTTGCCGTAGAAACACATTACACTGACTTAGATGTCAATGTTGGAGGAAATAGAGTAACGATGAGAATTGTACATTTGGAAACGTTTACTAATAGGGTTCATCATTTTATCTCCAATACCTCCCTCGAGGAAACATTCCAACTGGTTACCTTCAACGCATTCTTGGTTTTCATAGATAGCTCTGGAAACCAGACAAACCCCCCTTGCAGGATTTCGGGACCTGTCTCCCCTACTTTTGATGTAGCAGTGCAAGCTCGGAAGAAGGCCCTCAAGAAAGACTTCAGGGGCTCCTTGGGGAATGAATATCACGAGAAAGTAAGGGAGTTAAAGCAAACCTACCAAAACTGGACAAAGCTTTATAAACACACCCAGTTACAAATAGAGGGAGAACAAATGCTAGAGATTATAAGAGTGAAAAACTCCCACAATTTCTGGTCAGTGATTAATAATACACTGAAGTCACCAGATCACGCTCAAAGCAAACCCACAGCTGATGCAGTGTGGGGGGCATCATGTTAAGTACCTCTACAGAGAATCAGAGTGTATCATTCCTTATAAACACCCCGCAAGCCCTTGGACATTAGGTTTTTCAATTGAATTGATTGAAGAGATGATCAGGAAATCGTCAAATTCACGTGCCCTGAGAACCAATGGTATACGCTATGAATTGCTGAAAGTGGATCCATCGCTAAGGGTTACGCTTCCCTTCATCCTTTTTACATCTGTGAAAGTTTCAAAAACAACTCCGTCCACCTGGAACCAATCAGTGCTGATTCCCATCTACAAGAAAGGTGACAGAACCGACCCTTTAAGTTATCGGCCGATTTCGCTGTTGTACTGAGATAACAAGATCTTCGCCTCACTAGTGCTAAGGGAGTTGGATGGTTGGACCATCTTAACAGAGCGGTTGCAAAGGTATCAGACGGAGTTCCGGAGAGGATTGGCCACGTTCCTCAATGGGTTTATCATCAGATGTTTGCAGGAAATATCAGGTGAGTCTGATGCCACACTGGCATGTATTGTTGTTGTTATTTTGCATTTATATAGCGCCTTATACACCATTGGTATGGTCTGAAGGCGCTGGTAGGTTGAACGCCCTTGGGAACCGAAGTTCAGATCAGTAGAGAGAGTAGAGATAGTCAAAAAAAAGGTGCGAGTGAGCACCGGGTATGTGTGCAGCTCGTGCGGGATCTGTGTGATAGCTGTGTTCTAGCGATAGGTGTGCCGGTAGAGAGGTCAGGAATATGTGTTCGTTCTGGCAGGATTTATCCAGATCGGATGTGGCTGCGTTAGGCCTGAGGAGAACGCCTGGCTGGGGGGTGTGTAACCAGCAGTGATTACTTAGAATGATGTGGAGGGAGCGGCGAGTGTTGGTATGAGAACAGTTATACCGAATGGTGTCATAGTATCTCTGTGCTCTAGTTGAGTGGTGATGTAAGGAGAGAGTAAGCGTGGTGGTGAGATAAGATGAGTTATATGCCCTTTCAGACATTCTCTACATTCTAAGTCATACTATATTTGTCACGTGCTCTTCTACGCACTCTCCCCTTCTAAGCATTCCCTAGTTTTATGCACTCACCCCCTCTACGCACTCACCCCCTCTACGCTCTCACCACCTCTATGCACTCACTCCACGACGCACTCACCCTCACGATGCACTCACCCCCACGACGCACTCACCCACACGACACACTCACCCCCTCTACGCACTCACTCCCTCTACGCACTCGTCCCCTCTACGCACTCGTCCCCTCTACGCACTCGTCCTCTCTACGCACTCGTCCCCTCTACGCACTCGTCCCCTCTACACTCTCGTCCCTTCTACGTACTCGTCCCTTCTACGTACTCGTCCCCACTACGCACTCATCCCCACTACGCACTCATCTCCACTACGTACTCATCCCCCCTACGCACACATCCCCCCTACGCACTCATCCCCACTACGCACTCATCCCCACTACGCACTCATCCCCACTACGCACCCATCTGCCTGCCCGTGGTGTGGAACCAGCAGAATGCTTCTGGAGGCATACTCCAGGCCTGTAAAATATGGGCAAGTGATAAAATGTGTGGATTTAGCATGTATATTAGCTAAAAGGCGCATAGCAATGGCTTGGAAACTGAAGGTCGGGCCTCAATATTGTGTATGGTATGAAGACTTTTTGAGATGGAGTGATGGATAAACAACTGCATTAAGCAGAACCCTGAGAATTGACACCAGAGAACCCATGGAGAACACTGCGGCGTGGAGTGCTCTATTATCAGCAATGTACAGATCGTCGGATGAGAAATCCCTGTGACTATCGAGGTGTGGCACTTATAGTTGGTTATATGCTTATACATATGCTGGGTCCACATGTTAATCTGCATTTTTATTGTTAGCATAAGCTAATTCTTTCAGTCATTAATGTAAACTCTGTTTAGCAGTATGTTTGTCCTGAGCTATCATGGATCAACATTTGCTGAGAGCCATGCAGAAAGAAATAATGTAATTATATCTGTTATTATGTATAGCGCAACTTATAGTTTTCTAAGTGCTAAATGTGGTCTGTTTTTGTCCATTATGAATCAGACTTTGCTGAGTATGCAAGGGAAATATGTCCATTGAACGCTGTTGAACACAGTGTAGAGATGTTATTAGAAGACCTTGTCTGTTGGCAGACTGTCAGCTATCCTTTAGCAGAGAGAAACAGCCTTGTCTGCCTTGACTGCGGAGATGGCATGACAAATGTCTTCATTTACAGGCAGTTGGGATGTCTTCTATGAAAGACAAGAATGTTCGCGCAATATGCTTTGCTTTCTTAGATCATATGTTCCAGCACAGTAAATGCTTCTACGCATGTAATGTACGTCAATGCCACTATGTATTAACAGTGGATTTCTGTTCAGTAGAGTAGCGAGTATGTTAGCGTAAGCTAATGTGCGCGCTAGTACGAGTGCTAGTGTGATGTGTTCTAGTGCTAGAGTGTTAGTGCTAGGGGCCTTGGCTTGTTAGTGAGTAGCTGACTTCCCCCGCCATGCATAATAAACTGTTTTCCATTTAATATCTATCTCTGTGTCTCTTGTGAGCCTATTTGATTTCATACTATATATTTTGTAACTAATAATCCTGGATTCTTAGTTCTGTTGTTTTATTTGGTGTTTTCTTTGTTCACTGTTTTAATTTGTTATCGAAGGCTATCTAATTAATAGCACCTCTGTTGTGCTTATTGATCACTTATGCTGTGGTTTATGCTTTGAAATTGTATATACCAATAAACAGATTTTAAAATAAATCAATTTGGATGCACTTGCACAAGGAGAGTATGTTGCGGGTGAGATTGAACAGGCAGGGTACTGTAATTGGAAACTTTCACAGGTTTAGAGGACTTAGACAAGGTTGTGTTTTAGTGCCATGCCTATTCAATCGGTACCTATCTGATTTGGGGGATTGTTTGCAACAGGTCATTTTTTCACCACCACGAATCTACTTGTTGCCGGTGGCGTACCTTGCATATCTCAATGATGTACTCTTAATTGATAAAACCCAAATTGGTCTACAGCGACTGATACAATCTGTGAGGCACTATTCACAAAGAAATGCAAGGTCAATAAACGAGGAAAAGACAAGCATAATTCCTGGACCCAGTGGCAAGCATTCTTTACTTGGGTTTCCTCTTGGAGGCTTCCCCAAATAAAGGCTAAACCATGGTTCAAGTAATAGCCAAGGCCGGCCAACTGTCAAAGCAAATGAAAAGAATGAATAGGACATTTTCTCGATTCTCTGTTTGTTCTCCGATAGACTTTTATTGAATGAAAGTTATACCAACCATATTGTATGGCATGGAGGTTGGCCAAATTGGCAGAAATTTAGATTGGGATAAAGGGGAAGCAGGAATAGGGAAAAAGGCTTTATGCTTGCCAGACTGTTTACCTATCGCTACCCTCCTTTATGAGCTGGGTCTTGTTTCAGTGCAATGTCTCCTAGATTGGAAGATCTTGGTTCAATATCAGAAGCTACTGGATCCCCTGTAAGGCGTATTGCACGAGGACCTGGTGAATGTGATGATCTGGATGTCGTATGTCCCGACAAGTCATTTTGTACTGTGTGCAGATGGTATTCTGGTGAACAGTGATCAGGTGGTGGGGCACCCAGGTTGTGTGAAAAAAGTTGTTTGAAGTGGACTGAAAACCATGGGCAAGGTCAGGTCCTTTAAGTTGTATAAAAGTCTATTGCTTTTCGATAATCCCCTAGGATCTATCCCGGCACTCCTCAAGAAATGTCCAAATTCCTACTGGCGCAATCAGTTCTTAAGATGTTGGCTGAATTTGCTACCCACAGAGGAGATTAAGAGCAATGAATGGGACCACAGGGCCAAGTGACATGTGGCCTAGGCCATCACATCAGCCCTCGCGCCACATGACTCGCTAGACGCTGCCCGCCTCTCTGCTCCCCGCCACCTGGTACAGCTGTACCACTTCTCCCTCCCCGCCTGTATCCTACCCCCGCTGCATATCTGTCCAGTTGTTACCTCTGTAAAGCTCTCCGTTATACATATGCCCTGTTGTATACCTCTGAAAAACGCACTGTTCTGTATCTGTGTCGTTGTATTTATTTATTTATTTATTTCATTTGTGTAGCGCACAGCAGCCCTTGGGCATTGAGGCGCTGTTACTTGAAGGGAGCTTAGTTACAGGGAGAGGGCACATGGGGAGAAGCAGTTATACAATGAAAAGCAAGAATACATTTGGATACATAAAATATACATATAGGCATAGATGAATTAGCAGTAGGGCCGCCAGTTTCCTATACGATCTGGCCAGCCCGGCAGTCAAACCAAGCAGCTCTAGCAGAGGGTCCAACAGCACTGTTTCCTTAAATATTGCAGACAGCGTTTCAAACGCCTCTCCCCACACCTCCCCGTAATATTTATGCAACTTGGATGGGGTGTGGTAGGTGTGGTGCACAGAATTAAAGGGGACTTCGTTATATCGAACGTGGAGTGACACCCCCCGGGTTTAGGCCTTGATATACTTCCAATCCTCCTCTGAAACTTCCAGTCCCAGCATAATCTCCCACCGCATACCAGCACTCATCTTCTTATATATCTGAGGGATCAGCTTCCAATCTCCCTTTTCCCTGTGCCTCCACCACCTCATGCAGAAATGGGAAGGTAGGCGGTTGCTGTGGGAATGGTGGGAAGAAGGCCTTAAACTCATTCAGGATCCTAAAGTATGGAAATAGGTCTAGAGAGGACACCTCCCACTCCCCTTTAAATCTTCCAGGCTCAGGAACTCGTTATTCACATCCCCCATCCCCCATCCGCCCGATTCCCAATTTATCCAATAGGGCTGTGTACACCCATTCATTAGTGATTCCCAGCCCTCAGATGAGCTTTATTGGATATTTATAAGGCGCTTATACAGCAAGACATCATACCAAAGCGCCACAAGGCAAAAGGGAAGGGAACAAGGGAGAAAATAAACATTGAAAATTGACACTGAAATAAAAGAAACAAACAACGGTCCTACTAGGCCTTGTGACATTCAAAGCATGCAAGTGCACAGTCCTCCCATAGTTTTCCCTGAACAAGACCTCTGGGTCCCGTGATATCTCAACACCACGATAACTTGCGTGCACAATCTCCCATGGAAACCCATAATCATCACCAAAGGGCAATAACAGGGCGTTAAAGGGAAGATCACTGACTTGTCATAAATCATTTTGAATCCAGACAGTTCTACAAACTGAACTCTGTCGCATAATGGAACAGATTTTCTATTGGATTTGTCTCAAATAGGACTATTTGGTCTGCATAAGGATAGTGTTACGACTGGCCTCCGACGCGGTTTGTTATGTAACCGCTGGCGGCTACAACCGAGGTTGAGGCTTTGTGCATCCAACATGGCACCTGTGCTCGGAGTTAACGGTCTAGTTGTTAGGACGAGAGACGGGAGAGAAACTCCGCCTCCCATCCCGGAACCAGTGCAAGAATCCATGACTCCTGGAAAACAACGCGTTGCTACTGTTGTCAGAGGCCTCGCTCCGTGAGTTGCCGTCGGTGACCTTACGTTACTATTACTGAATTACTTTTCAATCTACTAACCCATAATTTCTTTCTTTACACATTCGAGCAGGGAAGCTCCACCCCTCCTACTATCTACGCTCGCGCTGCCGACTCCCTTCGGCCATCGAGCGCAGCATTCTTCATCCACTCTTGTAAGCTACTCTGTTCCATATTGGGTTACCGGACTTATAGGTCGGGCCTCTCCTCTTCTAAACTTTGATCTCCTTTCTTTATCCCTCCGAAGAATACCAGCTTTCCAGCGTTCGATCTCGCTCCATCTCAGAGACCCCCCTGGGAGTCCATCTCAGAGGCACACACGCATACCAGCAGCGGTAGGGATACTCTCCACATACCTCTTCTTTCCAACCTTATTCCTAATTTCCCTCATTAATACATATCCTTCTGTCTACCCCTTAAAGATTGGAAACCTTCTACCAAAAAAACAGTTCCTACCAATCGCTCCCAGTGGCTCTCAACCAGGTACTGCTACCACCACCAAAACACTCATAGGAAGTCCACTATCATCACCTTAGTTAATTTTCTATTCTTTTATTCCCAGTTCACCCTGAGTCCGACACTTCGTAGGAGACGACTTACCTACCTGCAAAAAGCATCATCCCGCAAGACCAGTGAGAGATTGATCCAGCTCCACATCCTGCGCTCCCTACCTGCGACCGAGTTTTCTTCCCCAAGAGGGTTTCCCGGGAGCCTCCTTTCGGCGCCTGAGTTGGAAGGTGTCGGAAGCAGGTTCCAGGTAGACCTTTCTATTCTACATCTCAGAACGAAGACAAGCTAGGCATTGTTGTCTTGTTTATGCCGGTGAGTTTGCATGTGGGGTCTCCCCAGAAGAGATAACCAGTTGAAACATCACAGATAGCCCTGTGTGAGTAGAACTGAATGCCCCTCTCTAGGTGTCACTCTCTTAACAACGTGGCCAGCGGCTCTATAGCCAGCGCAAATAGGAGCAGCGAGAGGGGGCAGCGCTGGCGTTTCCCCCTCGCCATCTATAATGGTGCCGACTGTTCTCCATTGATGCCAATTTGTGCGATGGGCGAGATGTACACAAGGCACCATAATCCAGGAACCTACACCCCAAACCCATCTGGTGGAGCATGCAGAACATGTGATCATACTCGACCGAGTCAAACACCTTCTCTGCGTCCAGGACGACGGTGATTGCCAGCACCTCCTAGTCTATCCCGTCGAGAAGGCCAAAGAATCTCTGCAACCCATAAGTGGTGTTCCTCCTGGGTATAAACCCCGACTGGTCTACCAACACTAGATTGCGCATGAAGGGGGGGGGACCTGTTCGCAAACAATTTGTCCAAGATTTTATTGTCCAAACTAATAAGGGATATAGGCCTGTTTGAGGAGCAGAGCTCCGCCCGCTTCCCCTCCTTGTGCAGGATCGTGATTGTGCTTCTTGCAAAGTAGGAGGAAGGGCACTCTGCCGCACCGTCTCCTGATACACCTGGAGCAGATGCGTGGCCACTATGTGGTTATAGGCCTTGTAAAATCCACCTGGAAGGCCATCCAGTCTATGAGATTTAGACCTTGGTCATTCCTTGATCACCCCAGTGATTTCCTTTATCCAGGTGTGCCTGTTGTTCGGGGGACAGCCAATACTTCGATGAGTACAGGGCGCTATAATAATACACCTACTCCCCCCTGGGAGTTCTTCACATGATTAGCCTGGGACGGCCTCCGCTCTGCCGCCAAAAGCCATGCCAGGAATACCCCGGTCTTCTGGGCCTCCCCACACTGTCGTACCAGGCCCGATCTGCGCATGTATCATACTTCTCTTAGCACATTTGGCTGGAACGCATCAATCTCTTTCCGAATACCCACCAATACCACGCTGTCTCTCGTCTCAACCCCTCCAAAGCCTTCAACTATTTTTCGTTAGCCTCCAGTTCGGTTCTTATCCCTCTCACTATCCCTTTTTCTTTTCCCAGACACATGCCACAGAAATAGCACTTAACGGCTTCCCACAGACCCCCTGGGGATTATACCATACCACTGTAAGTGGTGAAATAGGCTTGTATCTCTGCCTGCAGCTCGTCTTGGAACGTTCCATCCTTCAGCGTTTCGGACTCAAACCGCCTGTCTACTCCCCTCACATACACCCCGGGAAGAAGACACTCCAGCGTCACTGGCGAGTGATCCAAGAGCGTTCTTGGTAGGATTTCACAGGACCCCATTGTCAGCCCTCCTTGCCTGGTCGCTAATAATCAAAGCAGAGTGGTGCACCCATGACTGAAGTGTATATTCACGCAGAGTGGGGTGTTGTGCCCACCATAAGTCTTCCAAACCGTATAGTGTGCAAAGGTCTAGGATCTTCTGGCTGGCCTTGGACTAGTGACAGTCGTCTCTGGTGGACCTCGCCAGACCTTCATCTAAGGTCTTATTAAATCCCCCACAGCCCCCACACCCAAACAAGGAGTCAGCTGTCTGGGGTAAGCGGGCAGCCACCCAATCAAAGAATCTCAGCTCATCAGCATTTGGGGGTATATGAGTTTAGGAGAATGACCTTCAGCCCTTCAATATATGCAGGTAGCAGCAGCGCCCTACCTTTCTGGTCCTTGACCACTTCCGAGAGGTGAAACCTAATGGAGCTATGGATTAGTATGGCCACCCCCCTCGTGAAGAGGAAAAAGGAGTACAAGGAAAATTATCTATGGCACCCCCACTGTGCTGCTCATTTGATTTCCCCCTGACCTACCAAGTGGGTCTCCTGGAGAAATGCTACCCGTACATCATGTCGTCTCATGTATGGGAGAACCTTCTTAACCTTGTCTGGGTGGTTACCCTCCTCCCCCCATATATTCCAGGTGATCATCTTAAAGCTCTTCACCTTAACCACCCACCTCCATTCAGAGCCATTCGAAGTGCTGTGCCATTGGTACCAGTCGCTATTGAGCAGTCGACCCTGCAAAGATGATCTGCCCTTCTTCGCCATGCCCTACCAGCGCTAAATGCAAGTGGACACTCCGACAACCACAAGCATCCCCCCAACCCCATCCCACAGCCGCCCCCCACCCTCCTTCCTGCCGAACACCCCAACTCATCCGGAATACCCCTATCCCACCATTCCTCCCTCAAAACAACATTGGTGGAACACACACAGTGGCCTTGCACCTCAACCCATTCTCGATCCAGACAGGTACGGTTGCTCCGGCAATGAGCCACTCAACATAAGTCCACGCTAAGGGCACCTGGCTACCATTGTACATCTTATAGAGCTACCCCCCATGGTCATCCCCTTACCAGGCCACAACCGCTGGGCCAATATATCAAGACTCCTAATCGCCCAGTCCCCATCTG
The DNA here is from genome assembly GCF_040938575.1 of Ambystoma mexicanum. Classification (NCBI taxonomy): domain Eukaryota; kingdom Metazoa; phylum Chordata; class Amphibia; order Caudata; family Ambystomatidae; genus Ambystoma; species Ambystoma mexicanum. Next base: position 36,679,729 of record NC_090923.1, on the reverse strand, counting down.
CCCATTTCGGGGCGAAGCGGGTGCATCCGCACCCCTGCACCAGATGAGATGCCCCCCCTCCCAACAAATCATTTCCAGAGTTCTCCCCCAGGTATATGCTTTGAGCAGCCCTGACGTAGGGCCAGCGGCCTGCACCTTCCCCACGCTGCAACCTCAGGTCTGGTCTTGGAAAGGTCCTGCTGCCTTGTGTTCATGATTTGCGGGGTGATCTGCTTCCTCCCAGCCCCTTCTTAGGGAGGTTGTCCAAAAACCCACTGCCCTCCTCCGGAGCTACAGAACAATGTGTGCCCTTCCGGCATACTGGACTGGAGTCTGCCTTTCACTCAGACAAAGCTTCTCCTCGCTGCTTGCACTGTCGCTGACAAATCTGGGAAAATCTGTATATGGTATGTGTAGAATGTAGGGTAGGGTTATTCAAAATTAACTCTGTGTTCAAAATGAAGTCTGGAGCGGTTTCTGGCTCCCTTTGCCAAGTTCCGGATATATTTTTTCCAAGTTGTAGGTTTCACATACTCCACCAGGTTTTGGATTTCCCTTTCAGAGCATACTTGTTTTCAGTATACAATGCTCAACTGGGTTCACACTGTTCCAAATACGAGTTTGGGGTTCCCTTCCACAAGTTCAAAAGACTGGTTCCCAAAAACAATCCCTCAAGGTTTTGTTAGAAGCCTAGTATTCCCTTCCCCAAGCTTTCACACATTTCTTTAAATTTAGCTTTGGCTTTCTGGTTCTGGCGCAGTTGATAGACTGGATGGTCACCCATTACAGGTCACAGGTCATGCAACCCTTCACCCAAGCTCTGGATCATCTTGATCAATCTCTACTTGGTCAGGTTTTACTGCTAGCCACTTTCTTATCTGTTCAGCTTTTTAGTCACTTCGCTATTTCGCTCACACTTCACTGCTCCCCTCGGCAAACTTCCGTGTGATTATTGTGACAATTTGCTCATTTTTCACTGCTCCCATCGGCAATTCCCTTGCAGCTTTCACAATCTTTCAAATCCTCCGAGACACTTGAACACGTAGTACTTTCTCGTACGTGACCACTCTGATTGATACTTAAATTTCCATATAGTCCAATGTGTTTTACAGTCTTATTTTGCTTTGTTATCCTTCTTTAATCAGAGACTTTCGAGAACATGCAGGTTGCATGCAAACCCTCCGATACAGTCTATCCTGGTAGCTTTCATACACGCACTGTGTTCTCTTGCATTCTCTGAGACTCAGTCTTCACGTTGCTGGTTTCTTCAGCATCTTTGCTCACACGGCCTCTCATGGACTGAGGTCAGGGTCTCACCACCTGTCCGTCAAGCATTCCTGGGCCGGCCTCTCTACCCAGTGGAACGAGCACTTGCAGAACCAACCAGGAAGGTCAGTTACTGCGTATGGCTCCCTTCCTCCGACACGACTGGCTCCCTGGAGACACAGCTCCCTCGCCACTGGCTCCCTGGAGACACAGCTCCCTCGCCACTGGCTCCCTGGAGACACAGCTCCCTCGCCATGCTTCCGCAGAGAGCCCTGCTCTGCAACCTTCCAGCATTTTCGCGTTCCTTTCTCCTCCGGCTCCTAACTGTCAGTCTGGACTTCTCTGCTGCTCTCCCAATGCCTCCTTCATTATAATATACGATATGATATGATATGATATGATAGGTTATTTATAACATGCTTAATACCTAGGAGGTTTCCAAGCGCGGACCCATGGATAGAACCTGTGTTGCTCCATGTCGTCTTGCTTCCAAGGCGAGCACGTTGCCGCTGGGCTATCCTTCTGAGACCTCTCGTTCTATCTTGCATTCCACCTTTTACACACCAGGTGTGACACCTTTGCCTGGTTTGCCGGACTCCACTTGAGCCAATTAGTGCAACATGCCCGACCTTCAGTTCTGTAGTTTTCAGGATCCCATTTCTTTGTCCCAGTACTATATTGGTGGTTCCTATAGGAGTCATGAGTATACCTCTGTAAAGCGCTCTGTTATGCTTCTGTACTGTGGTATACCTCTGTAAAGCACTACGGTATATTGTGCACCTTTGTAAAGCGCTCCTGTGTGTATCTGTATTGTTGCACACCTCTGTAAAGTGCTCTGGTATGCATCTGTACTGTTGTATACCTCTGTAAAGCGCTCCGGTATGTTGTATACCTCTGTAAAGCGCTCAGGTATGTTGTATACCTCTGTAACACGATCTATTATGCATCTGAACTGTTGTTTACCCCTGTAAAGCTCTCTGTTATGCATCTGTACTGTTGTATACCTCTGTAAAAGTGCATCATTATGTATCTGTATTGTTGTATACCTCTGTAAAGTGCTCCATTATGCATCTGAACTGTTGCTTCCCCCTGTAAAGCTCTCTGTTATGCATCTGTACTGTTGTATACCTCTGTAAAGTGCTCCGTTATGCAACTGAACTGTTGTTTACCCCGTAAAGCTCTCTGTTATGCATCTGTACTGTTGTATACTTCTGTAAAGCGCTCCGTTATTCATCTGTAGTGGTGTATACCTCTGTAAAGCTCTCCGTTATACATCTGTACTGTTGTATACCTCTGTAAAGCGCCCCGTTATTCATCTGTATTGGTGTATACCTCTGTAAAGCGCTCAGTTATGCATCTGTACTGTGGTATTCCTCTGTAAAGCGCTCCGGTATATTGTGCACCTCTGTAAAGCACTCTTGTGTGTATCTGTATTGTTGTACACCTCTGTAAAGTGCTCTGGTATGCATCTGTACTGTTGTATACCTCTGTAAAATGCTCAGGTATGTTGCATACCTCTGTAACACGCTCTATTAGGCATCTGAACTGTTTACCCCTGCAAAGCTCTCCGTTATGCATCTGTACTGTTGTACACTTCTGTAAAGCACTCCGTTCTGCATCTGCATTGGTGTATACCTCTGTAAAGCGCTCAGTTATGCATCTGTACTGGGTATTCCTCTGTAAAGCGCTCCGGTATATTGTGCACCTCTGTAAAGCACTCTTGTGTGTATCTGTATTGTTGTACACCTCTGTAAAGTGCTCCGGTATGCATCTGTACTGTTGTATACCTCTGTAAAGCGCTCAGGTATGTTGCATACCTCTGTAACACGCTCTATTAGGCATCTGAACTGTTTACCCCTGTAAAGCTCTCCGTTATGCATCTGTACTGTTGTACTCTTCTGTAAAGCGCTCCGTTCTGCATCTGTATTGGTGTATACCTCTGTAAAGCGCTCAGTTATGCATCAGTACTGGGTATACCTCTGTAAAGCACTCCAGTATATTGTGCACCTCTGTAAAGCACTCTTGTGTGTATCTGTATTGTTGTACACCTCTGTAAAGTGCTCCGGTATGTTGCATACCTCTGTAACACGCTCTATTAGGCTTCTGAACTGTTTACCCCTGCAAAGCTCTCCGTTATACATCTGTATTGTTGTACACCCCTGCAAAGCTCTCCGTTATACATCTGTACTGTTGTCTACCTCTGTAAAGCACTCCGTTATGCACTTGTAGTGGTGTATACCTCTGTAAAGTGCTCCTTTAGGCATCTGTATTGTTGTACACCTCTGTAAAGCGCTCTGTTGCTTCTCGAAGCGAGGTCTGCGCTCAATAAAAACCACAATAATAATGATAATAGTGTGAGGACAAAGGTGTTTTACAAACACGTGAGCAGATCCTTTTTGGCTGTTCACAGCTGCATAGTTATCGATCGCTGTTTGCTGGAACTTTCTGTGCCTATTACCTCTTAAACTCAATGGAGCGCTTTCATCGCCTTTATTCTATTTTCAAAGTCTTCACTAGATTGCTTGCAAAGTATTTAACCCTATTTCATCTTAACAGGCCAACATGTGCTATTTACATGGGATTCTCTGTATGATGTTTACATGGGAATGCCTGTGTGATTAATAATGGCCGTGTTTAAAATGTGAGATTTTAGTATGACACATTTTGTCTGACAATTTTATCTTGTAATTCTATGAACTTTGTATGGTTCTGTGTAAGGTTGTTACAGTGCAACCAATATCACAATAATGAAAAAAGGTCACCAAAACGTCTTAGCAATGGGTTATAAACCCATACCATTTCATTTTGCTGTTGCATTTTTTAGCTTACTCTTCTCTGCTACATGTATTGTGTATTCTCACTCAGTGCACGTCATCTGTCCCGGCCATTCAAGACCACGAGCACCTGTTAGAAGCCAGTACTTCCAGGAGCAGCTGGCGGGTCCGCGGACTCCCTCTCAGTCCTGAGCTACTGAGCAGACACCAGACTCAGTGAGAACTCCATGTGCACGCTGACTTGCTGTTCGGGATGTGTGTTTGTACGTTCAGAGAATGTTTTAAGCTGGTATAAAATGTTCTTGTTTTTAAAGATGGCTGCTTTGTATTTGTAGTCCTTTGTTTTCATCTGGCTCAATTATTTAATTGACTATCTTTACGCCCTATTGAAATAGGGTTTTACGCCGAACAAATATCACGAAAAACGCATGCATCTCTGGCGCAACTTTATAATCAAGTTTTAATAACTATCTGACGGCTCATGAATATTAATGATTATTTTAATAGGTGCGGCAGGGTCCTTGGGATCATGTCGGAACTAGCGAAGCGGTTTCGAATCAAACTTGGAGAATTATGATGTTTGTCTGCCATCATGTGGCCATCTAAGATAACTGCATCTTTATTCATTTTTACATAGAAAGGTGATTGTATAAGTCTCCTGGCAAAGTTAATGGTAATGTTAATGGTTTTTAAACTGCACACAGGTTTCACTTGCGTGGACTCTCGGTGCTCTGACTGCTCTGTGAAAATAATACTATAATAATGGAGTGGGGTCAAGTTAGTGGGAGGAGTGGGCAAAAGCAGGGGTGGACTGAGTACCAAAGAGGCCCTGGAAATAATGTTCAAAGTGGCCTCATGTGACACATTTTCAGCAGACCCAAGCCTTTTCCTTTAGGAACATTTAGAAAAAAAATAGGTTAGCACACAAAAGCGGTCCAGGGTGCAGATGCTTAACGGGAACTCTCCAGAGTTCCCTACAGGCCAGTCCAGCCCTGGCTAAAAGAGCAAGTGAGCTTTGATGTGCTGTTGGCAATTTCAGTTTGGATGGACCATTCACTGAGGCTGGGTGCGAGGTTCGAGAGGTGGCCGTCAGGTGGTGTTGTGCAAGGTGTGTGTGCAGTGTTTTGTTGTTGCGGTGTTGTGAAATATATGCGTTTTGCTGTTCTGAGAAGTGTTGGTTGTCTGTAGTGCAGTATGTGAGAGGTGTGTGGTGAGAGTTGAGTGTTAGTTTGGTTAGTGCCGATTTCAAGCTGTTTCCGGTTCATTAGTAGTACCTACCCGTTCTCCGTGCCATTTCTTGTTGTATCAGTGAGGTTGCTTCTGAGGTGATCGATTCCAATGCGGGACTGCTAGTCTGTTGGCACTTTTAACTCTGATCACCGATATCGTTTTGGCCGGCTGTCGGTTCTCAGTCCCTACGGAGGTGGGTGGGGGGGGGTGTTGTATGACAGGATTTCCGGTGTTAGATTAAATTTCTGTGTACCGCATGGTGCTTACCTAGATCCCCACTGTTTGGCACCTTTGTCACTCGTGATCCTGCGTACCGCACGGTGCTTACCTAGATCCTCACCGTTTGGCACCTTGGTCGCTCGTGCTCCTGCATACCGCATGGAGCTTGCCTAGATCCCCACTGTTTGGCACCTTGGTCACTCGTGCTCCTGCATACCGTATGGAGCTTGCCTAGATCCTCACTGTTTGGCACCTTTGTCACTCCTGCTCCTGCGTACCACATGGTGCTTGCCTAGATCCTCACTGTTTGGCACCTTTGTCACTCGTGCTCCTGCATATCGGATGGTGCTTGCCTAGATCCTCACCGTTTGGCACCTTGGTCATTCCTGCTCCTGCGTACCACATGGTGCTTGCCTAGATCCTCACCGTTTGGCACCTTGGTCACTCCTGCTCCTGCGTACCGCATGGTGCTTGCCTAGATCCTCACCGTTTGGCACCTTGGTCACTCCTGCTCCTGCGTACCACATGGTGCTTGCCTAGATCCTCACCGTTTAGCACCTTGGTCACTCCTGCTCCTGCGTACCACATGGTGCTTGCCTAGATCCTCACCGTTTGGCACCTTGGTCGCTCCTGTTCCTGTGTACCGCATGGTGCTTGGCTAGGTCCTCACCGTTTGGCACCTTGGTCGCTCCTGCTCCTGCGTACCACATGGTGCTTGCCTAGATCCTCACTGTTTGGCACCTTTGTCACTCGTGCTCCTGATCCTCACCGTTTGGCACCTTGGTCACTCCTGCTCCTGCGTACCGCATGGTGCTTGCCTAGATCCTCACCGTTTGGCACCTTGGTCACTCCTGCGTACTACATGGTGCTTGCCTAGATCCTCACCGTTTGGCACCTTGGTCACTCCTGCTCCTGCGTACCACATGGTGCTTGCCTAGATCCTCACCGTTTGGCACCTTGGTCGCTCCTGTTCCTGTGTACCGCATGGTGCTTGGCTAGGTCCTCACCGTTTGGCAGCTTGGTCGCTCCTGCTCCTGCGTACCGCATGGTGCTTGCCTAGATCCTCACTGTTTGGCACCTTTGTCACTCGTGCTCCTGCATACCGCATGGAGCTCGCCTAGATCCTCACTGTTTGGCACCTTTGTCACTCGTGTTCCTGCATATCGGATGGTGCTTGCCTAGATCCTCACCGTTTGGCACCTTGGTCACTCCTGCTCCTGCGTACCGCATGGTGCTTGCCTAGATCCTCACCGTTTGGCACCTTGGTCACTCCTGCTCCTGCGTACCGCATGGTGCTTGCCTAGATCCTCACCGTTTGGCACCTTGGTCACTCCTGCTCCTGCGTACCACATGGTGCTTGCCTAGATCCTCACCGTTTGGCACCTTGGTCACTCCTGCTCCTGCGTACCACATGGTTCTTGCCTAGATCCTCACCGTTTGGCACCTTGGTCGCTCCTGTTCCTGTGTACCGCATGGTGCTTGGCTAGGTCCTCACCGTTTGGCACCTTGGTCGCTCCTGCTCCTGCGTACCACATGGTGCTTGCCTAGATCCTCACCGTTTGGCACCTTGGTCGCTCCTGTTCCTGCATACCACATGATGCTTGTCTAGATCCTCATCGTTTGGCACCTTGGTCGCTCCTGCATACTGCATGGAACTTGCCTAGATCCTCACTGTTTGGCACCTTGGTCACTCGTGCTCCTGCATACCGCATGGTGCTTGCCTAGATCCTCACTGTTTGGCACCTTGGTCGCTCCTGCATACTGCATGGAGCTTGCCTAGATCCTCACTGTTTGGCACCTTGGTCACTCCTGCTCCTGCGTACCACATGGTGCTTGCCTAGATCCTCACCGTTTGGCACCTTGGTCGCTCCTGTTCCTGTGTACCGCATGGTGCTTGCCTAGAACCTCACCATTTGGCACCTTGGTCGTTCCTGCTCCTGCGTACCACATGGTGCTTGCCTAGATCCTCACCGTTTGGCACCTTGGTCACTCCTGCTCTTGCGTACCACATGGTGCTTGCCTAGATCCTCACCGTTTGGCACCTTGGTCGCTCCTGTTCCTGTGTACCACATGGTGCTTGGCTAGGTCCTCACCGTTTGGCACCTTGGTCGCTCCTGCTCCTGCGTACCACATGGTGCTTGCCTAGATCCTCACTGTTTGGCACCTTTGTCACTCGTGCTCCTGCATATCGGATGGTGCTTGCCTAGATCCTCACCGTTTGGCACCTTGGTCACTCCTGCTCCTGCGTACCACATGGTGCTTGCCTAGATCCTCACCGTTTGGCACCTTGGTCACTCCTGCTCCTGCGTACCGCATGGTGCTTGCCTAGATCCTCACCGTTTGGCACCTTGGTCACTCCTGCTCCTGCGTACCACATGGTGCTTGCCTAGATCCTCACCGTTTGGCACCTTGGTCACTCCTGCTCCTGCGTACCACATGGTGCTTGCCTAGATCCTCACCGTTTGGCACCTTGGTCGCTCCTGTTCCTGTGTACCGCATTGTGCTTGGCTAGGTCCTCACCGTTTGGCACCTTGGTCGCTCCTGCTCCTGCGTACCACATGGTGCTTGCCTAGATCCTCACTGTTTGGCACCTTGGTCACTCGTGCTCCTGCATACCGCATGGTGCTTGCCTAGATCCTCACTGTTTGGCACCTTGATCGCTCCTGCATACTGCATGGAGCTTGCCTAGATCCTCACTGTTTGGCACCTTGGTCACTCCTGCATACTGCATGGAGCTTGCCTAGATCCTCACTGTTTGGCACCTTGGTCACTCCTGCTCCTGCGTACCGCATGGTGCTTGCCTAGATCCTCACCGTTTGGCACCTTGGTCGCTCCTGTTCCTGTGTACCGCATGGTGCTTGCCTAGATCCTCACCATTTGGCACCTTGGTCGTTCCTGCTCCTGCGTACCACATGGTGCTTGCCTAGATCCTCACTGTTTGGCACCTTGGTCACTCCTGCTCCTGCGTACCACATGGTGCTTGCCTAGATCCTCACCGTTTGGCACCTTGGTCGCTTCTGCTCCTGCGTACTGCATGGTGCTTGCCTGAATCCTCACCGTTTGGCACATTGGTCGTTCATGCTCCTGCATACCGCACAGTGCTTGCCTAGATATGCTCCTGCGTACCGGATGGGTATACTATGGACTGGCCTGACATTGAACCTTTCTTACTGGCCTCCTTGGACTGTTGCCTTCCCTGCAATGTGTTGCCTTGCAGCCTAATTGTGACTTGTTGCTGCATATGTTTGGACCTGTCTGCATTCTGCCACTGTTGCTGGAGTTAAAGTTACCCTTTATTCCCCTGCCTCTATGAAATTTCGAATCTGCCTATTTAAGCCTGTGCCCACCTCTTTCATGTGTATGCTTTTCTCCACCCTTTCTGGAAATTCGACTGTGCCAGTCTTACAATTGTTTTCTGCTGTATGTTGTATACTAGGCCTCCTCCTTTCACACTTTGTTTGATTGTTACATTGTTGTGTAATTGCTATTCTATCATCTTTCCTATCCCCCTTTCTAAGTCTGGAAGGAACAAGTTCAAGAAAGACATCCTGGTCTCCAACCCCGGCCTCCCCATCGCTGACACCAATGTCAATGCTTATTCCAGACAGACTGTCTCTGACATCCTCTTTGCCGCCGGCCCTTTGGACTCTGTGCTCTCCCCTTTCTCTTTCTCTACCATCAATGGTGGAACCCACTGGGAGGTATTCTTGGCATCCTTCATGTCCTCTAGGGTCATCATTAATGTCTACATAAATGGCACTGTAATGGCCCAGGCCTCTCAGCCCAGTCTCCTCCTTCTTGATAGGCGTCTCACATCTCTCATTAACTTCCTCCCCTCTCCTGTCACTCCTCCTTCTGTCTTCCCTCTGGCTCCTCTGTCACCTCTGACGGGTGTACCAAGCCCCTGTACCCCTCCTCGGAAGACCTTTAAAAGTGGCAACTTGTTCCACTTAGCTACTCTCAACTCTTGCTCTGCATTCAAACACTCTGCTATATCTGCCACCTCCTGAGGATCTTGACCTTGATGATCTCACTCTCACTGAGACATGGTTCACTGCCAGCTCTGTCATGAGTTTTGACACTGTCCTCCCTGAGGGCTACAAGATCCACTCTAAATGCAGGCCTACGCAGTCCGGGGCAGAGTAGGCCTGATCTTCCCTGAGTGGGCCCCCACTACCATCAAACCCACTCAGGCCTACTCCTCTTTTGAATGCCTTGTCTGCAGGCTTGATGTCTCCCGCAGCCTCTCTCTAACTCTGACAACCATCTATAGGCCCCCTGTCCAGGTCTCCCTCTCCCTCTCTGAATGGGCTGACCTCTTCTCTTCTCTCCAGTGGAGTAACCTTGCTGAAAATGTTGGGTGGGACATGGCATCTGAAGAAAAGGTGCCCCAGCCAAATAATTGGGGACAAAATGGTTTACCTTGAAATTTAGAGGGAGGGACAAACACCTATGTCCCCTCCTCAAATTATGCCCATGCTTCTCTCCATCAAACTTCTCCTCCTAGGAGACTTTATCATTCACATTGACTCCCCTGATGCAGATTCTGGGCACTTTTGCACCCTCTGTGACTCTCGTTCCCTCTCCATTCTTCCCTCTGGTCCTACGCACTCTGCCGGACACACCGTGGATGCTCTCATCTCCTCAGAGTTCTCCATCTCCAATCCTCTCGCTACTCCTCTGTCCTGGTCTGATCATGCTCTCCTCTCTGCTCAACTGGACATCCTTGGGTCCCGGGCTACACCTCCACCTGCACCGCCAGCCTCCTTCTGTTATGCAGATGACACACAGCTCTCCTTGAAACTACCCTCCCCTTCCTCCTCCACTTCCTCGCTCATTCCTGATTGCCTCTCTGCGATTCGGACATGGTGTTCCACCAATGATCTCTGCCTTCATGCCGGCAAGACACAGATCCTTCTCATCAGGCCTCCTGCTCCCGCTTTTCCTCCCACTCTCTGGCCACCCTCTATGGACCTCTTCACCCTCAACCTGGGTGTCATCTTCGACTCCTTCCTTTCCTTCTCCCCTCACATCTCAGAACTCGCCCAGAAGGCCCATTTTCAGCGGCACCTCCTCAGAGGCATTCTCCCTTTCCTCACCTTCTCCCAGAAACTCAAAGTCTCCAGAACTCTGGTTCTTTCCAGGATGGACTACTGAAACAGCCTCTTCCTCAACCTGCCAAACTCCTCCCTACGCCCCCTTCAACTAATCCAGAACAGGACTGCAAGACCTATCCTTGGCCTCAAACCCTGGGGCCCCATCTCTCCAGCCCTAAATAACTCCACTGGCTCCGGTTACTGAAAGGATCAAATTCAAGACCCTCTGCATCATCCAGAAGGCTCTCTGGAGTCTGGGGCCTCACTACATCCAACTCTCTCTCCCGAAATACCTCCCTGCTAGAGCCCTTCAGTCGTCGAGCTCTAACTCTCTGCAGATCAGACATGTTTGCAAACAGAGAGTTGTGGGTAGATCTCTCTCCTCCACAAGTGCCTTGCTCTGGAATGGCCTTCCTGCCCCTCTCAGACCGCGATAACCGAATAGAAAACAGAGGATTACTTTTTTACTGAAACCGAAAAATATCAAAAAAATATCAAATTCTTAATTAAAATGTATATGCGGTGGAGTAAAGGGGTAAAAAGGGGTGGCTCGGGGGTTGGGGAGGGTTTAGAAGGAAAGGAAAATAGGGGGGTTTGCAGGGGGCTCCCAAATTTAAAAGAAATTGATATTTATTCGATAAAAAAGATTTAGTAAAAATATATTCTCTGATATTTCATTCGTTAACATCACACAGATGCGAGCCGGATCTCCTTAAGTTCCGGAAGCTCCTCAAGACCTTCCTTTTCTCCTCTTCCTTCCCTCTCCCCCTCCCTGCTAATGTCCTCCTCTGCCTTCACTGGTGACCTGGTTCCTTTAGAGTCAAGCAGGGCACTAGCCCCGCCCCCCCGTCCAATTTACCGCTGCGCTTGATATCCGCCCTCTGCATCTTGCACTTGCCTTCAAGGCCCCCCACCTGCACCTGACTGGGTGGCTTTGAGCCATTCCGGCCCCTTCATCGCACTTAGCTTTTGGTCCCACTTCCCCTCCTTCACTTTCCTCCTAGCCTTCCCTTGCACTCTCCTTCTCACAGGCCCCTCCGTCCTTCCTGCACTTACCCTCCCCCTCCCCTTGCACTTCTCGTTATTGCACTTGCACAATCTAAATGTCACAAGGCCTAGTAAGATCGCTTCCTTGTCTCCCCTGTTCCCCCGCCCCCTAACATTATTGCGCCCTGAAACACTTGTGTTTAAGCTCATTATAAATAAATAAATTTAGGTCCTTGAATGCAGCGCTCTGTAGTGGCGCTCAGCATGGTGCGCTGATGGGCAAAGGGTGCAACTTCAATAGTCAAATCTCTTACCTGTGAGACCAGAGTGGTTTCCTTTAAACACTCATTAATTGACAGCAGCAGCAAGAAATATACCGTGGCAGAACACAGAAGCGTGCCCAGGTGATATCAACATGCCCTCCATGAAGAAGCCTAAGACCTAACCACTCTGCCCAGCCTTTAGATCGGGAGGATAGCTCAGGGGCAACGTGTTCGCCCTGGAAGCAAGACAACAAGGAGCAACGCAGGTTCGATCCGCGGGTCCACGCTTACAAACCTCTGGGTATTAAGCGCGTTATAAATAGCCAATTGCAATGATAATTAGATAAATCTAACCCACCCACCCATGATTAGTATCTCTTTGTGATGCCCTCTGAATTGGGGTGAAAGATGGAAATTATTGGGAAAAGGAAGGATTAAAAGATATCCAGCTAATGGTGTGAGAGGAAGCGTAGAGGGTTTAAGGCAGCATAGTTGGTTAATGCAGTGCTGTATGTGTAACCTGCAAGCTGAAGATCCATTTCCTGGTGAGATGCTGATACAGGGCCTGTAGTCCCCTCACATCACCTCAAGAAGGCGCCATGTTTGAGTCACAGCACACGTACCTTTTCAATACTGCCCCCTATGCTTCACTCAGAGAAGCAGCTCATGTGTGAGGGTCGTCGAGGCCAGATGCCCGACGCGCTCCTTCAGATGCCCTTTGTGAATTAGGCTGCCACTTTTCTTGGCGCAGGTGAAAATAGTTTGAGAATGTGTCCCTTTGTTTACAAATATATCTTCTTTATTTTAATTTTATTATAAGCGTGGACCTAGGTCTAGCACAGTGGAGTGCTGTATGGGGTTCTTTCTTTTAAGGTATTGACACTGTGGGTTGCAATTAAAGTATTAAGTCTCTGTATTACCCCTTGGGATTACATTTTAAGAAAGCTTAATGTGCGAGCGAGTGGGGGTGCTGAGTGGTGTGGAGTGAGGGACAGAGGGAAGTCAGGAATTGAGTGAAGAATTGAATCAGATAAAAAGGGATGTTGCAGTCCCCAGAGGACGATGCAGTGCTCCTTTTGGCTTCTAAGCGGCTCCATGTTTGTTTATTTGTCGGCCTCTTGTCTGTTTTGCACTAATACACCCAGCAAGGGCGGCTTGTGTTCTTAGTGATACAATTGGGACCAGCAGGGCAATTTCTAAACAGCCTAGGACCAATGCCAAAACTCTAGAATGCGCCCGTGTTCATTATCTCGTGTTTGTGTTGATTGAGGACACGAAAGGCCGCCCCTGGTGTTGATTGATGACATGACGGGACGCCCCTGGGTGTTGATTGATGACATGACGGCCCGGCCTTAGGTGTTGATTGATGATATGAAGGGCCCACCCCTAGGTGTTGATTGATGACATGCTGGGCCCGCCCCTAGGTGTTGATTGATGACCTGAAGGGCCCACCCTTAGGTGTTGATTGATGGCATGATGGGCCCAGACCTAGGTGTTGCTTGATGACATGAAGGGCCCGCCCTTGGGTGTTGATTGATGACATGAAGGGCCCACCCCTAGGTGTTAATAGATGACATGACAGGCCCACCCCTAGGTGTTAATTGATGACAGGAAGGGCCAACCCTAGGTGTTGCTTGATGACATAAAGGGCCCGCCCCTAGGTGTTGATTGATGACATGAAGTGCCCGCCCATGGGTGTTGATTGATGACATGAAGGGCCTGCTCCTGGGTGTTGATTGATGACATGAAGGGCCCACTCCTGGGTGTTGATTGATGACATGACGGGCCTGCCCTTAAGTGTTTATTGATGACATGAAGGTCCGCCCCTAGGTGTTGATTGATGACATAAAGGGCCCACCCCTGGGTGTTGATTGATGATATGACGGGCCCGCCCCAAGGTGTTGATTGATGACATGAAGGACCCGCCCCTGGGTGTTGATTGATGACATGACGGGCCCGCCCCTAGGTGTTGATTGATGACATGCAGGACCCGCCCCTGGGTGTTGATTGATGACATGAAGGGCCCGCCCCTAGGTGTTGATTGATGACATGGAGGACTCACCCCTGGGTGTTGATTGAGGACCTGAAGGGCTGGCCCTTGGTGTTGATTGAGGACATGAAGGGTCACCCCAGGTGTTGATTGATGACATGACGGGCCCGCCCCTAGTTGTTGATTGATGACATGCAGGGCCTGCCACTGGGTGTTAATTGATGACTTAAAGGGCCCACCCCCAGGTGTTGATTGATGACATGAAGGACCCGCCCCCTAGGTGTTTATTGATGATATGAAGGGCCCGCCCCTATGTGTTGATTGATGACGTGATGGGCCGACCCTAGGTGTTGCTTGATGACATGAAGGGCCCGCCCCTAGGTGTTGATTGATGACATGAAGGGCCCGCCCCTAGGTGTTAATAGATGACATGAAGGACCCGCCCCCTAGGTGTTGATTGATGACATGAAGGGCCCGCCCCTAGGTGTTAATAGATGACATGAAGGACCCGCCCCCTAGGTGTTGATTGATGACATGAAGGGCCCGCCCCTAGGTGTTAATAGATGACATGAAGGACCCGCCCCATAGGTGTTAATTGATGACTTGAAGGGCCCACCCCCAGGTGTTGATTGGTGACATGAAGGACCCGCCCCCTAGGTGTTGATTGATGACATGAAGGGCTCACCCCTAGGTGTTAATTGATGACAGGAAGGGCCAACCCTAGGTGTTGATTGATGACATGAAGGGCCCGCCCCTAGGTGTTGATTGATGACATGAAGGGCCCGCCCCTAGATGTTGATTGATGACAGGAAGGACCAGCCCCTAGGTGTTGATTGATGACATGATGGGCCCACCCCTAGGTGTTAATTGATGACAGGAAGGGCCAACCCTAGGTGTTGCTTGATGACATGAAGGGCCCGCCCCTAGGTGTTGATTGATGACATGAAGGGCCCGCCCCTGGGTGTTGATTGATGACATGAAGGGCCGCCCCTAGGTGTTGCTTGATGACATGAAGGGCCCGCCCCTAGGTACTGATTGATGACATGAAGGGCCCAGCCCTGGGTGTTGATTGATGACATGAAGGGCCCGCCTCTGGGTGTTGATTGATGACATGAAGGGCCTGCTCCTGGGTGTTGATTGATGACATGAAGGGCTGGCCCTTGGTGTTGATTGAGGACATGAAGGGTCGCCCCAGATGTTGATTGATGACATGACGGGCCTGCCCTTAAGTGTTGATTGATGACATGCAGGTCCGCCCCTAGGTGTTGATTGATGACATGAAGGTCCGCCCCTAGGTGTTGATTGATGACCTGAAGGGCCCGCCCCCAGGTGTTGATTGATGACATGACGGGCCCACCCCTAGGTGTTGATTGATGACATGAAGGGCCCGCCCCTAGGTGTTTATTGATGACAGGCCCGCTGCTAAGTGTTGATTGATGACATGACGGGCCCACCCCTAGGTGTTGATTGATGACATGAAGGACCCGCCCCTAGGTGTTGATTTATGACATGAAGGGCCCGCCCCTAAGTGTTGATTTATGACATGAAGGACCCGCCCCTAGGTGTTGATTGATGACATGAAGGGCCCGTCCCTGGGTGTTGATTGATGACATGAAGGGCCCGCCCCTGAGTGTTGATTGAGGACATGAAGGGCTGGCCCTTGGTGTTGATTGAGGACATGAAGGGCCCGCACCTAGGTATTGATTGATGATATGAAGTGCCCGCCCCTAGGTAGTGATTGATGACATGAAGGGCCCGCCCCTTGGTGTTGATTGAGGACATGATGGGCCGCCCCTAGGTGTTGATTGATGACATGATGGGCCGCCACTAGGTATTGATTGATGACATGAAGTGCCCGCCCCTAGGTAGTGATTGATGACATGATGGGCCCGCCCCTAGGTAGTGATTGATGACATGATGGGCCCGCCCCAGGGTGTTGATTGATGACATGAAGGACCTGCCTCTAGGTGTTAATTGATGACAGGAAGTGCCCGCCCCTAGGTGTTGATTGAGGACATGAAGGGCCCACCTCTAGGTGTTGATTGATGACATGAAGGGCCCGCCCCTGATGTTGATTGATGGCATGAAGGGGCCGCTCCTGGGTGTTGATTGATGACATGAAGGGCCCAGCCCTGGGTGTTAATTGATGACAGGAAGGACCTGCCCCTAGTTGTTGATTAATGACCTGAAGGGCCCGCCCCTAGGTGTTGATTAATGACATGACGGGCCCGCCCCTAAGTGTTGATTGATGACATGACGGGCCCGCCCTTAGGTGTTGATTGATGCCATGAAGGGCCCGCCCCTAGGTGTTGATTTATGACATGAAGGACCCGCCCCTAGGTATTGATTGATGATATGAAGTGCCCGTCCCTAGGTAGTGATTGATGACATGATGGGCCCGCCCCTGGGTGTTGATTGATGACATGAAGGGCCTGCCCCTTGGTGTTGATTGAGGACATGATGGGCCATCCCTAGGTGTTGATTGATGACATGAAGGTCCGCCCCTAGGTGTTGATTGATGACATGACGGGCCCGCCCAATGGTGTTGATTGATGACATGAAGGGACCGCCCCTAGGTGTTTATTGATGACATGAAGGGCCCGCCCCTGGGTGTTGATTGATGACATGACGGCCCGCCCCTAGGTGTTGATTGATGACATGAAGGACCCGCCCCTGGGTGTTGATTGTTGATATGAAGGGCCCGCCCCTGGGTGATGATTGATGACATGAAGGGCCCGCCCCTGGGTGTTGATTGAGGACATGAAGGGCCCGCTCCTGGGTGTTGATTGATGACATGAAGGGCTGGCCCTTGGTGTTGATTGATGACATGAAGGGCCCACCCCTAGGTGTTGATTGATGACACGAAGGGCCCGCTCCTGGGTGTTGATTGATGACATGAAGGGCCCGCCCCTGGGTGTTGATTGATGACAGGAAGGACCTGCCCCTAGTTGTTGATTAATAACCTGAAGGGCCCGTCCCTAGGTGTTGATTGATGATATGAAGGGCCCGCCCCTAGGTGTTGATTGATGACATGAAGGGCCCGCCCCAGGTGTTGATTAATGACATGAAGGGCCGCCCCTAAATGTTGATTGAAGATATGAAGGGCCCGCCGCCAGGGTTTTGATTGATGACATGAAGGGCCCGCCCCTAGGTGTTGATTGATGACATGACATACCCGCCGCTAGGTGTTGATTGATGACAGACGGGTCGCCCCTGGGTGTTGATTGATGACATGACGGCCCGGCCTTAGGTGTTTATTGATGATATGAAGGGCCCGCCCCTAGGTGTTGATTGATGACATGAAGGGCCGCCCCTGGGTGTTGATTGAGGACATGAAAGGCCCGCCCCTAGGTGTTGATAGATGACATGAAGGGCCTGCCCCTAGGTACTGATTGATGACATGAAGGGCCCAGCCCTGGGTGTTGATTGATGACATGAAGTGCCCGTCTCTGGGTGTTGATTGATGACATGAAGGGCCTGCTCCTGGGTGTTTATTGATGATATGAAGGGCCCGCCCCTAGGTGTTGATTGATGACATGAAGGGCCCGCCCCAGGTGTTGATTAATGACATGAAGGGCCGCCCCTAAGTGTTGATTGATGATATGAAGGGCCCGCCCCTAGGTGTTGATTGATGACATGAAGGGCCCGCCCCTAGGTGTTGATTGATGACATGACAGACCCGCCGCTAGGTGTTGATTGATGACAGACGGGTCGCCCCTGGGTGTTGATTGATGACATGACGGCCCGGCCTTAGGTGTTTATTGATGATATGAAGGGCCCGCCCCTAGGTGTTGATTGATGACATGAAGGGCCGCCCCTGGGTGTTGATTGAGGACATGAAAGGCCCGCCCCTAGGTGTTGATAGATGACATGAAGGGCCTGCCCCTAGGTACTGATTGATGACATGAAGGGCCCAGCCCTGGGTGTTGATTGATGACATGAAGTGCCCGTCTCTGGGTGTTGATTGATGACATGAAGGGCCTGCTCCTGGGTGTTTATTGATGATATGAAGGGCCCGCCCCTAGTTGTTAATTGATGACTTGAAGGGCCCACCCCTAGGTGTTGCTTGATGACATGAAGGGCCCGCCCCTAGGTACTGATTGATGACATGAAGGGCCCGCCCCTAGGTGTTGATTGATGACATGAAGGGCCCGCCCCTAGGTGTTGATTGATGACATGACAGACCCGCCGCTAGGTGTTGATTGATGACAGATGGGCCGCCCCTGGGTGTTGATTGATGACATGACGGCCCGGCCTTAGGTGTTTATTGGTGATATGAAGGGCCCGCCCCTAGGTGTTGATTGATGACATGAAGGGCCGCCCCTGGGTGTTGATAGAGGACATGAAGGGCCCTCCCCTAGGTGTTGATTGATGACATGAAGGGCCCGCCCCTAGGTACTGATTGATGACATGAAGGGCCCAGTCCTGGGTGTTGATTGATGACATGACGTGCCCGCCACTGGGTGTTGATTGATGACATGAAGGGCCTGCTCCTGGGTGTTGATTGATAACATGAAGGGCCCGCCCCTAGGTGTTGATTGAGGACATGATGGGCCGCCCCTAGGTGTTGATTGATGACATGATGGGCCGCCACTAGGTATTGATTGATGACATGAAGTGCCCGCCCCTAGGTAGTGATTGATGACATGATGGGCCCGCCCCTAGGTAGTGATTGATGACATGATGGGCCCGCCCCAGGGTGTTGATTGATGACATGAAGGACCTGCCTCTAGGTGTTAATTGATGACAGGAAGTGCCCGCCCCTAGGTGTTGATTGAGGACATGAAGGGCCCACCTCTAGGTGTTGATTGATGACATGAAGGGCCCGCCCCTGATGTTGATTGATGGCATGAAGGGGCCGCTCCTGGGTGTTGATTGATGACATGAAGGGCCCAGCCCTGGGTGTTAATTGATGACAGGAAGGACCTGCCCCTAGTTGTTGATTAATGACCTGAAGGGCCCGCCCCTAGGTGTTGATTAATGACATGACGGGCCCGCCCCTAAGTGTTGATTGATGACATGACGGGCCCGCCCTTAGGTGTTGATTGATGCCATGAAGGGCCCGCCCCTAGGTGTTGATTTATGACATGAAGGACCCGCCCCTAGGTATTGATTGATGATATGAAGTGCCCGTCCCTAGGTAGTGATTGATGACATGATGGGCCCGCCCCTGGGTGTTGATTGATGACATGAAGGGCCTGCCCCTTGGTGTTGATTGAGGACATGATGGGCCATCCCTAGGTGTTGATTGATGACATGAAGGTCCGCCCCTAGGTGTTGATTGATGACATGACGGGCCCGCCCAATGGTGTTGATTGATGACATGAAGGGACCGCCCCTAGGTGTTTATTGATGACATGAAGGGCCCGCCCCTGGGTGTTGATTGATGACATGACGGCCCGCCCCTAGGTGTTGATTGATGACATGAAGGACCCGCCCCTGGGTGTTGATTGTTGATATGAAGGGCCCGCCCCTGGGTGTTGATTGATGACATGAAGGGCCCGCCCCTGGGTGTTGATTGAGGACATGAAGGGCCCGCTCCTGGGTGTTGATTGATGACATGAAGGGCTGGCCCTTGGTGTTGATTGATGACATGAAGGGCCCACCCCTAGGTGTTGATTGATGACACGAAGGGCCCGCTCCTGGGTGTTGATTGATGACATGAAGGGCCCGCCCCTGGGTGTTGATTGATGACAGGAAGGACCTGCCCCTAGTTGTTGATTAATAACCTGAAGGGCCCGTCCCTAGGTGTTGATTGATGATATGAAGGGCCCGCCCCTAGGTGTTGATTGATGACATGAAGGGCCCGCCCCAGGTGTTGATTAATGACATGAAGGGCTGCCCCTAAGTGTTGATTGATGATATGAAGGGCCCGCCCCTAGGTGTTGATTGATGACATGAAGGGCCCGCCCCTAGGTGTTGATTGATGACATGACAGACCCGCCGCTAGGTGTTGATTGATGACAGACGGGTCGCCCCTGGGTGTTGATTGATGACATGACGGCCCGGCCTTAGGTGTTTATTGATGATATGAAGGGCCCGCCCCTAGGTGTTGATTGATGACATGAAGGGCCGCCCCTGGGTGTTGATTGAGGACATGAAAGGCCCGCCCCTAGGTGTTGATAGATGACATGAAGGGCCTGCCCCTAGGTACTGATTGATGACATGAAGGGCCCAGCCCTGGGTGTTGATTGATGACATGAAGTGCCCGTCTCTGGGTGTTGATTGATGACATGAAGGGCCTGCTCCTGGGTGTTTATTGATGATATGAAGGGCCCGCCCCTAGGTGTTGATTGATGACATGAAGGGCCCGCCCCAGGTGTTGATTAATGACATGAAGGGCCGCCCCTAAGTGTTGATTGATGATATGAAGGGCCCGCCCCTAGGTGTTGATTGATGACATGAAGGGCCCGCCCCTAGGTGTTGATTGATGACATGACAGACCCGCCGCTAGGTGTTGATTGATGACAGACGGGTCGCCCCTGGGTGTTGATTGATGACATGACGGCCCGGCCTTAGGTGTTTATTGATGATATGAAGGGCCCGCCCCTAGGTGTTGATTGATGACATGAAGGGCCGCCCCTGGGTGTTGATTGAGGACATGAAAGGCCCGCCCCTAGGTGTTGATAGATGACATGAAGGGCCTGCCCCTAGGTACTGATTGATGACATGAAGGGCCCAGCCCTGGGTGTTGATTGATGACATGAAGTGCCCGTCTCTGGGTGTTGATTGATGACATGAAGGGCCTGCTCCTGGGTGTTTATTGATGATATGAAGGGCCCGCCCCTAGTTGTTAATTGATGACTTGAAGGGCCCAACCCTAGGTGTTGCTTGATGACATGAAGGGCCCGCCCCTAGGTACTGATTGATGACATGAAGGGCCCGCCCCTAGGTGTTGATTGATGACATGAAGGGCCCGCCCCTAGGTGTTGATTGATGACATGACAGACCCGCCGCTAGGTGTTGATTGATGACAGATGGGCCGCCCCTGGGTGTTGATTGATGACATGAGGGCCCGGCCTTAGGTGTTTATTGGTGATATGAAGGGCCCGCCCCTAGGTGTTGATTGATGACATGAAGGGCCGCCCCTGGGTGTTGATTGAGGACATGAAGGGCCCTCCCCTAGGTGTTGATTGATGACATGAAGGGCCCGCCCCTAGGTACTGATTGATGACATGAAGGGCCCAGTCCTGGGTGTTGATTGATGACATGACGTGCCCGCC
This sequence comes from Ambystoma mexicanum, assembly GCF_040938575.1. Taxonomy (NCBI): domain Eukaryota; kingdom Metazoa; phylum Chordata; class Amphibia; order Caudata; family Ambystomatidae; genus Ambystoma; species Ambystoma mexicanum. The sequence continues at coordinate 36,658,702 of NC_090923.1, read as the reverse complement.
ACTGGGTGTTGATTGATGACATGAAGGGCCTGCTCCTGGGTGTTGATTGATAACATGAAGGGCCCGCCCCTAGGAGTTGATTGATGACATGACGGGCCTGCCCTTAAGTGTTGATTGATGACATGAAGGTCCGCACCTAGGTGTTGATTTTGACATGAAGGGCCCGCCCCCAAGTGTTGATTGATGACATGACGGGCCCACCCCTAGGTGTTGATTGATGACATGAAGGGCCCGCCCCTAGGGGTTTTATTGATGACATGACAGGCCCGCAGCTAGGTGTTGATTGATGACATGACGGGCCGCCCCTGGGTATTGATTGATGACATGACAGACCCGCCCCTAGGTGTTGATTGATGACATGAAGGGCAGCCCCTGGGTATTGATTGATGACATGACAGACCCGCCCCCAGGTGTTGATTGATGACATGACGGGCCCACTCCTAGGTGTTGATTGATGACATGACAGGCCTGCCTCTAGGTGTTGATTGATGACATGACTGGCCGCCCCTGGGTATTGATTAATGACATGACGGCCCGGCCTTGGGTGTTGATTGTTGATATGAAGGGCCCGCCCCTAAGTGTTGATTGAGGACATGAAGGGCCTGCCCCTAGGTGTTGATTGATGACATGAAGGGCCGGCCCTGGGTGTTGATTGATGACATGAAGGGCCCGCCCCTGAATGTTGATTGAGGACATGAAGGGCTGGCCCTTGGTGTTGATTGAGGACATGAAGGGCCCGCACCTAGGTAGTGATTGATGACATGAAGGGCCCGCACCTAGGTATTGATTGATGACATGAAGTGCCCGCCCCTAGGTAGTGATTGATGACATGATGGGCCCGCCCCTGGGTGTTGATTGATGACATGAAGGGCCCGCCCCTTGGTGTTGATTGAGGACATGATGGGCCACCCCTAGGTGTTGATTGATGACATGAAGGGCCCGCCACTAGGTGTTAATTGATGACTTGAATGGCTCCCCCCTAGGTGTTGATTGATGACATGAAGTGCCCGTCTCTGGGTGTTGATTGATGACATGAAGGGCCTGCTCCTGGGTGTTTATTGATGATATGAAGGGCCCGCCCCTAGTTGTTAATTGATGACTTGAAGGGCCCACCCCTAGGTGTTGCTTGATGACATGAAGGGCCCACCCCTAGGTACTGATTGATGACATGAAGGGCCCGCCCCTAGGTGTTGATTGATGACATGAAGGGCCCGCCCCTAGGTGTTGATTGATGACATGACAGACCCGCCGCTAGGTGTTGATTGATGACAGATGGGCCGCCCCTGGGTGTTGATTGATGACATGACGGCCCGGCCTTAGGTGTTTATTGGTGATATGAAGGGCCCGCCCCTAGGTGTTGATTGATGACATGAAGGGCCGGCCCTGGGTGTTGATTGAGGACATGAAGGGCCCGCCCCTAGGTGTTGATTGATGACATGAAGGGCCCGCCCCTAGGTACTGATTGATGACATGAAGGGCCCAGTCCTGGGTGTTGATTGATGACATGACGTGCCCGCCACTGGGTGTTGATTGATGACATGAAGGGCCTGCTCCTGGGTGTTGATTGATGACATGACGGGCCTGCCCTTAAGTGTTGATTGATTACATGAAGGTCCGCCCCTAGGTGTTGATTTTGACATGAAGGGCCCGCCCCCAAGTGTTCATTGATGACATGACGGGCCCACCCCTAGGTGTTGATTGATGACATGAAGGGCCCGCCCCTAGGGGTTTTATTGATGACATGACAGGCCCGCAGCTAGGTGTTGATTGATGACATGACGGGCCGCCCCTGGGTATTGATTGATGACATGACAGACCCACCCCTAGGTGTTGATTGATGACATGACGGGCAGCCCCTGGGTATTGATTGATGACATGACAGACCCGCCCCCAGGTGTTGATTGATGACATGACGGGCCCACCCCTAGGTGTTGATTGATGACATGACAGGCCTGCCTCTAGGTGTTGATTGATGACATGACGGGCCGCCCCTAAGTGTTGATTGAGGACATGAAGGGCCTGCCCCTAGGTGTTGATTGATGACATGAAGGGCCGGCCCCTGGGTGTTGATTGATGACATGAAGGGCCCGCCCCTGAATGTTGATTGAGGACATGAAGGGCTGGCCCTTGGTGTTGATTGAGGACATGAAGGGCCCGCACCTAGGTAGTGATTGATGACATGAAGGGCCCGCACCTAGGTATTGATTGATGACATGAAGTGCCCGCCCCTAGGTAGTGATTGATGACATGATGGGCCCGCCCCTGGGTATTGATTGATGACATGATGGGCCCACCCCTGGGTGTTGATTGAGGACATGAAGGGCCCGCACCTAGGTATTGATTGATGACATGAAGTGCCCACCCCTAGGTAGTGATTGATGACATGATGGGCCCGCCCCTGGGTGTTGATTGATGACATGAAGGGCCCGCCCCTTGGTGTTGATTGAGGACATGATGGGCCACCCCTAGGTGTTGATTGATGACATGAAGGGCCCGCCACTAGGTGTTAATTGATGACTTGAATTGCTCCCCCCTAGGTGTTGATTGATGACATGAAGGGCCCGCTCCTGGGTGTTGATTGACGACATGCAGGGCCCGCTCCTGAATGTTGATTGATGACATGAAGGTCCCGCCCCTGGGTGTTGATTGATGACAGGAAGGACCTGCCCCTAGTTGTTGATTAATGACCTGAAGGGCCCGCCCCTAGGTGTTGATTAATGACATGACGGGCCCGCCCCTAAGTGTTGATTGATGACATGAAGGTCCGCCCTTAGGTGTTGATTGATGACATGAAGGGCCCGCCCCTAGGTAGTGATTGATGACATGATAGGCCCACCCCTAGGTAGTGATTGATGACATGATGGGCCCGCCCCTGGGTGTTGATTGATGAAATGAAGGACCTGCCCCTAGGTGTTAATTGATGACAGGATGTGCCCGCCTTTAGGTGTTGATTGAAGACATGAAGGGCCTACCCCTAGGTGTTGATTGATGACATGAAGGGCCCGCCCCTGGTGTTGATTGATGACATGAAGGGCCCGCTCCTGGGTGTTGATTGATGACATGAAGGGCCCAGCCCTGGGTGTTAATTGATGACAGGAAGGACCTGCCCCTAGTTGTTGATTAATGACCTGAAGGGCCCGCCCCTAGGTGTTGATTAATGACATGACGGGCCCGCCCCTAAGTGTTGATTGATGACATGAAGGGCCCGCCCCTAGGTGTTGATTTATGACATGAAGGACCCACCCCTAGGTGTTGATTGATGACATGAAGGGCCCGCCCCTAGGTGTTGATTGATGACATGACAGACTCGCGCTAGGTGTTGATTGATGACAGACGGGCCGCCCCTGGGTGTTGATTGATGACATGACGGGCCTGCCATTAAGTGTTGATTGATGACATGACGGGCCCGCCCCTAAGTGTTGATTGATGACATGAAGGTCCGCCCTTAGGTGTTGATTGATGACATGAAGGGCCCGCCTCTAGGTGTTGATTTATGACATGAAGGACCCACCCCTAGGTGTTGATTGATGACATGAAGGGCCCGCCCCTAGGTGTTGATTGATGACATGACGGGCCCGCCCCTAAGTGTTGATTGATGACATTAAGGTCCGCCTTAGGTGTTGATTGATGACATGAAGGGCCCGCCCCTAGGTGTTGATTTATGACATGAAGGACCCGCCCCTAGGTGTTGATTGATGACATGACAGACCCGCGCTAGGTGTTGATTGATGACAGACGGGCCGCCCCTGGGTGTTGATTGATGACATGAAGGACCCGCCCCTAGGGGTTTATTGATGACATGACAGGCCTGCCGCTAGGTGTTGATTGATGACATGACGGGCCACTCCTGGGTATTGATTGATGACATGACGGCCCGGCCTTGGGTGTTGATTGTTGATATGAAGGGCCCGCCCCTAGGTGTTGATTGATGACATGAAGGAGCCGCCGCTTGGTGTTGATTGAGGACATGAAGGGCTGGCCGTTGGTGTTGATTGAGGACACGAAGGGCCCGCACCTAGGTATTGATTGATGACATGAAGCGCCCGCCCCTAGGTAGTGATTGATGACATGATGGGCCCGCCCCTGGGTGTTGATTGATGACATGAAGGGCCTGCCCCTAGGTGTTAATTGATGACTTGAAGGGCCCACCCCTAGGTGTTGATTGATGACATGACGGGCCCACCCCTAGGTGTTAATTGATGACAGGAAGTGCACGACCCTAGGTGTTGATTGATGACATGAAGGAGCTGCCACTTGGTGTTGATTCATGACATGAAGGAGCTGCTCCTTGGTGTTGATTGAGGACATGAAGAGCCCGCCCCTAGCTGTTGATTGATGACATGAAGGACTCGTCCCCTAGGTGTTGATTGATGACATGACGGGCCCACCCCTAGGTGTTAATTGATGACAGGAAGTGCACGACCCTAGGTGTTGATTGATGACATGAAGGACCCGCCCCTAGGTGTTGATTGAGGACATGAAGAGCCCGCCCCCAGCTGTTGATTGAGGACATGAAGGACCCCCCCAGGTGTTGATTGATGACATGACGGGCCCATCCCTGGGTGTTGATTTATGACATGAAGGACCCGCCCCTAGGTGTTGATTTATGACATGAAGGACCCGCCCCTAGGTGTTGATTGATGACATGACGGCCCCGTCCCTGGGTGTTGATTTATGACATGAAGGGCCCGCCCCTAGGTGTTGATTGATGACATGAAGGGCCCGCCCCCAGGTGTTGATTGATGACATGAAGGGCCCGCCCCCAGGTGTTGATTGATGACATGAAGGGCCCTCCCCTAGATGTTGATTGATGACATGACGGGCCGCCCCTGGGTGTTGATTGATGACATGACAGACCCGCCGCTAGGTGTTGATTGATGACATGACAGACCCGCCGCTAGGTGTTGATTGATGACAGACGGGCCGCCCCTGGGTATTGATTGATGACATGACGGCCCGGCCTTAGGTGTTTATTGATGATATGAAGGGCCCGCCCCTATGTGTTGATTGATGACATGAAGGGCCCGCCCCTAGGTAGTGATTGATGACATGAAGTGCCCGCCCCTAGGTGTTGATTGATGACATGAAGTGCCCGCCCCTAGCTGTTGATTGATGACATGAAGTGCCCGCCCCTAGGTAGTGATTGATGACATGAAGTGCCCACCCCTAGGTGTTGATTGATGACATGAAGTGCCCGCCCCTAGCTGTTGATTGATGACATGAAGTGCCCGCCCCTAGGTATTGATTGATGACATGATGGGCTCGCCCCTGAGTGTTGATTGATGACATGAAGGACACGCCCCTAGGTGTTGATTGATGACATGAAGGGCCCGCCCCCAGGTGTTGATTGATGACATGAAGTGCCCACCCCTAGCTGTTGATTGATGACATGAAGTGCCCGCCCCTAGGTAGTGATTGATGACATGATGGGCCCGCCCCTGAGTGTTGATTGATGACATGAAGGACACGCCCCTAGGTGTTGATTGATGACATGAAGGGCCCGCCCCTAGGTGTTGATTGATGACATGATGGGCCCGCCCCTGAGTGTTGATTGATGACATGAAGGACACGCCCCTAGGTGCTGATTGATGACATGAAGGGCCCGCCCCTAGGTGTTGATTGATGACATGAAGTGCCCGCCCCTAGGTAGTGATTGATGACATGATGGGCCCGCCCCAGAGTGTTGATTGATGACATGAAGGACACGCCCCTAGGTGTTGATTGATGACATGAAGGACACGCCCCTAGGTAGTGATTGATGACATGATGGGCCCGCCCCAGAGTGTTGATTGATGACATGAAGGGCACGCCCCTAGGTGTTGATTGATGACATGAAGGACACGCCCCTAGGTGTTGATTGATGACATGAAGGACACGCCCCTAGGTGTTGATTGATGACATGAAGGGCCCGTCCCTAGGTGTTGATTGATGTCATGAAGGACACGCCCCTAGGTGTTGATTGATGACATGAAGGGCCCGTCCCTAGGTGTTGATTGATGACATGAAGGACACGCCCCTAGGTGTTGATTGATGACATGAAGGGCCCGTCCCCAGGTGTGATCTATTTCCTGACCATTTTACGGATGTGCAGCCACAGCCAATAACCTCCCGTTAAACCTTCAAAACCGTAAATATTTTTCTTCTCAGTTTTAATTTTTTAAAAGTTGTCTCACCACTAGAAACACACATTGGAAATGCAACCACGTTGGGAAAAATGTCTTTCAGGTGTGGCTGTAGGCCATGTTTCCTGTATAGTATTAACTCATCACCCATGAGCTCCCTGTGGCAAATGGAAGTGGGTACGCAAGAAAGGGAAGCAGTTATGAGAGATACAGGTGGTAGATGGAAGCTGGATTTAGTAACAGGCCTCATGGGTAGCGCTCAGAGCGCCTTGAGGCTATTGCGTAGTAATATAGAGGGAGACGAGAGAAGCGTCAAGTAGTCCTGTTGGCTATGAACCTAGGCACCTCAAGTGAGAATGTATGTCATGTTTGATGAACAGCAGTTCTATTCTTTCTGCTTAAGAAACAAACAGGATACTCGTGCATTTGCTGAGATGTCTTTCCAGCACAAAGGCAACCTTGCATTTGTGACAGGGTTAAACATAGGGCTGAGTGCTTTGAGTGGTGTTCTGAGCGGATCCGCACTTGCGCGATCTCAATGTAACATGGCCTAGTAAGATCACTGTCTTGTCCTCCCTTGTTCCCATCCCTTGCCTCATTGCGCCCTGAAACACTTGTTTATGGGTGCAATATAAATACAATATCATATCATGTCTCTGTGCACCTCAGTGGGCAGGGAAGTTCAGCTTTTGAAGGGGGGGATTTGTGCAATTCATGCATGTGTGTGTTTAGCGGAAGAGATGGACGTGTTGATCCACAACATGTTTTACAGTGGTATGCTGGCACATACTGGATGCATTGCCCAGGAAGCATCAAAAGTGTTTTCACAGGCCAGAGTTTGCACAAATTGAGCACACCTATCATCAGTATGTTAATACATTGGCATACCGACCTATTCTAGGCACAAACAGCAGGAACGTGTGTGCTTACCATTGCAATACTGGCATTTTCTTTGTACAGCTAGCATGCAAGTGGGTTCTTACAGAATCCCAGCTGGCATATAATGTGAGCACAGTACCATAAAACTGCTCTACAGTGCAGTGGTGGCATATATTGTAGGAGCAGCAAATTTGAAAAGTGTATTGTACAGTGAAATCCTGACTTAAAATGAGGGCACAGCCTGCATGATAGTGTGTTCTACAGTGGTAGTGTTGGCAGATATTGTGGTCACGTGGACCTCGAACATGTCTTGTAAAATGTTCCCGTGTGCTCTTGGTGACCAGGCATCTCATGGATGTTTGCGTGTCCTACCATACAGAACCAATTGTACATGTATGGCTTTGCATTTCAAGCCGTACTTTTGTAATAATTCTCCATGAGAGAAGCTCACTCACTCCTTGAACCATTCTCAGTTGGTTCCACTTCCCCCACAACGCTCGGTCGCTGACTGGAATTCAAGGTGAATATGAAGGCTTGTCCAACAGAAAGAAATCATATGCCGCCATTGACAATGATTCATACCCAGTGGTAGTGCCACAGGGGCTTCAAGCCGCCCTGGCAGCAAAAGCTGCCTCCGCTACTGACAACATCTCCAAGGAAGCTGCGAATACCGGAGGCTGGTGCTTTGTAGCAAGAGAGAGACAGAAGGGAGTGTAAGAGGATTCAATTCAACACTACAGCTAAGTCAATGCCTAGTCTGGGATACTGAATGGAAACCCTTATTGATCTATCTTTATGTCCAGTTCATGCGTTCTGGATGACTACCCCTATATAACACCCCTCCCTGGGAATCCCACTGAGCCAAGAAGTAGTTCTGTTTTGCAAGTTAAAAGGTTTATTTGATAATTTAAACAATATATATATATATCACACTTTATAATAATTTAATAATTGAATATCACACCTAATCTGAGCAGTAATCAATAATGGATAGTCTGGCACTAGCACACTTCTTTATAATCAATGATGCGTGGTTATAGGATGGATAAGATAGCAACAATACTTTATGGTTTCAAATGGATGCAAGGTGGAATGAAAATGCAGTACAGAAAATACTCAATATGCGTTCAACAAAACAATGTAATCACTTTTCTCTGGCAATCCCCTCCCCCCTTTATGCAATGCAAGGAAATGGAAGGAAAGCACACAGTTCTCAGAAATGCAATCAAATGTAATTCAGTTCACCCCAGCAAGCTTAGACTACAGATCGGAGTTTTAAACACAGGCCCAAAATGCTTTTACATGTGCTGGCAATGAAGTGAAAATATGCTAAAATGCTTTTAATTCCCTCTAGAGGTTCAGGGTGAGTGGTATCAAGTTAATATTAGTCCAGGCTCACTTTAGCAAGGATCTATGGTGTAACTAGCAGGTTAAACGAATTTTTGGCAACTGAAAGCAAGAAAACTGCTGTTTTCACACGTTGAGAAATTTGCAAATCGCGGCAAATTCGCGAGTGCGTCTTTCGCGATTGCGGAGGAACTACAAGGGCTAGCACTATCGATTTAGGGTCCTAGGACAGCCTAGGATCTCAGCTTCCAGATGAAAGTTACTGCAAGTCTCTAAGACAAACGGTCGCGGAGATATGAGCGATTTTGTGAAGGTTGTTTTTCGGATTTGAAATTTTAAAGTTCAAAAAGACAAGTGACAGCTAGCGATTAGAAAATGACAGGTGACAGCTTTACAAATGACAGGTGACAGTTAGGAGACAGTTCTACTTAGATTAAAATAGGATTGAATTATATTATTTTAACTAAGAGATTGGTTCTGCACAGTTCTACTAGGTACTCACACTATATTCTTGAATTAGAATGGGCCTCGCCACGGATCTGGTCAGGTTTTAGACTGGACTCTGATCTGGTCTCTGCACTTCACAGTGATCTGGGTCAGCTCTCTCTCTAGCCTCTCTGGATTCTGGAGATTGATGGATTTGAAGTCTGGATCTCTCTGCACAGCTTTCTCTAGAGATTGATGGAGGTAAAGTATGGATTTTCCCGCACAGTTTTCTCTAGAGATTGATGGATTTGAAGTCTGGATTTTCCCGGCAGAGCGTCCCGCAGCAGATGGAATTGAAGGTCCCTATCTGTCCTGACTGTCTGCTTTTATGTGTTTTGAAAATGGGTGTGTGTGCAGCATCACTAGGCTCTACCCCTCTCCACTTGTCATTGGCCACTTCATCCTATTCCAGTTGATTGGGGGAATGAAATGAAGTGTCATCATGATGAGGTCTGTTTATGGTACAGAGAACCCACCCCTGTCAAATTACACACAATCTATATTTTGACCGAAAAGACATATTTCATAGCTACACAGTGGTTTGAAATTACATGCACCCATCATGCATCACAGGAGGTATACCCTGTCCAAATCTGCTCTTCCTGAGAGCTTGCATTCAGAAATGGCAATATTTTGCACTTTTTAACTGGTTTGCAATACCGGACATTACCCCAAATTTACACACATGTGCGCAAGGAGTATGGACATTAATTGATGAAGTGTCAGATTTTTAACATGCATACATTTTGAGTAATATCCTCTTTTCCGCTAAAACCCCCCTGAACATACCACCGGGTCCTAACACGTCTTAAAATGTGGGCAGAAAAAACACAAGAATTATGGTATCATTTAAATAATTTTCACAAGTCCGCTCTATGAATGATCCATCTTTTTCTAAAACCATATTCTGGCTATAGGGGTGTGTCTTTTCAGGTCACATGGTACAGAAACCAGTCTTTCCAGTTTCTGCCAAGCTCAGAGACCCTGCCCCTCCCAGCTTCTGCCAAGAGGAAGCTGTTTTACGACATCTGCAATAAACCATCTGCCTGGGTGAAGGGGGTTGCATTGTTCAGAGCTCCTGTTTTCTGTGGGGGCTCCCCTTAATTCAATTATCAGAGAGATGGCATATCCTTAGTGTGGCCAGCAGGAAACAGCCAGGCCTGGGAAGTTACTTGTGAATCAAGTTTCACTCCTGATGGGGGTAGTTGCCAGGCAAAATTGGAATCTCTTTAAGCCAGTTTTTAGCCACATGTCATTTCTGTTCCCCAGTTTTCTGCATTCAAATAACTAACAATTTTTTACATATGCAGCTAGAATGCTGATTCTAAGTTTAAAACTATGACATTTAAACAATTGCAGCCTATGTGACACTCAAAAATAGGTCACTCATTTCTTTTAAACATTTAGATTTTTAGTGTCTTTCAGTCCAAATTTACTTCAACTGCTAAAATCCACAGCTCAGCCAGTCTTGTTTTAAACCTTCAAGTCACTTCAGAATATAACTTTTCATCCTCCTTCCAGATTTTGTATGCCCACAAGACTTTATTCTGCCAGATGTCCGCTGGTGCTCAGTGAGATTTTTGGATGTGTTGCAAATAGGCATTTTGAGCTGGCATTCAGAGAAACAAAAGGTGATTTTAAAGTGCGGTTTTTCCTTTGGCACACATTTCACTCATGGCACCCCGGCCCATCCTGCTCGCACTGGTGGGTGGCAAGTTAGGCAACCATTTTAGTGTGCACAACTGCGCGGTTTTCATAGATTCTGGCGCACATGTGGGCTTTTGCGGCCATCTTGGATTTCCTAAGCCCACAGCACCAAATGTTGTAGCCTAATAGTCCAAACGTGGGTCAGGACACCCAACAAACCCCCCCACGTGACTGCCCTTTGAATTTGAGACGATGGGGAGTCGGGTGCACAAGGGTTTTGACCCACGCACTGGTCTGTCCGCATAATCTTCTTCCAATTCTGCAAATGGCACAGTTCAGCATCTTTTCCTCCATCCGGTCGGATCGATCGGTTCTCCTCGCCGGTCCTGATGGGAATATTGGCCGGTACCCTGGGCCCCCTTGCGTCATCCTCCCAGTCTCCGGATCATCCTCCTTTGCCGGTCTCCAGGTTTTCTTTCTCCTAGGACGACAAAGGAAGAGCGGCAATACCTACTCATAGACGTCTTTCCACCACTGTTGAGATAGTGGGGCAGCATATGCATTTCATCATAACGAAACATTACATTCTTATTTTGAAAAAAAAACAGTATAACTAAGAGACAGTTTCATGCAAATCACAATATTTTAGAGACTAGATGTTGTATGTTTTATGGTTGGAACTGAATTAGTCTGAGACAGTACCCGCTAGGATTCCAGAGGATTCCTCCAGTTGTTGCAGAGTGTGCCTGGGATGGCAACATTTCAACTGGTTTATGTGGACCCACTTGTCTTCCCCCTCTGCCAAACCGCCTTTGGGAATGCGGATCTTGTAGGCCACAGGGGAGATTTTGTCTATAATCTCAAAGGGTCCCTTCCATGTAGGCAAAAATTTTCGCTGTTTGGCCTGGTTTCTTTGGAAGTTGTATAGATAGACCCGGTCCCCCACCTGATATTCCTTCCTGGAAGTCTTCAGGTCATAGTGGGTCTTCATGCTATCAGCTGATCTTTCTAGATTCCGCTGAGCATAAGCAAAAGCATGTTGAAGGTGTTTCCTTAAATTCTCCACATACCCGTGAGTTGTGGAGGCATTTATTAGTGTCTGCTCTTGGGTCCTGTAGAGCAAATGCTGAGGAAGCACCATCTTGCGCCCAGTCATCAACTCAAATGGTGACATTTTGGTTGCAGATGAAGGGGTAGATCTGATGGCCATTAGGACCAGAGGTAATCGGATATCCCAACTTGGCCCAGAATCTGCCACAAACTTTTTTAATATGCTCACAATGGTTCGGTTATATCTCTCTACTGCCCCAGAAGAAGCTGGCCGGTAAGCAATATGCAACTTCCTTTTGACCCCCAGTATCTCCCACATCTTAGTCATTACTTCACTGGTGAAGTGGCTACCCCTGTCTGACTCAATCCTTTGAGGTAGACCGAAACGGGAAAAGATGTGGTTAATCATCAGGGCAGCTGCAGTTTCTGCCTTGCAATTTGGGGCTGGGAGACATTCCACCCACGTGGTAAACAAGCATGTCACAGTCAACATGTACTTATTCCCCCTAGCAGAGAGAATCACGGGGCCTACAAAGTCGATTTGTAAATCTGACCATGGCAGTGTCATCCCCCGCTTTTGGAGAGGTGCGCGGTGTGTGAGGGACAATGGCTGAAATTGTGCACACACAAGACACCCCTTCAAGTATTGGTCGAGGTCCTGCCCCATGTGTGGCCAGTATGCAACCTCTCTTAAGATTTCCAATGTTGTGTGAAACCCCCTATGACCGGCGGTGGCTGCATCATGGGCGTGACTTAACATCAGGCTTCGGAATGAGGTAGGAACCACCCACTGATCGTGGCCAGCTTTGGATTTCCTTACCAGCAAACCGTCTTGGATTCGGAACATTTTTGGACATTTCATCAACACTCTTAGGTCCTCTTTCCCAATATAATCGGTATCCGTCAGGGGAAAGTTCTCAGGGTCCTCAAGGTGCTGGTAAAATTTACCAATTATTGGATCCCCCTTCTGAGCGGTAATCAAATCAGCATCAGGGGTCTCCTTGCTCCATTGTGCAATTGAAAGATCATTGTGAGCATTTGTCTGGGACCTAGTGATAGCAGTGACCTGGATTTCCCCCAATAGGGACTCAATCTCAATTAGATCCCCTTGGATGGCCCCGGTTTTGGCCAGCTGATAAGCTAAGTAATTTCCAGTTTTGTCTGGTCCCTCTACTTTGGAATGACCCTTGATCTTTTTCCAATAGATGGTCATCTCATTCGAGGTGACCAGATCATCAATGTTTTGGATCAACTTCCCATGTTTCAAGGGTTTGTTGTTAGCACATAACATGCCTCTGGTTTTCCAATTAACCAGGTGCTCCACGAACCCGTTCCATACATAATCCGAATCTGTGATTATGACCAGTTTGTGGAGTTGATGCTGGACAGCAGTGAGGATGGCCTGATGCACAGCCATCAATTCTGCCACCTGACTACTTCGGGGACCAATTTTGTATCCAGCGGAGGGTTCTGGGGACTCATTCACCCATGCATTCCCTACGCCGGCCACCAGTTCTTTCTCCCCGTTGTTGTCAACATGGTAAGAGCATCCATCCACATAGACAGTGGGCATTCCCTCACACTTGTCCTCTTCAAAGACTTTGTGTGGGGAATTAAGGTATGCCTCCGTGTTGTCCTTGATTTTTAGACTTTTGTCCTCGAGACAGTTTTCTCTGGCACAATCATGCAAGTCAGCCAGACCTTGCGCGAGGGGACTCTTCTTGTTTTGGCCATATCTGACCTCCACAGGAAAGCCTTGCATTGACAGAATCCAGGAAGTAATTCGGGAATTACTCACATTTCCGGCCCGGATTCTGTCATTTTGGAGATATTGCAGAGGCTGGTGTGGAGTCTCCACTATGACGTGTTCCCCCTGGATAAATGGGCGGTAATTCTTCAATGCCCACACCGTTGCCAGGAGTGCCTTCTCACAATCATTGAATTTTTCCTCCACAGAGGATAAAGTTTTGCTTGCATAGGAGATTACTTTATTGACCTTGTCATGCTTTTGGTATAATACTGCCGTCAAGCACGTATTAGAGAACCCTGTCTCCAGGAAGAACTCCTTGTTTCTGACAGGGTAAGCTAGGCAAGGCGCTTGTGAGAGGCTTCTTTTGAGTTGTTTTACTGCCTCGGCTTGTTCTGGACCCCATTCCCACTTGACCCCCCCCTTCAGGAGATGAATCAGGGGTCTAGTGATCTCTGCGTAGCCCTCAATGAACTTTCTGCTGTAATTAGTCAGTCCAAGGAGGCTCCTTAGTTCCCGCAGAGTTGTGGGGTCTTTCAGTTTCTGAAGTGCTTCCACTTTCTTTTCTTGGGGACAGAAGCCCTGAGGAGTAATCTTATGCCCCAAGAAGTTAACACGGGTTCTACACCACTGTGCTTTCTGAAAGGAAAGTTTTGCTCCGGCGGCCCTCAACTGCGTCAGAACATAACGGATCTCCGCTATGTGTTCCTCCACAGATGAACTTTTGATGAGGACATCATCTACATAAGCCAGGTTACCCCTCGCACCCAGGTCGGGCATGGCCTTATGTAGGAAAATGTTGAATTCATTGCCGGAGTTGAGGTATCCGAAGGGAGTCCGGGTCCATGTGTACTGCTGGCCCCCAAAGGTAAAAGCCAGCTTGTATTGGTCCTCCCTACTGACAGGCACAGTCCAGTATCCATTGGTCAGGTCTATTGCAGTGAATACCTGTGACCCCTGGATCTGGGCCAGCCCTTGGTCAATGTAGGGCAGAGGCCATCGCGAAGTATGGACCCGTTTGTTGAGCTCCCTGAGGTCGGCGCAGAGTCTCCACTGGCCGTTTGGCTTCAATATTCCCAGCACCGGATTATTGAAGGTGCTGTGGACTGGACGAATTATTCCCCGGGACTCAAGGTTCTTAATTATTTCAGTAAGGGACTCCATTGACGCGAGAGGCAAGCGATATTGCTTCACAAACACAGGAGTCATGCCAGGGTCCGTGGGGATTGTTGTTGTGTGGATGTCAGTGCGACCACAGTCATATGAGTCTACCGCAAAGAGATCTTGGAAATCCAAGAAAACTTGTTTCAACTTTTGCTTTTGTTCCAGAGTCACACAGGCATCAGCTCGGTTGACTCTCTCTTCCACCATCTGCCTGAAGCCTGGAAAGACTTCTGGTTTGGCTATCTCAGCGGCCTCCTCCAGCTGGGTGGAGAAGTCCCTGGTCAGAGTGCTGATTTGGACTGGAGGCTTCAGGTGGGAAAGGCAGACCTCATGGACCTGGAAAATCACCTCATCCCTCCTGAAGTCACAAGTCACATCTTCCTTACCATAAGGGCAAGAAGTGTACACCAGGAAGTTCCCCCCATGCCGGGTAAAAATCCTGTCTGGTGTTGTATTGTCATCACTGTCACTGTCAAAGCAGTCCTTGGGGATTGGCCCTAACAGTTCATTACCTAAATCTATGGAAATATGTCGGTCATCAACCGCCATTCCAATAATGGTGCCTGCGGCTAGCGTAATACTCTTTAAGTCGCTGTTATCCACCTCTATTAGAATGGTGTCATGTTCTATGTTGACTAATGGTGTTGGGTTTACCCCTAACCCTTCCTGTTGGAGAGAAGCATTTAGATGTATGTAAGCATCAGGGTTTTGCAAATATTGTCCTCTTTTAACTTTCACTTCCAGGGAGAATTGTCGGGTCCTTTCTGGGATGGTGACTTCCTTTTTTGATCTGAATTTCAACTGCATAAGGTAGCAATTGAGCTGACCTAAATGCTTTTTCTGGATCATCAAAGCCCATGGGATTATCCGCTAATCGGGACCAAGCTTTGAAGTTTATTAGGTCCAAACTAATGGCAAAGCGATTGAGAATGTCACTGCCTAAGTAAAGGCGACAGGGACGTCTCGCACGACCCAACAATTGTGGACTATGCTCTTGTTGCCAATGGAGATTTTGAGCATACACCTGCTTGGCAGGAGATGTTTGGAATTAGGTGCTTCCAGGTCCATTCCCCATTTGTCTATCAGTTTGAATGTGGGAATGGCTGGATCTTTTGGGAGTTGGCGGAACATGGCTTCGCTGATGAAGCTCTTACCGTTGTTCACACACACTCGAGCGAGAACAGAGTCCTTCCCATCATTTAATTGGACAGGGATGAACAACTGCTCTCCAATTTGCTGAATATCAGCCAGGCTCTGAGCTGATTTCACATCTTTCTGGACTATAGGAGTGGGAGTTTCTGATTGTGGATTAGTATAGAATCTCAGAGTGTTTCCTTCCAGCGTGGAGTACCACTTTAGACTGGAAGGAAGGTTGATTTTCAGAAATAGAGAGGACCCTCCATCACCAGTCTGTTGTCCTACTGCTATTACTGTCACGTCTGGAATTTGGCTATTCTGGAAGTGAAATTCTACTTGGTCAGATTTTTGTTCAACCATGTGGCAGGTGCCGTTTAAACTAACATGGTTGACACTCTGTTTTAATTTTATTGGTCGGCTAGTCTGGGTCCAGAGGACCTTGTTTACGCAATCTATTAGGGGTGACAACCTTCTCAGGAGGTCATTCCCTAGTAAACAAGGGGTGCCCTCTGGAGTCACAACTATGACCGGGTGTTTCAACTTGTGTCGCCCAATTTTAATATCCAAGTCTGCCGTCCCCTCGACGGGAATTTCCTTCCTGTCAAAGTTCTGGGGTTGTCCAGGAAGTGAGGTGAGAGGAATTTGGTAATTCCCTCCCCTTCCTGCATTCAGTTCATCAAAGGCCCTTCTGGACAGAAGGGTAGCTTGAGATCCAGTGTTCACCAGTGCCAAAATTGTACCCTGCCCCTGTACTTGTACCGGGGCATAATATCTTTCCTCCTTCTCCTCAAGGAGGCACAGATAATGCACATTTTTGGACAACTGGCGGGCTAACTTTCTGGTTTTGGACATTTCAAGAGAAGGAATTTGGGCAGACTTCTGTGGAGAGCCTTGGGAATCTGAAAGAAAAAGTTAGCAACTGGAGATCAGAGCCATTGTGGGTTCCCCTGGCTCCGGTTCCGGGCCGCCCCCCCCTTTTTGGAGGCAGTCACCAGGATGGGTTTGAACCAGGGGATTTTCTTGCTGTTGGTTCTGGGATGAGATGGTGGGCGGCGGTAGCTCAGTCTCCACATCTCCCCAGTCTGGATTTGCATCCCTAGGGACCCATTTTTCTTTGGGAGAAGTTCCCCTTCCCTGAAGGAGAAGATCCTTTTCCCAGGATCCTCTGAGGATCCCTCTCCCTCAAATTGGAAGATCTGTACCTCCTCCTCAAACTGTGTCTGTTTGGGTCTTTTGTTTCTCCTACCCCCCCTCTGCTCCTTAGGAGGCAGACTTTCAGGGGCAAGAGATTTTGTTTCCGGTTCCTGGGTTTCCAGGGGCTGTTTACAAGTGAGGAAGGAAGCTTCCTCCAAGGCTTTACACCCCCCTTCCCTTTGTGCCTCCTCCCTGGGAACCGGTGAGTTATCGGGGTGCTGCCCCCGTCATTGTTCTGGAGCACCAGGTCCAGAGTTGGGTGCGTTCTGCGCCGGCATGCCGATCTGAGGGTTCTGCTGAGCCCTCAGTATGTGACCCAGATCCCGCGCCATGTTTTGAACCTGGCGCTCTGACTGGGAAACCCGCTCAGGCTGATACGGGGCCCTGTTTTCTCCCCTGGGCTGATCCCGGGAAGGGTAGCTATCCCTTCTTTGGTAGTACCCCTGGTTGGGAAGATTTTGGTACCCCTCCACCCTTGGCCTCCCCTCTCCCGGATTAGGTTGTCTGGGCTCAGGGAATTGGGGAAAGAAGGATGGATGATTTTGGGGCTGGAAATTGGGTGGATACCTGGGGAAAAAGTTCTGCCCAGGATTTGGAGAATTTCTGCCCTCTGGTGGGAAGTTAGGAGGGAAGTTCCCTGGGTTAGGTGCTTGGCTGGATCCCCCCCTTGGGCTGGAGGAGTCCACACATAACCCAGGATGGGGCGATTTCCCTTGTAACGGGGACTTACATAATCAGGAGAGCGAGGGACCCCATTTGTGGGGCTGCCTCCCTGGCTCCCTGTCTGTGCCTGGCCGGAGGACCTTCTGGGCCTAGCATTATTAGGTGCAGGTAGGTTTTTAGGCCCCCCTATCTCCAAATCCAAAACGGGGGTGACCTTTACCTCTGCCACCTTGGCAGCAGCAGGGGTGCTGTTGGTTTTGGGATTTTTCTGGGTATGGCTTTTATTTTCTATGGGCTTCTGCACCTCATAGATCCGGGTCGCCTGTTCAATGACCCAGTCTAAAGATCTTTTCTCGTGAAAATCCCTCACGAGCTGGGTCATTATGTATTTGGGCAAGGCATGGAAAAATGTATTAATAAATTCTCTGCTATCCGTGCGCACCCTTCTTGTGGTCTGTGCAAAAGCACGCTTTAACTCCTGCACAAATTCTTGTGGGGCTTGGTCCTCCCCACATTGTAAATTGTAGGCTGCCTTGCGAGCCTCTTGGGAATTTCTGTGAACAGAAAAATGTTTTAATATGGCCGCCCTATAGGTGGACCACCTGGAATGATTTTGGTCCTCCAGCCCTGCAAAGAAACTGGAGTACTCTGGGGAGAATGTCCACTTTACATATTGGATACAGCTTTGGCTGTCCTTCAAATGCAAAGTCTCCATCATTTGCTCATAGAGCTCCAAGTGTTCCCAAACAGAGTACTTGGCGTTCTTATGATAAGGTGTGATGACACTCCTGATTGCCTTAATCTGTTTCAATGGGTCCTTAATCAAGGCCCTTTTTGCCTTATTGGCCTTTTTGGTTCGGGTAACCCTTGTCCATTCATCTTCTGACTCAGAGGCACTGCTCCCAGAGGTTCCCGTCTGTTCTTCCAGGCTTTCCCGGATTCTGCGAGCCTGGGAATGGCTGGCAGAATGTGGGGACCTGGTCTCCTGTGTCCTGTACCGCTCAGAGGAGTCTTCAGATCCCTCCTTGCTGCCAGGATTTGATGGGTACCCCCCCCACTGACCTAACTGGGCAGAGGTTTTCAGGATGCCCTTAATGGGCCTACTCTCCTGGGGTTCCCCATTAAATTGCACTGTGCTTGGGTGCCCATACCCGGATGCCCGCCCCTCCATTCCTGGGTGGTACTGGCCTATGAGCCCCATGCTTCTGGCTGGATAGTAATCTGCCATCCCTGTGGCCCTGTACTCATGTGCGCCAGGGGACATGGGGGTGGCAGAGTCCAGGGACTGAGAGAGATAAAGGCCTCTGGTACTAGGGCTCCTGAGGTTATGCTCAGGAGTTGCCCTTTCCCAGCGAACTTGGTCTCTATCCGCCCCTGCTCCCTGTTGCAATGCAAGAGCCTGCGCCTTCAGTTCCTCAGTTAAGGCCTTACTAGACTCTATCAGTCTCTCCTGCATCGCTACCTGTTGTTGGAGCCTATCATTGTGCTGGCAGAGAGCCTCATTCTCTCTCTGTGTTTCCTGATTGGTCCTGGAGCACTGGGCCAGTCTTTGCTGCAGGAGGGTTACCTCCTGAGCTGTGCCCCTATTGGCCTGCTCCTGTCTTGCCAGAGCCTCCTCCACCCTCCTGGTGTGCTCTAGCAAGTCCTGGTGTTCTTTTTGGAGGTCACCCAGTCCCTGGTGGGCCAGGTGATTTTCTTCCATTTTTCTCCTTAAGTGGCAGACTTCCTGGCCTAAGGTGTCCCTTTCCTGACCAAGAGCTTGAATTTGTGACGCCAGGTCGTCCCTTTGCCTTTGGAAGGCACCAGCTTTCTGGCGTTCTTCATCAAACTCTGCCTGGGTATCCAGGTCTTTCAAAATCAGCTTGTTGCTCTCTGCCTTCACTCTATCTAGATGACTTTGCAGGGTGGCTACCTGCTCCGTCCATGCCCTGTTAAAGTCTAATTGTTGCTCCAGCTTTTTCTGGCTCTGCAGTAGGGAGTCCAAACCTTCTTGGTACTCCTTCTGCAAGGCCAGAAATCTGGTATCCTGGTCAGCCTTTTCCTGTTGCAGGATGTCCATATCCCTCTTTATTTTAATGATGTGCTGTCTACTCTCATTTTCTGACTCCTGGCTGCCCTGCAGCCTCTGCTCAGAAGAGACCAGGTCAGATTGGACCTTCTCTAACGCCATCTGTCGCTTATTCGCCAGATCTTGGCTTTCAGTACATTTATCCTGCATGTCTCCCATATATAGGTACAGGTATGCCGCTATCCTAACCATCTTGTCTTGTTCATCCTTAGCTTTAGGAGCCATGTATAGTTCACTCAGGGCCACATGTAGGGGACCCTGATCTCTCCATATATCGGACCCTGTCTCAGTGACCTGTTGCGTGATGGCCTGCAACCAGACCATGCGGTCCTGTTGAGTCCACTCACCTCTCACAAATAACTTATGTAAGAAGTGCTCTCTGGCTATTTTCATGTCTACTAAGGTCGTCATTCTAGAAATTGGTCTCTGTCCTGACTTACAGAAATTAGTATTTTATTTTTGCAAAACAGACCTTTTCCTTAGAGCGTTCCTTTGAGGATTGCTTTACAGCGTAACACAGCGTGTGATCCGACCGGATATGTGTATCTGGTCAGCTGGCACGCTGTATTAATCTGCACAAGTGATAAATCTAATCCAAACGTCCGGCACGAGCCCCCAATTTGTAAGAGGATTCAATTCAACACTACAGCTAAGTCAATGCCTAGTCTGGGATACTGAATGGAAACCCTTATTGATGTATCTTTATGTCCAGTTCATGCGTTCTGGATGACTACCCCTATATAACACCCCTCCCTGGGAATCCCCCTGACCCCACTGAGCCAAGAAGTAGTTCTGTTTTGCAAGTTAAAAGGTTTATTTGATAATTTAAACAATATATATATATATCACACTTTATAATAATTTAATAATTGAATATCACACCTAATCTGAGCAGTAATCAATAATGGATAGTCTGGCACTAGCACACTTCTTTATAATCAATGATGAGTGGTTATAGGATGGATAAGATAGCAACAATACTTTATGGTTTCAAATGGATGCAAGGTGGAATGAAAAGGCAGTACAGAAAATACTCAATATGCGTTCAACAAAACAATGTAATCACTTTTCTCTGGCAATCCCCTCCCCCCTTTATGCAATGCAAGGAAATGGAAGGAAAGCACACAGTTCTCAGAAATGCAATCAAATGTAATTCAGTTCACCCCAGCAAGCTTAGACTACAGATCGGAGTTTTAAACACAGGCCCAAAATGCTTTTACATGTGCTGGCAATGAAGTGAAAATATGCTAAAATGCTTTTAATTCCCTCTAGAGGTTCAGGGTGAGTGGTATCAAGTTAATATTAGTCCAGGCTCACTTTAGCAAGGATCTAGGGTGTAACTAGCAGGTTAAATGAATTTTTGGCAACTGAAAGCAAGAAAACTGCTGTTTTCACACGTTGAGAAATTTGCAAATCGCGGCAAATTCGCGAGTGCGTTTTTCGCGATTGCGGAGGAAATACAAGGGCTAGCACTATCGTTTTGGGGTCCTAGGACAGCCTAGGAACTCAGCTTCCAGATGAAAGTTACTGCAAGTCTCTAAGACAAACGGTCACGGAGATATGAGCGATTTTGTGAAGGTTGTTTTTCGGATTTGAAATTGTAAAATTCAAAAAGACAATTGACAGCTAGCGACTAGAAAATGACAGGTGACAGCTTTACAATTGACAGGTGACAGTTAGGAGACAGTTCTACTTAGATTAAAATAGGATTGAATTATATTATTTTAACTAAGAGATTGGTTCCGCACAGTTCTACTAGGTACTCACACTATATTCTTGAATTAGAATGGGCCTCGCCACGGATCTGGTCAGGTTTTAGACTGGACTCTGGTCTGGTCTCTGCACTTCACAGTGATCTGGGTCAGCTCTCTCTCTAGCCTCTCTGGATTCTGGAGATTGATGGATTTGAAGTCTGGATCTCTCTGCACAGCTTTCTCTAGAGATTGATGGAGGTAAAGTATGGATTTTCCCGCACAGCTTTCTCTAGAGATTGATGGATTTGAAGTCTGGATTTTCCCGGTAGAGCGTCCCGCAGCAGATGGAATTGTAGGTCCCTATCTGTCCTGACTGTCTGCTTTTATGTGTTTTGAAAATGGGTGTGTGTGCAGCATCACTAGGCTCTACCCCTCTCCACTTGTCATTGGCTACTTCATCCTATTCCACTTGATTGGGGGAATGAAATGAAGTGTCATCATGATGAGGTCTGTTTATGGTACAGAGAACCCACCCCTGTCAAATTACACACAATCTATATTTTGACCCAAAAGACATATTTCATAGCTACACAGTGGTTTGAAATTACATGCACCCATCATGCATCACAGGAGGTATACCCTGTCCAAATCTGCTCTTCCTGAGAGCTTGCATTCAGAAATGGCAATATTTTGCACTTTTTAACTGGTTTGCAATACCGGACATTACCCCAAATTTACACACATGTGTGCAAGGAGTATGGACATTAATTGATGAAGTGTCAGATTTTTAACATGCATACATTTTGAGTAATATCCTCTTTTCCGCTAAAACCCCCCTGAACATACCACCGGGTCCTAACACGTCTTAAAATGTGGGCAGAAAAAACACAAGAATTATGGTATCATTTAAATAATTTTCACAAGTCCGCTCTATGAATGATCCATCTTTTTCTAAAACCATATTCTGGCTATAGGGGTGTGTCTTTTCAGGTCACATGGTACAGAAACCAGTCTTTCCAGTTTCTGCCAAGCTCAGAGACCCTGCCCCTCCCAGCTTCTGCCAAGAGGAAGCTGTTTTACGACATCTGCAATAAACCATCTGCCTGGGTGAAGGGGGTTGCATTGTTCAGAGCTCCTGTATTCTGTGGGAGCTCCCCTTAATTCAATTATCAGAGAGATGGCATATCCTTAGTGTGGCCAGCAGGAAACAGCCAGGCCTGGGAAGTTACTTGTGAATCAAGTTTCACTCCTGATGGGGGTAGTTGCCAGGCAAAATTGGAATCTCTTTAAGCCAGTTTTTAGCCACATGTCATTTCTGTTCCCCAGTTTTCTGCATTCAAATAACTAACAATTTTTTACATATGCAGCTAGAATGCTGATTCTAAGTTTAAAACTATGACATTTAAACAATTGCAGCCTATGTGACACTCAAAAGTAGGTCACTCATTTCTTTTAAACATTTAGATTTTTAGTGTCTTTCAATCCAAATTTACTTAAACTGCTGAAATCCACAGCTCAGCCAGTCTTGTTATAAACCTTCAAGTCACTTCAGAATATAACTTTTCATCCTCCTTCCAGATTTTGTATGCCCACAAGACTTTATTCTGCCAGATGTCCGCTGGTGCTCAGTGAGTTTTTTGGATGTGTTGCAAATAGGCATTTTGAGCTGGCATTCAGAGAAACAAAAGGTGATTTTAAAGTGCGGTTTTTCCTTTGGCACACATTTCACTCATGGCACCCCGGCCCATCCTGCTCGCACTGGTGGGTGGCAAGTTAGGCAACCATTTTAGTGTGCACAACTGCGCGGTTTTCATAGATTCTGGGGCACATGTGGGCTTTTTCGGCCATCTTGGATTTCCTAAACCCACAGCACCAAATGTTGTAGCCTAATAGTCCAAACGTGGGTCAGGACACCCAACAGGAGGGAGCCTGAGAAGCTACAAGGGACATTGAGAGAGACATTTTATGTTGAGTCCTGCATGCTTTGTTTGGATCACCCTGCACTCATTCCTCACATCCATTTTGGTGAGTTAAGCCAGTAAAGGGGGTCAGAATCAGGATCCGGTCTTCCCAAGAACTGAAGAACTTTTACTTTTTACATTTTTGAACCTCACCGCGAAACACAAACCTTTGAATGTACCCCGTAACTGGTAAATGCATATTCTGGCGTAGATATCTTATTCAGTGAACATTTGTTGCATGCACAGAATTTATTTAGTGTTTCCCCTGTAAAATACCCCATAGAAAGTAGTGTGGAGGCAATACATTAGCCGCGGTAGATTTGCAGTGGCAACGCACTCGTCTTGGACACAGAGCAACACAGGTTCGAATCCCAGCTCTGCTCTTAGAGACATCTTTGGTATAAAGCGCATTATAAATAAGCAATTATAATATAATATAATCTGACTGGTGTTTGATCCCACTCTGGCTAGCAGGTGGGTGCACTGCATATAATCTGAGCTTTGTGTTGACATACTTTAGAAGCTGCTACACAGATAAAATGTGGTACAAAGTCAGGGGTCTGCAACCTGCGGCTCTTTAGATGTTCTGGATTACAACCGCTGATGCCACACCATTGACTTAGTTGGCTAGGGCCGATGGGTGTTCAAAAACCTCTGGAGAGCCAAAGGGATGTCACAATAAAAGCCACTAAGGTAACACTTATTGTGTCATAACTATTCACAAAGGTCCTGTCCCCACCACCAATCCAATCACTCAGACACATTCTTAAATCCCTCTTTCAGTATCCCTCCCCTATTCTCTCCTGGTTCTGACTTCAATCATCACTACGCTTAGGTAGCATCACTCTACCAAAACGGCACCTTCTGACCTTAAGTGACCTACTTCAAGGCGACTAATACCCCCGAAGTTCCCTAACTTCCTTCCACAAACTTGGAGTCGGATATTCCGGTGAAATCCATTGACAGCACAGAGTGTGGACCCAAAGCCCAGCTCACTTCCAATCCCAAAATTGGAAGTGGTAGACCTGCAAACCAGAATGCTCACAAAATGCACAGCCTCCTCAACAAGCAGAACTGAGATGCACCCATCTTCAATGCACCCCAGTGGGCACATGAGCCTGCGGGCCATAAAATCGTCTCCCGAAAATTAGGATCTATGCGAACATTTACAATAAAAAAAAATACACAGGCTGGGAAGGCCGAGTCTTATCCGCCTTTTTTTTTTAGTTTTTTGCACTCTTTTTAAAAAAGAAATGTGGGGGGAGACCCCCGCTTCACCCTAGCATTCTCCCTATCTCAATCTATTCCCGACTGATCATCTCCTGATAGCGAGTGAAATACTAAACCCTTTTCAGATTCCGAGGGCACATAAACAAGATCCCCTCGAGATACGGCAGCAGCAGCGGGGACCGCGCCATACCATAACCAATGACGTATTGGCGATACAGCCCCCCCCCCCATATGGAATATAAGAAGAAAGACTGAAAGCTAACACGGATGAGTAGTTCAATCTTGACTGAGTGATCTTCAAACGGCCAGAAAGGGAGCGATACAAGAAATGGTGCCAGTGCCACGCCCACCAGAGTCATGGCAGAGGGTATACACATGCCATTGGGTGCATGAAGCAAGAACATTACCATAACCATGCGTGAACTACTGCATAAGACAGAAGAACTCTTACTACTATCTAAGGGTAGGATGCTCCTTCTCTTTAATTAGATACTTTGAGTCAGGATGTCTTTGGCTTTGCCACCTGTGTTTGGGACTCTTGTCCTTGGCACCCGCATGTCCCCGGGGCCTTTTTGGCTGTGCCGAAAATAAATGAATTAAAGTAAAGTAACCCCAGCTGAAGAAAGCCACATCTTACTGAGTCAATAGCATCTTATTCCCTGTAGCCAAGGGTCCACTGACCCCACACAGACCTAAGCTACCATTCGTCAAGCCTTTCCGGTCAGGAGGCCACACTGTAAAAGCCCGAAGGACCTAACCCTCTACCAGGTGCCCAGAGCAGTGTGCAACCTATGCCTTTCTTCTATAACCAAAGCAAACCTGAAGGCGGACAACCTGTGTGACGCCTCTCTCCTGTCAGGGGTAGGTTCCCAGTAGGTGAAGCACGCACATATAACTCCCCTCCAGAAAAAGGCTGACGACGATCCACCCCTCTTATCACATGTGTGACCTGTCGCCAATCTCCAGTCCATGACCAAGATCCTGGAGAGAACTGCCACGGGGCATCTGCAAAACGACTGCGAGGCAGGCACTTTTCTCATCATCATTATTATAATTATTATTATATTTATTGAGCATGGACCTAGCGCCAGGAAGCCAGCTTCTGCATGAAAGGCACTCATTACCTTATGGAACTCCCTTTGAGCCCCTGGCACCACACTGGAAAGGTTAGAGACACCGTGCAGAGCTCATCTTCCCCTTTTCCCTTCCCCCGCTGACTCTGGTTCACACTTCTGCGACTGGCGCCTAGATGTCCATGGGCTGTGCGTGCTGCACAAATGTATAAATAGATAAATAAAAGCAGGCAGATGCATGTCATCACCCACCCCCGGCTGCTGAACTTTGCCAATGGGTTTCATTGTGTACATGCATCCACTTGCCATTCTATTGGAATCCCATCTCTGTGCAGATGGCGTGCATCCACCTTTCATGGTCAATCCCCTGATCTTCCAATACCTCACTACATGTCAGGACTGGACGTCCTCAAACAAACTGCCTCCTTCTTTTACTCTCCTGTCAAGGTCTCTGGGTGTCACTTGTGCAGATAAGCTTCGGGGTGCAATTCCCCAGCATGGGCCCCAGACCCCCTTTACTTGGTTACTGTCCCATTTCTCTTTATGAGATTTCCCTTCTAGTCACAGCCTTGCTTTACTCCCCTGCCAAGGACTTTGCGCGCCACTTGTATATGCAAAGCTCGTATTTCTTCTTATTACTGCTCAGGATATGCTTTCCCAACATGGGTCCCAGAAACCCTTTACTTGGTTACTTTGCCCCGGTGAAGATTCATTCTGTGCTTTGCTTCTGGTGTCATGCCCCTCCTGGGTCTCCCCAAGCCTAGGATTAGCCACCCTAGTACCTGCAGGGTCTTGGCCGTCACCCTCGGTTGTTCACAGGTCTCCCAGGACCTCCACCGGCTTCTCTGGTCCACCGGGGCCTACCACAGTCTTTGGCGGGTCTCCTCTGTGAAGGTGGTTTCTTTGCACTTCAGCGGCCTCAGTGACCGGAGGGAAACTTCCCTCTCCATCGCTCTTCCTTCTGCATTCCGCGAGTATGTCTCTCCTTGGATACTGTGTGCTTCTCTGCTCTGCTGGCTGTGCGTACCAACCTCTCTCGTGGCCCTTGCTGTGCTGAAAACAAAGACGCCCTCATTCTCTTCCCTCTCTGCCGTTGAATGACAGCTGACCAAAAGGATCAATGGAAAAGGCTAGAATATATGCATTTGTTCTTGTCAGTGATCGTCATTATTCGTGGCCTCTTCCTCGTGCCAGTATTTCTTTCTTGAGATGTTTAACAAAAATACATGGGGAAATTAGGAAATGTGGAATTGGAGGGGTTTTGAGGAAAGGAGGGAGGGTCAAAGGGATATTGCATTCTCCCAGGGCCATTGTCACCAATCCCATGAAGGATTTCCTCTCCCATCACATCCACCCGTTGAGTACCACCCCCACGGGGACTATCGGGTAGTGGTCTCACCTACCTGGCCTCATGGAAAGGGGCCACCCCCATGGAAGATGTGACAATACCCTAGGATTCGATTCATCACATACCCTTTCCCTTAACCTGCTGCCTTACCCCTCAAAAATAGATGACACAGTCTCTTGTGCCATTAAAGAGGAGGACTGGGTTACAGTTTTAATTCTGCCCATTTGTGGTTTTATTGACATAAAATCCAATATTGGACCAAGTGGGCCACTCAACCAGGACCAATGGCCCATTGGCAGGATACACAAAAAAGTCCAGGTGACTTTTTACTTTTTCAAATATTTTTTAGAAGCCTTCTACTTTAGCTAAAGCTGGCTCTCCAACCATCGCTAGGCAGCCCCCATGTGATGACTGCCCCTAGTGGGAGCTGATGTGCCGCCTATTTAGGGTTAAGGGATAGACAGAGAAAGCTGGCCCTAATTTATTTCAAACTGCAATCTCAGTTCAGAGTGGTAGCAAGTGGAAGCTGTTCGTCGTTGTAAAGAATCTTGCTGACAATGGAAATGTATTGCATGCTGTTCTAACACAAGCTGAAGTGCTCGTGTATCAAAAAAACGTTCCCTTTTCCATTGTAAACTATTTCATGTTACCAGAGTGGTCGGGTGTCTCCAGTTAGGAAGGGGAACGCTTTGGTAAACCAATACGGAAACCCTAAAGCCAACTTTCACAAACTGTTACAAGACTTACTACATCAAAAGAGGTCACGGGTGAAAAATTATAGTTCTCAACCGGAGACAGAATTTAACTCTGTGTTAAGGGGGAATATAATTTCATACAGTTCTTTAAGATCTTCCTTAAGGAGTGGTCATGTGTAGCTAAAGTTGAATGTCTTTTGACGATTTAATCTTGTAACATCCAGAACAAGTATTCTTTGAATGTAGAAGTTGTCGAATTGAAGAGAAGAACAAACATTACTCAAGCCAGTAGGCGAATCCTTTCTATAGTGAAACCAGCCTTTTTGAAATCTATTCACCTACATTCTGAGGTTGTTAAAGTTGTTAAAGGCCCATTGTCCTCTTATACAAGTGTAACATTGTTACCCAAAGCTGGAACAGTGGCAATACAGCTACAGGGTAGCGACTGGTGTGAGTAAAGCTGGGGAAGGGAGCTGGGCCCTTGTAAGAAGATTAAGTCAAGAATCTGTTATGCTGAGAGTATTGAAGTTGAGAGGAAGGCAGTCTGGAAGCAGACGCAGGTTGTACAGGTGGCGGAAAGAAGAGGTTCTTGCATACCTGTGGAAGTCGAAGAGTCTTGTCTTTAAATTTCCAGCAATTATAAAGTTCAAAGTTGAAGCAGAGTTACTAGAACTGTGGTTGTGTATAATACTGCCCGTGAATGTTGCACTAAAGGAGGATGAAGTAGTGGCATACTGTGGAACAAAGGAGCCTGTTCCCATTTGGAACTTACAGGATCTGGATCAAGACTTAACTTTTGTTTTTGAACATTTGGAGCAATTAACTTTGAATAATCCCAGGGAGTGGATCTATCCAAGACAGGTGAAGGTCATCCAAGTCACTAGTTGTTGATTAGTCATTTGTTCATGTTGTGTTTGTTTTACTTTGAATGTTTTGTCGTTTAGTGTGAGGGCCAGTGTTGGTTATGCTAGGAGTAAACCCTCAAGACCTTAGACTAGGCAGGGAAATCCCTGATAGAGTAGGTTTAGTGAGGATTTATTTGCACTTTTTGTTGTTAATAAAATGTCTAATATGAATAAAACCACAAGCAGTTGACCGCCTCGCATTACTGACCCCTCACACATTTTAGTAGTAAAGCACTGATAACTTAGACTAGTATGATAACCTCTTGTATGTCCTAATCTCTATCATTCTAAATTAGTATTGCTTATGTATAAATACTAGTTTTATTCTAAACATAAGAGCTGCACTTCACTCTTTCTGAAAATCAAACACTTTTTCCTGCAGTTATCTCACCACTAAAGACTACATTATCTGCTTTATATCTGGACATACAATAAACTGCCAATACCTTTTATGTTGCTAGAGTCTAATTCTACAAGAATACTAACCATACACATTAAATCAGAAACACTTTTTGTAGGGTCACACTGTGACAAACTAGACTTCAGGAAACAGGCGGATGCTGAAATAATCTTTATTTCTAACGGGTTAAGGGTCCTTAGCAAAACAAAGAATATAGTCCTCTGGTTTCCTTCACCAGTCTTTGACCCTTCCAGAATAGATTGAGGCAATCCCCAACTTTGTCCTATCTCGTGGTGTCCGGATAGGCCCACCACTCCGGTCTTCCTTCCTCTTCCTCTTCTCTTTTCTGCAAAATGAGAGAACCTCGTTAGTTTTATTTGGCGCGCTTTTATAGGCGTCTTCATTTTCAAGTCCCCACCAATCGGCATCAGCCTGGCCTAGCTGAAATCTTATTGGCTGCCGAGGGTTTGTCCCGCCTCCCACAAAGGCTGCCATGCCAGCGTGCACTATTCCCTGCTTCCGGGTTCCAGAGAATCGTCCGAGGCGATCATGTGATCGCGCCGGATATGGGCGGGTTCTGGGTCCCTTCCAGCCGCGACCTGCTCTGGGGCCGCCGCGGGACACATCACACTGGCGGACCGGTCGCCCACCTCCCACGGCGCCATCGAGAGTCCTCGCCGTCGTCCCACCCCCCTCGGGGTCGGGTTTCCCCCCAGGTGAGTGCAGCCGTGGTTCGCCGCATCTCTGAGCGGCGGCTCGCGTTCCCTCACTCTCGGCGCCTATGACAGCCGAGAGTGAAGGAACCGACCCGTCGCCTCGGTTCTCAGGGCCCCCGATCACCGGTGCGCCCAACACCCCCCGTGGGCGCCGTGGCGCATCGCCACACATCCCCACCCCAGTCCCAGGCCGTTCGGGCTGGGAAGCACACCTAGACAGGTAGTCGGCCACCAGCTGAAACCTGGCCGGTTTGTGTAACGTGAGGAAGTCATAAGGCTGGAGGGAGAGGAACCAGCGGAGCACTCTTTGGTTGGTGTCTTTATGTCGCGCAAGCCATTGCAAGGGGGCATGGTCTGTGTACAAGGTGAACCGGCGGCCCAACAGGTAGTATTTGAGGGAATCGACGGCCCATCGGATGGCCAGACATTCTTTCTCTATGGTGGAATAGGCAGCCTCATGAGGTAGTAGCTTCCGGCTGACAAAGCATACAGGACGTAGGTCGCCCCCCCGGTCTTGCGAGAGTACAGCCCCAAACCCTGGTTTGAGGCGTCCGTTTGTAGATAGAAATGGTCTTGGAAGTTCGGGCAACAAAGTACAGGATTCGATGTAATCCTATGTTTCAGGAGTTCTATGGCGTTCAGGGCGCTCTGGTTGTTGGTCAGGTTTGGAAGACCTTTGAGCCTCAAAGCATCGGTCAAGGGGGCGGCCACCGAAGAGAAGTCGGGTATGAACCTCCTGTAGTACCCAACGAGCCCCAGGAACGCTCGGATCTGTTTTCTGTTGGTGGGAGTCGGGATATCGTGTATAGCCTGAGTTTTGGATAGTTGTGGTTTCAGGACCCCCCCCCCCCCACTATGTGCCCCAGATATTTGGTTTCATGGGTTCCGATCGTGCTCTTTTTCGGGTTTATATGTAAACCAGCCCTGTGCAGATCGGCCACCACCAGTTCCAAATGGTTTAGATGGGCTTCCCAGGACTCGCTATACACCACAATATCATCCAGATAAGCGGCCGCATATCCGTCATGTGGTCGTAAGATGATATCCATTAGTCTTTGGAACGTGGCAGGAGCGCCGTGTAGTCCAAAGGGTAGAACCTTGTATTGATAGAGTCCCCTTGGTGTGGAAAAGGCGGTTTTCTCTTTGTCCCGGGAACGCAAGGGTATTTGCCAATAACCCTTGGTTAAATCTAGGGTGCTTAAAAAGAGGGCTGCTCCGAGGCTTTCCAAGAGTTCGTCCATCCGCGGCATAGGATATGCTTCGTATTGGGAAATCGTGTTTAGTTGTCTGTAGTCCATACAGAAGCGGACGGACCCGTCCGGCTTGGGAACCAGCACTATGGGAGACGACCATACACTGTTGGATGGCTCAATGATATCCCTCCGCAGCATTTCATCGACTTCCGAATTGATAACTCTTCGCCTGGCTTCGGGGATTCGATAAGGTCTGAGCCTTATGGTTTTTCCTGGCTCTGTGTTGATCTCGTGTTCCAGTACACTGGTCCTACCGGGTAACGTAGAAAAGGCATCGGCGTAGGGGAATAACTTGTTCACGACGTCTGATTTCATTCTCGGGGATAGGACATCACCCCAATTGATGGCTTCGAGGGTATCGGGAACAGTGTTCACGGTTTCCTCTGATTCTGGTTCCACGGGTTCGGCGAAGGCGCCCAGACTCGGCCCATTCCACTCCTTCAGAAGGTTGATGTGATATATTTTGTTGGTCGTGGTCCTATCAGGTTGATGCACCCGATAGGTCACTGGGCTGAGCACGTCCGTTATTTTGTACGGCCCCCTCCATCTGGCCAATAGTTTGTTTGCAGATGTAGGTAGGAGTACTAGTACTTGGTCTCCAGGCTTGAAGGTCCTCATTCGGCTACCCTTATTATAGTTCTTCTCTTGGGTCGTTTGAGCCTGGCTGAGGTTGGCTTCGGCCAAGGTACGCAGAGCCGTCAGATGGGTCTTTAGCTCCTCTGTATATTCAGTGAGTGATACTTCCTCGCTGGCTTCCCATTCTTCCTTAACCAGATCCAATATCGTTCGGGGTTGTCTTCCGAATAGAAGTTCGAAGGGGGAGAAACCAGTGGATGATTGGGGTGTATCCCTTAACACCATCAACACCAGAGGCAGCACCCGATCCCAGTTCTTAGCGTCCGGCCCGGTCACCCTTCTCCGCATTTTCTTGATGGTCTGGTTATACCGTTCGACCAGTCCATCTGTCTGGGGATGGTATACAGAGGTTCTCATTTGTTTAATTTGGAGACGTTCACATACTTGCCGTAGAAGGACGGACATGAAATTCGTACCCTGGTCTGTAATTATTTCCGAAGGCAACCCCACTCGTGCAAAAAACGGGATAAGCTGATCACACAGGACTCTGGCTGATGTTCCCTTTAGGGGAAAAGCTTCCGGGTATCGGGTGGCATAATCGACGATCACTAACAGATATCTATACCCCCTGCTAGCAGGTTCCAAAGGACCAACGATATCCATGCCGATTCTCTGGAAGGGAACCGCTATGAGAGGCATTTTCTGTAGGGGCGCTTTTGCTGGTAGGATACCGCTGGTCAATTGGCATGTAGGGCAGTTTTTACAGAACTGCGCTACTTCCCCGTAGATACCCGGCCAGTAAAATCGCTTCAATAGGTTTTGCTGAGTCTTGAGGGAAGCCATATGGCCGCCACAAGGATGGTTGTGTGCCAGTTGTACAACTATGGCACGATGTTTCCTTGGTAGCACCAACTGCTCTTTGGCGACCTCATCCTCGCCCTTGTATCTTCGATATAGCAGACCCCGGCGTAGTAGGAACCCTGGTCCCTTGCTTAGATCGGGTTCCCCTTCTTGTGTTGCCCTTTCTCGTGCTACCCGTAGAGTCGGGTCAGTTAGGGTCTCCCCCCTAATGGTGTCTTCATTTTCCTCCAGACTCCAGTCGATGGGTCTGGTCATGTAACTAGCCTGACACCATTCCATCCGGGTTCGTCTTTTCCTTCCTGGCAAAGGGGACAGGGAAGCGGAGTCCGCCGTTGGTGTGTCGGAACCGTGCAGAATCTTTTTCTTTTCCTCCAGGGCATTCATGGCCTGTCCAAATCCTGGCAGATCGGTCCCTATAACTACCGGGGCAGGCAGACACGGCAGGACGGCAGCCCTTAAGGGAGTGGTTGTGTCGTTTAGTTCTACCACCACATCCTTCATGGGATAACACTTCACATCCCCATGTATACATCTAATTGGTACTGTTTTATTAGATAAATAGGGAGTGTTACTCACGGTTGGTGAAATGGCGGTCTGTCGGCTACCGCTGTCAAGTAGAGCGCGCAAGGGTCTGCCGTCCACCCGGATGTCCACCACATAGGGGCCCGGGATTCTTTCCTCCGATCCAGGGCTCAGGTATCCGATGTCCATCGGTTCGGCTGGTCTCCTTCTGGGGCAGAACCTGGCTATATGGCCCCATTCGTTGCACTCGTAGCACTGCGGTTGCTTATATCCTGGTGCTGCCAATGGGTGTTTTTCCTCACCTCCCGGTTTCTTGTCTTCCGGTTTCCGGGAGATGTCGTCGACGTGTCTCCATCTCGGGGTTAGGGTTCTGACGCCCCTGAATGCAAGGGGGTCAGATATCGGGATAGGAATCCGGGCTGTTATTCCAGTTGGCTGCATTTTGTGGTGACCCGCCTTCTGGTATGCGGAGGCGATATCTACTGCCTCGGTCAAGGTGGGCCGGTGGTGCTGTCTAACCCACCTCTGCGTTTGTCCCGGTAGGGCTTCGATAAATTGCTCCAAAATGATCTTGTCGAGGATGGGTTGATTCGCTGGGGTGGGAGGTAGCAGCCATTTCTCGACCAAATCTTTTATACGATAGTACAATTGGCGCGGGCTTTCTCCCGTCCTGAGTCGGGCCTCTCTTAGCTGTATCCGGTAAGCCTCTTCGTCTAGGCCTAGCCGGTCCAGGACTGCGGCCTTGATTTCTCCGTAAGGGGTGCTACCGTTGGGGTTTACCGCCTGATAGGCACCCTGCATCACCCCGGATAGCAGGGGGGCGACATATTGTCCCCAGCGGTCCGGAGGCCATTGCGCATTCCTGGCGATCCTCTCGAAACTAGTGAAAAAGAAGGCAGGGTCTTCCCCCTCCTTATATTTCTGGAGTAGAGCTGATGGCACCAATGGTTGATTCCTGGTGTTGGCCACCACATCCGTGAGACGGGCTATGGTCTCATGTTGTTTATCCTGGGCCGTGGTTTGTATAGTACCCTGCAGCTGGATGGCCTGCTGGAAAGCTTGTCTATCGGCAGCCGCCTGTTGGGTTTGCAGCTGTATTAATTGTTGTAGCTGCTGCTGTCCCTCTGACAGAGTTTTGATCAGTGCCTCCATGTCGTTGTCGCAATCCCACCTTCGTCGCCAGTGTGACAAACTAGACTTCAGGAAACAGGCGGATGCTGAAATAATCTTTATTTCTAACGGGTTAAGGGTCCTTAGCAAAACAAAGAATATAGTCCTCTGGTTTCCTTCACCAGTCTTTGACCCTTCCAGAATAGATTGAGGCAATCCCCAACTTTGTCCTATCTCGTGGTGTCCGGATAGGCCCACCACTCCGGTCTTCCTTCCTCTTCCTCTTCTCTTTTCTGCAAAATGAGAGAACCTCGTTAGTTTTATTTGGCGCGCTTTTATAGGCGTCTTCATTTTCAAGTCCCCACCAATCGGCATCAGCCTGGCCTAGCTGAAATCTTATTGGCTGCCGAGGGTTTGTCCCGCCTCCCACAAAGGCTGCCATGCCAGCGTGCACTATTCCCTGCTTCCGGGTTCCAGAGAATCGTCCGAGGCGATCATGTGATCGCGCCGGATATGGGCGGGTTCTGGGTCCCTTCCAGCCGCGACCTGCTCTGGGGCCGCCGCGGGACACATCACACTGGCGGACCGGTCGCCCACCTCCCACGGCGCCATCGAGAGTCCTCGCCGTCGTCCCACCCCCCTCGGGGTTGGGTTTCCCCCCAGGTGAGTGCAGCCGTGGTTCGCCGCATCTCTGAGCGGCGGCTCGCGTTCCCTCACTCTCGGCGCCTATGACAGCCGAGAGTGAAGGAACCGACCCGTCGCCTCGGTTCTCAGGGCCCCCGATCACCGGTGCGCCCAACACCCCCCGTGGGCGCCGTGGCGCATCGCCACACACACATACAGCAAAGTATAACCTTTCTCAAATACCACATGTATAACTGTCTTGTGCCACGTAGGTCAGCGCCTGTGCGACCACTGGCGCACCCGCAGCCATTAATGTGCCATGACGTTTTTGTTCCGTATTGGGCTGCAGGGTAGTGTTTTGCAACACGGCTTCCGCCTCGAGGTACTTGTTTCCCATCCACCCGGCGGTCGGCGCGTTGCAACCCTTCTACTACGGTAGTGCGCTTTGGGTTTCTTCACTAGTGTTTTTTACCTTCATGCACATGGCACCCCTTTCTCTCTCTCTCTCTCTCTCCCCTCTCTCTGCTTTCTCTCTGGTCGTGTCTCTTCACGGCTCTTCCCCCTCCTTTGGCCGCTTACCTCTGTGACTTTCCTTTTCCTCTCTCCGCGTCTTGCACGGCTCGCTTGCTCTCTTGTCTCTCTTCCCTTTGCCTACCTGGTTCACGCTCGCTGCTCTTTCCGCTCTCCCTGTTCTCTCTGCTTCCCTGTCTTCCCTCGCCCTTCTGGCTCTCCGGAGTCCTGCGTTTTTCTCCCACGAGCAGTTTTTTCACCTTCCTGCTGCATGCACTGCGGCGCTGGTCCCTGACCCCACAGGCAGCAGCTGGTGTGTTATGCCAGAGCCTGTTCTCTTCTGGGTATCCCGAGGCTTCCGTGCGGCTCATACCCACCTTTTACCTCAGCCAGCACCCGCAGAACGGAACCCATATCCCACCAGACCAGCCTTGCAGACAACCTGCTGAATACCTTCAACCCATCTGGTATCTGAGGAGATTGGCTTTGAAAGAGAAGATAGACCTTGGCCTCTACCCACTCCGTCAGGGTTTTCTTGTGCCTTCTGGCTTTCTCCCCTTACCGGGCTGTCCCTGGAGGGGGCCAGCTGACTGCAACATTCCTAGGCAGTCACGGTAGCTTCCTCTCGTGGCAGGCCATATTTACACAAAAAAAGGAAACCTGTGGAAGAAAAAGAAGAAACAGTTAGAAGAAGAAGACATCGGCTCAGGTGAGTAGGAGGGGAATCTGGGGGATTCAGAGGAGAAAAGTAACCCAGTTGACAGATTGCAATGCCAACAAGTACCTATGGCCACGGCAGAGCAGGTTCAGGAACTGGTGGCGACGGTCCAGGGTCTAACCCTGGAAGTTCAGAACTTAAAGGCTTAGAACACTGTACTTCGACAGCTGGTATCTGGTCGGGATCCCAATTCAGCTGACTTACCTCCAATAGCTCTCCCTTCGGGCAAATTTGATGGATCTCCCAAGAGATTAAAAGAGTGTATTAAAGCCTTCATGGTCCACTTTGCCTTTCGTTCACACACATACGGCACAGAACATTCCCGCGTGGGATTCATGGTTTCAAATATGACTAGGAATGCCCTGGCATGGGCTACTCCACTGGTGACCGGCAACAATCCAGTTCTTTGTTACTACAGCGGCTTTCTCAACCTGCCCAGGCAAGCATTCGAACAACCGGAAACCATATACGTGGCATGTGTGGAGCTCCTTGACATATATCAGGGATCCAACAATCTGCTTACTAACATTACCTCCTTCAAACGCCTAGCCACAGAAGCAGGGTGGCCAAAACAAGCCCAGTGTGCCATCTTCCGCTGAGGATTGAAGGAAGAACTGAAGGACGAGTTAGCCAGGACCTCTAGACCTGCAACCTTTTCCGATCTTCTCTCCACCGTTCTGCAGATCGTATACCAGCTAGGAGAACGAAGATCCAAAAGAAGAAAGAACAAAGCCCCCTTACCACAATGCACAGTGGCATACCCTCCTCCTCTCTCAGCAGTACGACAGGCTAAGGACGAACCTATGCAGATTTGGACCGCCAGGGCCCCATTGACCCCAGAAGAAAGAAAACATTGACGGGAGTCCGTTCTTTGCATGTATTGTGGCTCGGATGGCCACCTTCTATGGACCTGCCCGGAAGTCCCATACAGGCGGCCGGGAAATGCGCGACCTCGGACCTAATAAGGACGGGTATCCAAGGTACGACCTGCAGGCCCTACATTTCTCTTACAGTAGAACCCGATCCAGGTAATGAAGACAACAGGCTCATGGCCATTTCTCTGCAGATATCGGTCAATCATCAGACCATCAATACTCTGGCACTCATCGACTGTGGCGCATCCAGTAATTTCATTGATACTCTCTGGGCAGACAAGGTCGGGCTCCGTTGTCTGAGGCGAGAAGACCAGAAGGTGGAAGGGGTGGATGAGACCCCTCACACATCCAGACCCATCACCCATTCCACAGAAACCCTTTCTGGGAAAGTATTGCAGCACAAATAAAGATTGACTTTCGACATCATACGGGCAGCCCATTTCCCAGTGATTCTTGGAATATCGTGGCTCAGGAGGCACAACCCACAATAGACTGGCCAAGAACAAGCTTGCATTTAGCTCATCATACTGGCAGCAGAATTGTCTCTTGGACGAAGCTAAAGAGACTGTGAACATCATGCCAGCCGAACCGACAGCATCTATAGGGGTTTGTTGTCTTGACTCTGAGCTTGGGGAGTTCCAGGAAGTGTTCATAAATAAAGCAGGCTTGGACATACCTCCACACCACCCGGAGGCCTGTGCCATAGAACTGGTCCCGGACGCATTGGTGCCATTTAGATGTATGTTTGCATTATTTCTCACAGAGAAGAAAGCCCTAAGGACTTATCTGGACGCTCACCTGGAAAACGGTCTCATTGAACCATCCAATTCCCTGGCAGTGGCGCCATTGTTTTTTATTCCCAAACGTGACTCTAAGGAACTAAGGCCTTGTATAGACTACAGAGGACTCAACAAGGTTACTATCAGGGATAGATATCCAATGCCCCTTGTTTCAGACATAATTGAGGCTACCCAGGGAGCTACCGTATTTTCTAAACTGGACCTGCAGAGCACTTACCATCTGGTAAGCATACAAAGAGGGGTTGTGTGGAAGACGGCTTTCAGAATGCCTTACGGGCTGTACGAATACAGGGTTATGCCGTTTTGGCTCATCAACGCCCCCGCTGCTTTTCAGCAGTTTATGGACCACATATTCTCAGATGTTCTCTTTTTGAGCCCCATTGTTTACTTGGATGACATCCTGGTGTTTTCCCGTAACCCTTAAGGACACACAGAGCACCTCTGAGCAGTACTCCACCGTCTTCAAAACCACAAGTTACTCATCAAGCCAGAAAAATGCGTCTTTAGAGTCTCCACGGTCCCCTATCTGGGATTCATACTGTATGAACAAGGCATAGAGATGGAACCTAAAAAGGTCTTTGCAATCCTAGAGTTGACAATCCCGAAGTCGGTAAAAGAAATCCAGAGATTTTTGGGATTGGCAAACTTCTACAGCAAATTCATTGCAGACTTCTCCAAGGTAGTGTTGCCATCACAGCGTTGCTGAAAAAGGAGGCTTTACCCTTCAAGTGGATCGAACTAGCCGACAAGGACTTTGGGCACCTAAATGACCTGTTTTGTTCAGCTCCCATCCTGCGCCAACCAGACCAGACCAGACCAGGCCTTTCATAGTGGAACCAGATGCCTCTGCTGGTGTGTTGGGCGCAGTGTTGTTACAGGAGAAGGAAGGGGTGGAACCCGCTTACCTGTCTAAGACCCTCACTCCGAGTCAGTGGAATTACTCGGTTATCGAGAAAGAATTATTGGCGATCAAGATCGCGTGTGAAGAGTGGAGACATCTACTACAAGGGGGTTGCTTTCCATTTACCATCCTCACGGATCATAAGAACCTGAAGGTACTCAGAGGAATGGAGTGTGTCAACTCTAGACAGGCCAGGTGGGCCTACTTCTTCAACCAATATGCCTTATACATCATGTACATACCGGGCAGCCAGAACATCCTGGCAGATGCTCTATCTCGCCGGTACTTGGTGTAATCGCACTCTGATCACCAACCAGAGGTCTTATTCCATAGGAACCGGATCATCGGTCAGCTCTCCACCTTGTTGCAGGATGTCAAGATGGCAACTGTGTTGGCTCGAAGTACCACACTACCCCGCATCGCCCGTTACCGGCTGGAACAGAAGGACGGGCTGCTATTTGCCGGCCAGAAGTTGTTTGTGCCTTCCTTTACTTTACAGCAGAAAGTTATGAACTGGTGTCATGATAACGTCACAGCAGGCCATTGCAGCATCAAGGGCACCCTGGATCTAGTATCCCACAGTTTCTTTTGGCCTACCATGTCCTCTGTTGTGAGCAAGTATTGCCGATCCTGCGCAGTCTGTTCCAAAAGCAAGGTGTGTAACCAAAAGCCCATTGGTCTCCTGGAACAGATTCCAGTTTCCACCAAACCCTGGTCTCAAATCTCGACAGATTTCATTGTTGCCCTCCCAGTGTCTCAGGGCTGTTCTTGCATAATGGTAACCATTGACTCATTCTTTAAGTTTTGCTCATTTTTCCCCTTTGTCTGGGGTATCATCTGCTTTGGAAATGGCAGAGGTGTTCATCAGGGATATCTTCCGTCTTCATGGACTCA
Source organism: Ambystoma mexicanum (assembly GCF_040938575.1). Taxonomy (NCBI): domain Eukaryota; kingdom Metazoa; phylum Chordata; class Amphibia; order Caudata; family Ambystomatidae; genus Ambystoma; species Ambystoma mexicanum. Next base: position 36,619,532 of record NC_090923.1, on the reverse strand, counting down.
CTGATAAGATCATGTCAGACCGAGGATGCCAGTACATGTCCACGTTTTGGAGGGCTCTGTGTGGGAGACTGGGTATCGAAAGAGCTCTTTCGTCTGGGTTTCACCCGCAAACGATTGGTCAGACTGAGCATCTCAATGCAACATTAGAACAGTACCTCAGGTGTTATGTCCATCAGCACCAAGATAACTGGGTTTCCCTCTTACCCACAGCGAGTACGCCTTTAACAACACCGTCCATTCGGCAATTGGCATCACCCCTTTCTTCTGTACTTATGGTCTACATCCCCGCAGCATCTTTCAAGCCAAACTTCATCCTACCAATACACCATCCATTGAAACCAACCTGGCTGAGATTTCCACCGCCCACAACACTGCCAAAAGAAGCCTACTGGAAGCACGCAGTCGGTACAAGTCACAGGCAGACCGTCATCTCAGGCCGTGTCCCGAGTGAAATGTGGGTTCCATGGTTTGGTTGTCCACTAGGTACCTGCCCCGTTGGGTTCATCCCTCTAAACTATCCCCCTTTTTCTAGTCCCTATGAAATTATTGCCAAGATCAACCCTGTGGCTTATCGCCTCAGACTCCCTAAGAGTCTTGGACGCATCCACCTGGTGTTCCACGCATCCCTCTTGTACCTGGTAGAGCAGGGCTCTCGCCCCTTACCTGGCTGTCACATTCCTTGCTCCGCCACTCCTGCTGCAGAGGAGTAGGAGGTCTCTCACATTCGAGACTCTCATTACCAAAGGGGTTGCCTGGAATACCTGGTAAGTTGGAAGGGCTTCCCGTCTTCTGAGGACTCTTGGGAGCCCTGGTCCAATGTGCATGCGCAAGACTGGTCTGCCTGTTTCACCCTGCTCACCCGGGGAAGCCCGGGGGGGTGGCTTGGGGTGGGGGCATATTGTCATGCGCCGTGCAGGTCGGCGCCTGTGGGACTGCTGGTGCGCCCGCGGCCATTAATGTGCTGTTTTGTTTTTGTTCCGCATTGGGCTGCGGTCTAGTGTTTTGAAACATGGCTGCCACCGGGAGGTAGTTGTTTCCCATCCTTCTGATGGTCGGCGCGTTGCAACCTATCTACTACGGTAGTGCGCTAGTGTTTTTTCCCTTTGTGCACATGGCATCCATCTCTCTCTCTCTCTCTCTCTCTCTCACTCTCTCTCTCTCTCTCTCTTTCTCTCTCCTCCTCCCCCCGGTCGCGTCTCGCCGCGGCTCTTCCCCCCCCTTTGGACGCTTACCTCAGTGACTTTCCTTTGCCTCTCTCTGTGTCTTGCGCCGCTTGCTTGCTCTCGTGCCTATCTTCCCTTTGCCTCCCTGGTTCTCACTCACTGCTCTTTCCGCTCTGCCTCTTCTCTCTGCTTCCCTGTCTTCCCTCGCCCTTCTGGCTCTCTGGAGTTCTGCGTCTTTCTCCCATGAGCTGTTTTTTCACCTTCCTGCTACATGCACTGTGGCGCTGGTCCCTGGCCCCACAGGCAGCCGCTGCTGCATTCTGCTAGAGCCTGATCTCTTCTGGGTATCCCGAGGCTTCCGTGCGGCTCATTCCAACCTTATACCTCAGCCAGCACCCGCAGAACGGAACCCATATCCCACCAGACCAGCCTTGCAGACAACCTACTGAATACCTTCAACCCATCTGGTATCTGAGGAGATTGGCTCTGAAAGAGAAGATAGACCTTGGCCTCTACCCACTCCGTCAGGTTTTTTTGTGCCTTCTGGCTTTCTCCCCTTACCGGGCCATCCCGGGAGGGGGCCAGCTGACTGCTACGTTCCTAAGCAGTCACAGTGGCTTCCTCTCGTGGCAGGCCATGTTTACACAAAACAAAAGGAAGCCTGTGGAAGAAAAAGAAGAAACAGTCAGAAGAAGAAGTCATCAGCTCAGGTGAGGAGGATGGGAATCTTGGGGATTCAGAGGAGGAAAGTAACCCAGTTGACAATAACTTTGAATACAAAAAAGTGAAAAAAGAAAGATATTCTTATCCAGTTCAATTAAGGCAGTCTCTAAAATACGTAACTGTTAAGAAAGCAGCTATCACAAAAATAGTGTAGTGGGAAAGTTATTGACTAGAGAGAATGCTCAAGCTCTGCCCCTCGGCTTCCTCAGAAGAAATGAAATTATATGATATGAAAGGCACATTTGAGACTGCACTTTGAATTCTCCTGGAAATACTACTGTCACAAAGAATAGTTATTTTGTGCTACACAAGTAGAGACCAGATAAGGCATTAGCTTGCACAATTAGCTTTTTATAATAGAATAGATTAGGTGACAGGAAGGCGTGTACACAAGATAGGGACTCACTATACATGTCGGGCAGAATATTGAAGGTATATAAGGTTGCTGCGTACAGATAGGGAGGGAAATAACGTGACAGGCATGCACTAGGAAATCGGTAGATAGCAAGCAAATGTGTCCTGCAGAGAATAAAACAAGACAGCAGTTGCCATTTTTCAAAATTGCACAAGCACAGCAGAGAAAAAAGTCTGTAGCTTTAAGAAGGCCTCGGTGCTAAGCATGCTTTTGAAACCAAAACATTTCATTCAGGAAAAATGCTGTAGTGGCTGGGCATAGCTGCCTCAAAGGAATGTCAAAAGCCGAGGACACCGGAGAGAAGGTTTAGATAATGGAACAAGATACCAGTGTCTGGCAAGCGATTATTCAACCATTAGGATAAATCAGTTACGGCAACACACCAGACTACTTAAAGTCCATGGGATGAATGTAGCATCTCAGTAAATGTCCTAAGTAGTTGACAGATGAATGTCTCAGCAACCAGCTAGGATTGACAGAGAAGCAAGAGTGGCTAAAAAAACAAAATCGCTGTGACGAAATCTTAACATAGTGGAAGCAGCATGAATCATAAAAATAGTTATTCATAATTTTTCAAGAAGAGAATGGTGCGGTCACTGTTGCAAGACAGGGAGAGCCAGAAAATTGGAATTTGGGCAAGGAAAAACTCCTTGAAACTCAGAGACATCATGGCAGAGATAACATGCGCTAATTTATTTAATTAAGAACAAAGCTTGGTATGCTTTTCCTCTCCTCCCATCTACATACACATGTCATCGTGCTGCCAGTACACGGAGAGTGTGGCTGCATGTTAACCGATAAGCATATGTCCTTTTCACCGTAGAAGTAATTTAGAGCCTACCAATAATATTCAAGCATGATGAGGTCGTACATTTTATGGGTTATTTCATGGGTGGGAGCTTAGATAGAGAGTTACCCAATCAGTAGGGTGGGACATATAGATACTATCTGTAGCTTAGCAATTAGGACCAATGAGCAGTAGAGGTAGGTTGACATAGCTCAGTGATTATGACATCAGAGTGACTCATCTACATTATAGAAACTGTGTTTGCTGTTCAAAACAGAGAGGAATTTGAGAGAGAGAGCTTTTCTGTTGATCTTCTGTTCTCCCCAGGTTTCGCGAACTTCCAATAAAGCTGGGTTACCTTGCATTTTGCATACCACAATCCACTCTGCATCGTCTCTTTATTGGAAAATTCCAGGTAGAAGGTTTTACTGTTTTTGGGCCTCTGTTTTCAATAGCCAAGCATAAACCATCAGCACAGTAGTCTTTCTACAATCAGAATGACAGTTGAAATCAAAATGGTGCCTACAAACATTTAAAAAAAACTATGACAATGAAAGAGGACTATGGGGGTCATTACGACCCCGGCGCTAAGTGCTTAACGGTGCCGTAAAAGGCTGCGGCGTCGTTAACCACTTAGCGCCTAATTACGAGGTCCCTTTGCGGGACCCGACCTTAACGGCTGGTGTAGACCAGCCGTTAAAGTAGGGACCTGCAAAGGGACCTTGGTGCTAATTATGGTACCGCAATTTGCAGTACCGTAATTAGCGCCTTCCCCATTCCCATTATGCCCTATGGGGCAAAAATGGGAATGGGGAAGGGCCACGGGGAAATGGAGAAATACCGCCCCGCCAACCTTGGAATGGGGCGGTATTTCCCCATTTCACCATGGGGAACACTTTACGATACCGGCACCAACCATGGTGCTAATAGCGCCATGGTTTAGCGCCGGTATCGTAATGAGGGCCTATATATTCTAATTTAATAAAATGGCCAACACATTTTCACTTTAACCTGTAACATAAAAGAACACAATAAAAACAATCAAACAAACCAATTACAGACACAGAAACACTGACCTAATTTGTGATCCACAACAACAAATACTTGAATTAGAAATATGCATGCATTTTCAAAGAAACAGAGTCAGACTGCAGAAGTGACGACTGGAGGTATAACTGTGTGGTTCTCAGTGATGCATGGGTGTTCTGGTTGATGAGGTATTGTAGAAGCCTATATATTGACATTGACCTGAATATACCAGATTTTAGAATTAAATGGTTTGGAATGAAAGGAATGCAATGGTGCCAGGTTTTTCCAAAACTATTTTTTATGAAACGAGCAGCCAGAGGTCCTACTCATTCACTGCGGAGGTAACGATTTTGAGTATGTACGAGGCATGTCTCTGTCTTTGATTATGAACAGGATTCGGAAAAACTAATGGAAATCTTCCCTCGCACCACCTTAATTCATTCCAACTTAGCGCATCAGCAAAAGTGGATGTGGAACATCAAATTTAATTCCAAAACAACTGAGAATTCACAAACACATGTTAATAAAGTAGTTTCTGCTTTTATCACAGATCACAACCGTGTGGATATCCAATAGCAACATCCAGTTTTACATGTCTAGCATGTATAGGCATAATGTAGTACTTTTAACTGATGTTGAAAATGCACTCTTCCGTGGGAACAAAAAGTCAGCAATCCAACTTTGTTAAAAGACTATAATCGATGTACCCAAATTCAGCCCTTTCAAGAACTACCTATTACACACCAATATACATCTGAATCTACAACACAAACATTTCTTTTTTTAGAATTACTGCATTACCGCAAGGGTTTACCGCAACTATATTTATTAAAAAAACAACACTCACGTGACATTTTCATTATGAGTAAATACCCTCTATAAGTGGTATTTAAAGGAGCCGTTGTGTTTCTTGTCAGAATTATAAATAAAAAATGGTATTCTATTCAGAGAAACCCTATACTTCTCCAATTCCTCCACTGCATTCTTTCAAAGAATTCATAACAACCTTTTTCTGATGGGGGTGAGGGATAGTAAATTGATCTGGGAAATATTGGGAGCATATAAAGTATCTAACACAAATTTGTCCTAAATCCATTTGCTGCTTCTGAATGGGTTGCATTCAATGTCAAAGCATATAGAGGTAGTGGGGGCCAGGTTGAGACACTTTCAGCGAATCCTACTATTCCTTTAAAGTCGACATACTGCTCATGAATTTTACAATAACCTCTTGCCCTGTTGGCAACATCCATTAAATTGTAACTGCCTTGGTGTGGCTCTCTCTTGGCTTGGTCAATGCTTGTACGTGTTCATGTTTAACTATGTTGCCCCTTTGATTGATAGCGCTTCCATAGATTCACACTTGTAAATGTACAGTCTTTTGGCTTTCTCATAATGGGGTTTCGCTGGTTTTCCTTACTTCAGTTTTCAAGATTAATTAGGGAATCTCACTTGCGAATGCTGCTATTGCTTGCGTCCAAGTTGGATCTTTCCTCTCTTCTATCTCTCTCTCTACCTTTGGTGTTCCCCAGGGGTCTAACCTTTCTCCCTGGCTTTTCAACCACTACCTGGCAATTCTTGCCCAATGCATTGCTACATCCTGCTCAAACGTTCAGTGTTATATGGATGACACCCCGCTCTCCTTCAGGCTCCCCTGATCAACCTCTGCTCCTTCTCTCAGACCAGACTGTCTGGCTGCAATTCAGGAACGGTGTGCCACCAATGATCTCTGCCTTAATGCCAGTAAGACTGAGGTCCTCCTCTTCGGGACTCCAGCTCCCTCCTTTCCGCTCTCTCTCTGGCCACCCACCCCGGGCCCTCTTCCTGCTCCTTCCTGTGAGGCTAAGAGTCTTGGTTTCATCTTCAACTCACCCTCTCCTTCTCTCCGAACATCTCTAAGAAGTCACACTGTCAGCTGCACCAACCTCTGAGGTATTCTTCCCTTTCTCACTTTCCCCCAGAAGCTCACTGTCTCCAGTGCCCTAGTCCCGTCTAGGCTAGACTATTGCAACAGCCTCTTTCTAAATCTGCCTGTCTCTACTCTTTGACCGTTTCAACTTATCCAGAACAGGACTGCGAGACTTGTCCTTGACCTCAAGCCCAGGGATCATAGCTCTCCAGCTCTTGAATCTCTCTGCTGGCTACCTGTGGCTGCAAGGATCAAGTTCAAGACCCTTGGCATTGCCCACAAGGCTTTCTGGGGCCTGGGACTGCACTACCTCCAACATTCTCTTCCTCAACATCTTCCTTCTCGAGCTCTCCGCTCATCCACCTCCAACTCTCTGAGGGTCAGACACTTCTCCAAGTTCTCCAAGCAGAGAGTTGGGGGTAGATCTCTTTCCTCGGCTCGGGCCTCCCTCTGGAACAGCCTCCCTGCCTCTCTCAAATTTGAGCACAACCACCTCCGGTTCCGGAAGCAACTCAAGACCTTCATTTTCGCTTCTGTTTTCTCTCTTCCTCTCCCATGCTTATGTCCCTGACTGCTCCGCAGACTGGTCACCTGACCACCCACTGAATCTCGGGCCCAGGCTCCTGAAGGTCCAGTTGCCCTTGCACTGCCTCCGGGCTCCCGCATCACTTAAGGGTCTGTATCTGCACTCATGAGCCACCCTCCAGCAGCACTTATTGAGTTACCTGCACTTCTCCCTCCCACCCTCTCTGGCACTTCTCCCCCTCTCTCCTCCCCACACTTGTGCGATCCGAATGACACAAGGTCTAGTAAGATCGTTTTGCCTCCTTCTGTCCCCCCCTCTTTATCTTGTCGCGCCTAGAAACACTTGTGTACAGGAGCTTTATAAATGACTTATATCATATCAATCCAGCAGACAACCTGTCTTAGCACCCCCAAGGGAACTCCATAACACGAGCATCATTAGCTGAAGCGTACATGAACAGTACAAGGAGCTGTTGCACTCCCCATCACACTAGCACGCATTATCCACAGCACAAAGAAAAACCTGCTGCTGGGAGAAAGGATCACAATAATGAGAGATGTCAGGTGGAGGTCAGCCACAGAGGCCACAGAGTACCTGACAAATGTGGACAGAGAAGAAATGAGGGTATTCCACAACATACAAGGTGAAGTATCACAGACAACAGGAGAACTCGTGCTGTGGGCATCACACACATTCATTCCAGAGGAAGGACACAAACAGAACATTAACACTGCACAGGAAGGACACTGTGGCATTGCAGTGACCATGAGACCATGAGGCTCTCGACACTGTGTCATAAGGTTGCAAGGACAATAGGAACGTGTCACCTGTGCCAATGTTCCAATAAGCAGGCACATGCAGAACCCATGAGCATGTCATTTTTGCCACCAACTGCAAACAAGTGCTAGATGACTCCATGTTCGAATCAGTGAAACTTGGGAAGCATTTACTGGTAAGAAAGAATGAGTACTCAGTGATTTTTCCATTGTGAAGTAGACCTCATCCACAGCAGGGCCATCATTGCACTGCTAGAGGCTTCACAGCATGGGGAAACGCACAGGTGTTCAAAAACGAGCAATGGTCCTCCCCTCGGCGGAGGGGCTATCACAAAGTACGTGGCAATAGCAGTATCTAGTTCCTCGTTCGTCCTCAACAATCTAGTCAGGCCTGAAAGTCGTCTTGTTCTTCCTCGTTTCCTCATTTCCTTTAATCACAATCTCGCCTCTCCTGGTGACATTCGTGTAGCTTCACTGCCCTCTAGTGGTCGCAGGAGTCTACATGCAACAAGTAATCAATCTGATTACAACTAAAGCAAGGGGGTTTAGGGCCGAATAAAGAGGTGAATTAAAGACAGCTATGGGAATTAAGTGTTCATTTGGAGGTTGCCCCCTTTTTACTGTTTCTCATTTTTATCTAATAGCACAACAGAAAACAACACCTCTCTGCGCGAAAGCCAGTGAGATCGTCGAGCCCTTCACGAGCACCGTCCAAGAGACAGTGCTGTGGGCAGCCAGTTCTGTGTGTCTCTCCACGGCCGGAGCTCGCTGTGGAAGCAAAGAGAAGTAGTCAGACTTGGGGGAAATAACGGAGACGGGAAACAGGGTGAGGAGCAGAGCAAGAGCGCCAGAATGGCCCTGTGTTGTGTCATTGTTTTGGCAGTGTTCTCACTTAAGCAGTACAAAGGGCACTGTGTTCCTTAATAGCCATTAGACAGATAGACTGTCACTGTGTCAAGGTCATGACAGACAGACACACTGCTGCCTGAAATAGCAGAGAAGTAAGACAGGAAAGTACAAGAGATGCTTAGGCGGAAAGGCTCCTCAGAAGGGGGCAGAGGGACTGCAGCTGTTGGAGCCCCTTCTCAACAACCACAGTTTGTGCCCAATGAAACAACATAAACCATGCAAGGGGACAGTGAAGTGATAATCGCTGCACTGGCATTCACACAACCCCCTTCCCACCCAAGAAGAGGGCAGCGAAACAAGTATACTTGTGTTGCCTTGTTGATGTGGGTAGTATAGCTCAGTGGCAACGCGCTCGCCCTGGAAGCAAGAAGACACAGAGAAACACATGTTCGCATCCCGGGTCTGCGCTTAGAAACCTCGTCGGTATAAAGCGCCTAATAAATAACCAATTATGAAGAAGCTGCCATTGGAGCTAAGTGGGGGGCAGTGATCAGCACTGTTCTTTAACTCCCCAAGAATAACTAGTGGAAGCAAAGAGTGCTTAGGTGAAGCAAACCAGTAATGTGCTGAACTTGGAGAGCACAGACGGTATCTAGTCAAATAGTTTCTTCTAATGTCACACCATCGAATTATATTCCAGGAAAAGCAATACCATCGAATTACCTTTTCATTGACTATAATTCAATGCTGTTATCAAAATAAATGTTGACATTTATTGGGTTTAAAAAAATAATGGGTTAGGGTTGGAGTTTGGTCTTGGATTTGGGTTGGGGCTAGGGTTAGATTAAGGGTTAGAGTTGGGGGCTGGGGTGGGCTGGGGGGGGGAACCCCCAATATAAAAAAAAGAAAACATTAAAATGTTCCAAGGAGCGGCCAGTGCCAACATTTCAGCACTGGACAGCTCCATGTAACGTTTTACCGTTACAAAAAAAATGCATTGAAATGCTATCTTTTACATGTAAAAGTGCATTTCCATTGAAACCAGTCCATTTATATTTTCGATGGACTGGTTTCGATGGAAAGGCACTTTTACATGCAAAAGACAGCCTGTCAAAGCTTTGGTAAACAATGCTTTTTTTTTCTCGATGGTGTGTCATTTCGATGCTTTTTTCGATGAAATGACTAGGAACCAGCACAGACTAAAGCCCAAGGGCATCTAGGCGCTAGGAGAGACACATTAGTGGGCTCAGGAACTGTCTACATTTCTTAAAAGAGCTGTGTTTTTAAAGCTGTACGGAACTGGCGGTTCCAGTAAAGCCAACCATCATACTTCAAACAGTCCTTTTTTAAGCCACCCTCCAACATCTGGTAGCCACTCCTTGGGCGACTGTCATACATGTTCTAATTGAAGGTGTTTCTCTGATGCACTGTCATCATGAAGAGCTGCTTGTTCTTCCATAACTCCTATGTCCGTGTCCAGCCTACTCTGTTTATCTACGTAAAAACAACATGGATCACGCATAAGTGTGCATACCCCAGCCTGGAATGCCAGCAGATCATCTGAACCCAGTCTGTTCCCAGGGGTGATGGTGAACGGTACAAAGCCCTTGTGTCGACAGACTTTTATTTCAATAGTTTTTTTCACTAAAATTTTAATTGGCAAAATTAATCGAAAAATATAGGTGGGTGAAAGTGCATATAAGGGGACCCTCGATGAGTTTTTTCATTGAAAAAATATTCATTACAAAACCCATCGGAAAAAGTCTGTCTATAAAATGACAAAATGACAGAACCATGGTGAACAACCTGTGCACCTCTGTCTTAATGGTGGCAAAGTTACCTACTGCGGCATTTGCATAAATCTCTAGTGGTGCAGGTACGGCCATCAGGTATCACTCCAGTCGCATGACCCACATCCATGGAAGAGTACGCCTAACTACCTGGTGAAGGACAGGACTGGTGGCGGAGGATGTGGAGGTTTGCTGGGGAGGCTTATCTGACAGTGCATGCGCCCGCCCGCTTAGCCGGAAGCATTTGGTATGCTGTTGTTGCACAGAGCCAATACAGGTTGGGGAAGAGGAGAGTAATGGAACAAGGATTCCCGTTGTGCCAGGAGTGTTGCGAGGTCTGAGATCTAGCAACACCCTGTCAGGACTCGGGGCTAGCTAGCCTTTGGGTTTTAGCCCTTGAGCTTCTATCCGGAGCTACAACCAAAAGACCAGAGGCTATAGCCCTCTCAGCCTCCTCTTCCCCCACCTAGGAACGCCTCGGCATTGTGGGTAGCCCTGCAGGCATTCAGAGAACAGCATTTCAGTGAGAAAAAGCAAAATCAGAGGCTTTTGGAATGAGGCGGCAAGACCAAGTCATAAATGGAAATGTATAAATATGTTAGAACTTTGGTACCATTTTGTCTCCTACAAATGGTAGCAGAGGTCGGCCATATCTGTGGGGTGCACAGCAACAAAATATCCAGGTGTCCTTGCTTTTTCTGTGTCCAGTATGGCCTTGATGGAATTGTTACTCAAGCAGGCGAGTCGGGTGCCTTTATGTGGTCTTGTCCTCTGCGTGCTGCTCCCAGACTGTAGGCAGGTCACTGGATGTTCAGTACTGGGGTGCAGGTTGCACTGGGCTGGTGGTGTTGTGTATTTCTGTAGGAACGCGGGATGGGACCTCATAGGAGGTGCTTGGAGGGAGTCAGCAGTGCAGAGACGTCTTCCTAGAACATTCCTTGATGAGCACCAGGCCCCCTTTCAATAAGAAAGGGCGCAGCTTCTTCCCTAATGGATGTTTGTTTGTTTCTTTATTTGTAGCACGCGCCAGACACAAAGGTACCAGGGCGTGGAGATGAGATTGCTTTAGGCTTACAAGTTACAAAGTTTCATAGGCATCAAAATACAAATAAATTAGAATACAGTAAATGTTACAGGTACATTATAAAAATGGAGTCAGTACAGCATTCAGGTAATACAGGTGAGGAGTCGTCGCAGCAGGAGGCAAGGGTATAGTAATTAGCTAGGTCAAGTAACTTGTGCAGTTATGTCATAGGTCATTTTCTTTGAGCCATTAGATCATGTTTAATCTAAAGAGTGGGTATGATTGGTCAGTCCTTAGAGTAGGTGGGAGGGAGTTCCACAGTTGGGACGCTTTGACGGGGAAGCTATTTCCCCCGCTGTCGTCATTTTGAAAGGGGGGGCTGATAGGCAATTTGTATAGGCTGCTCTAGTAGGTTTGGATGTGACTCTTCTTTTGAATCTCTCTGTTAGGTAGCTCGGTGCCGCATTATTAAGGCATTTGAATGTTAGAGAAGCAGTTTTCAGTTTAATTTTGTCAGCTGTAGAGAGCCAGTTGGATTGTCTTCTGATCGTTGTTATATGTTCGCTTTTGGAGATTCCTAGTGCCGCTCTAAGGGGCATTGTTTTGCAGTATTTAAATTTTCTGCGTGATATATTTATTGGATCCCAAGTAGAGGGCGTTACAATAATCCAGTTTGGACAGCACAAGTGCTCTTGCCAGCGTGGTGCAACTATTTGAAGAGAGGTAAGGTCGCTAGCTGCCCTGATCAGCTGTGGATGATGCCATAGCATTCACGTGTTTTGCCCGGGTGAGGTTAGAGTCGAGGTAAAAGCCTAGTGTTTTTACCCCCTTTGCAACTGTAATTATGTGCCCATCTATGACAAAAGATGTGTAGTCCTGGCTAAGTTTCTTGATGTTCTTTGTAGTTCCCAGTGTGATGAGCTCCGTTTTATCATCATTCTGGCATAGACCATGGCGAGCTATCCATGCCTGGATGATGAGGTATATCTTATTCACCAATGCCAAATCCTGCTTGTAATCCCCCGAAAATGGGATGAGAATCTGGGTGTCATCTGTGTAGTTAGTGTAGGTTACACCTAGAGAGTCCAGATCGTCAAAGAGGGGCTTAGTAAAAATGTTATACATGGTAGGGGAGATGGATGATCCTTGGGGTACACCACAAGTAATAGGGGCAGGGTCAGCAGCTGCTGATGTAGAGAAGACCCTGAAGGAATGATTTGATCCATGCTATGGCATTGGGTGAGTAGTGTGCTGCCGACTCTAGGTGGTTGCAGAGCACTTTCTGATCCACCAGGTCAAACGCTGCAGAGAGATCCAGTAGGAGAAGCAAGGCAGTTTTTCCTTGGTCTCTCAGCTCGTCAACCTGGGTCTTAAGATCAATGAGTGCTGTTTCAGTACCGTGTTGTGGTCTGAAACCTGATTTCCCCGAGCCTCCGAGTTGCTGCAACTCCAGGAATTTCTGTATCTGTAAGTAGGCAACTCTATCTAACATCTTTAGTAAAAATGGCACTGTGGTGATGGGCCTGTAGTTTGTGGGCATGGCCGGGTCCAGTGATTGCTTCTTAAGGAGCAGGAGGACCCTGGACTCTTTAAGATTACTCGGTGTGGTACCTGAGGAGAAAGAGGAGTTCGTGAGATTAGAGATGAATGGTGATAAATCTCTTGCAGCATCTTTTATTATTTGAGCTGGGCAATTGTCGCCTCGGCAATTTGATGGTTTAAGCGATAATATTATTTTTTCAACCTCCAATAAGGAGACTTTGGTGAAGTTAAATCTTTGTTCGGGTTTGGCAGTGGTACTTCGTTTGTCGGTTTGGGTATTTGTAGGAGGTAAGTTTAGTTTTTTCTTATCGATTTCAGTTTGAAAGGTGGCAATTTTGTCGCTAAGGGCCTTCTGGATGTTAGAGCGCCATGTCTTATTTTTGATACAGTTATCAGGTACCAGGATGAGGTTCTCCAATACTTCTAGTATTGTAAAGAGCTCCTTAGTTCCTGATTTTGCTTGCATTATTCTAATGTCATAGTTTCTTTTTTTGCTTGTTTTATTTCAGATTTGTATTTAGTTGAGACAGTGGTAAAGGTGGTTTATTCGCCTCTGAAGGTACTAGTCGCCAAGAGGATTCGCACTTGCGTTATTCTTTCCTTAGTGATTTTAGGTAAGGGGTAAACCAGGCATTTAGGTGTGCTCTAGGTTTGCTGTTTCTCATTTCTAATGGGGCAATAGTGTCTAAGGCATTGGTCATGACTGTGTTAAACTCGTTGACTAAAGATGAGGGAACTAGTGTGTCAGGCAGTGAGTTTAAGGTAGGTAAAATTAGCGGCAATAATCTGTCTGTGGTTATATTGTTTTATTCCTTGTTAACATTGGGGGTGCTGGAGAATTATTTTGTGGTTCGAAGGTTTTAACATCTGTAGAGAAGGCTATAAGAGCGTGATCAGTCCATACTTGAGGACTGATAGACGTAACAGTTGTGTTAGATTTGTGGACAGCCACCCAATCTAGTGTACTGCCTTTCTCGTGGGTAGGCTGTGTCACTCTTTGGGTAATGCCGAGCTCTGAGAGGGCATTAGCAATGTTTAAGGCTTGTACATCTTTATGAACATTAAAGCCTAGGTTTAGGTCTCCTAAGAGAGGTGTGTGGGGATTGTCCTGTACTTGGGACACAACAGCTTTATCAGTGAGGGCAGATAACATGGCCTGCTACTATTGGTGTACCTGTGCCATAACATGCCCAACTAGTGAGATGGAGGACCTCGTGGACATCACAACCAGGGAAGAGTGTCAGGACAACACCTGCCAGTTTCATCACAAATATTTGACAATTTCAGCTTTGGTTGCACGTCTCGCGTTCCTCTGGCAAGCGGCTCGAATGGACCTGCAGGTTGTGTAGTGCCCTGTCTGTATAACCCTGTTAGCAGATTGGGTCTAGGCTAGAGTATTCCCCAGCTGGGTAATCATTCTTGTAACTGTGTCCTTGCCACTGTGATGGTATCATCCTTGGTACAGAGATATAATACCACCACCCGCTGAAGATTGCCGCAATCACCAGTATGCACTTGTAGCCGCCACCCAGAGGTATATGGAAAAAGTCCAGCTGAGACCGGTGGAAAGGGCCGGTGAAGTGTTCAGGCTGTGGTCGCGATCTGATCGGTCTTCCCAGTGTTCACCTTTTAACAGGTGTGGCACGGCTGTACTATCACCTGACCTATGCTTGGCACACACCAGGTGGATTGTATCACTATTTTTACCACCTTGGCCTCTACATGAGCCGTACCATGTGTTAGCCTTGCCAGGTAGGCCAGAGTGATGACTAGTGACACAGGCTTACCATTGGGCCCTGTAGATGTCCGCCATACCTGTTGGGCACCCATCTTGAGGGGACCAGGAATTTTTCTCTGATGTGCAGACTGTATGAATTTGTTTGACTATGGCCTTGGGGGAGAGAAGGTTGGAGGGGAACAAAGCAGGGAGGATCGTAACCCGTGTTTCTTTGAGTGCAACCTGCTTGTCCCGGATTATACTGACTGTGTAGATATTGATAAACTGGCAGGCAGGCGGGGTACAGACTCTGGCCAGGGCAATGACACCGGTGCCGGTAATACCTTTGCGCCCTATTTCGAGGTCCCTTTGCGGGTCCCTTCCTTAACGCCTGGTTTTACCAGGCATCAAGGACGGGACCCGCAAAGGGATACCGGGGTCAATAACGGTACCGTAATTTACGGTACCGTTATTGCCGCCTTCCCATTGAGGCCTATGGGGGTTCGAATGGGAATGGGGAATGGCTTTTAAAATGGGGACTTACTGGTCCCGCAATGGTCGGAATAGACCGGTAAGTCCCCATACCACCAAGTCGGTGGTGGTACCGGTATTGGTGCTAGTCATGGCGCCATGACTAGCACCAACCTCGGAATGAGGGCCACTACCTCTTGGGGTCTCATCTTTCACAACCATTGTGGGGTCTGTTTTCTCTCACTCAGCCTTGGGTTCTGTTTTCTCTCACCAGACCTTGGGATCTGGCTTCTCTCACCACACCTTGGGGTCTGATTTCTCTCAACCTGCCTTGCAGTCTTGCTTCACTCACCCCTCTGTGAGAAACCAAAGGGTGTCTCACCTACTAGTTCCCGGGGATCTCTCTCTCAGGTGGCCAGGGCATGACCATCGTCATTGGATCCAGACCCTGGGGGTGGACCAGTGGGCGAGGATCACCTGGGGGGGGGTCTTCGGGAGTGGAGGTGAGGCGACCGATGGTGATATGTGGTATTCCCCTTTTCCCGTACACATGACCCATCCTATTTTATTGGATTCTTCAATGTCCCAACATCCCCATCCCGTTTCTACACAGACACTGGGCTGAGGAAGAGGGTGACTGAGAGTAAAGAGGCTAACTCTTACGTATCTCATTGGACATGTCCCGCTAATCGGGTCAGGCAAAGTCAGGCACTTGGCTTTTAGTGCATACATCTGATACAAATTTGCTCTCCTCACACGGATAAAAGGCGAAACATAGAGACACACTCTTAGCACGGTGGTACAAGAGCAAGAGCAGAACATCCGGGGCAAACCTACTGGAGCAGAGCGATGGACCGAGGGACGAGAGCAAAGGGGAGAGCACCCCAAGAGTTCCCTGCAGGAGGTTGTTGCCTCCAAAAGGCCATGAAAGAAACGTGAAGGCCAAATCCCAAAAAGAAGGCTGCATTGTGTTTCACGGACCCCAGCAACCCTCCTGTGTGAACGGTAGAATTGGGGAGGCAAAGCCAAGCCTGTGGTATTAAGCTTGAATTAAAAAACTGTAAGACAAGAAAGAAATGCACACAGCCGGTGAGTTGGCGAGCAACATGAAAGAATGGTGTGTGTTAAGGAAAGATTGAAGTTGCAACAGTACATCGCACAATTGAAGGCTGCATGTGTGTGGATGAGACTTGAAGGAAGGCAGATCTGTGATGAACTATGAATTACCGATAGCTGTGAACCCAGCAATACTGAGTAGCGGATTGGTTGGGCGAAAGGAAGTAGCCCACTCGAAAGTCTCAGTGAAATGTTTTTGTTATGAAGCGATAAAGTGAAGGAACTATAAAAAGCAAAGTGATCAAAAGTAACCCCGGGAAAAGGGGGAGTGAAAGGTGAACATTGAAACTTTGTGATTATGACATGGAACTACCCAGACCAAGAGACACTGGGGCAAATAACACAAGAGTGTTAGTTGAAGGGAAAGTCAAAGAGGCCCTGCAGAGGTCTATCATAAAAGCCTTGCACATTCAAAGGTTTTTGACATCAAGAAAAGGTCTGAGCCTGACTCAGGGAGACTGGCATGACATTTTTGTTGAACTGTGTTTTGAAAGTTGGAAAGAGAGACTTTAACATGGCAGGCCAGGCGGGCTACGATCCACGTTTTTGAACTGCCTTTGTTTTGAGAACTTGAGCCAGGGTGTCTCATCCTTTCTACAGGGACTGCCTTACTCTGTGCTGTCTAACGTGGGGAGGAGAGCTGACTCAGCCACATTTATTCTTTATATTCTAACACTGATTTTTCTTTGCATACATATTCTCCTTTACACCCTTTGTGTACAAGGGTTAGGGCAGGCATTAGGTTTTGTTAGTATAGGCCATTTTGATTTGACAAACTCAACTAGGACTATTTTATTTATTATTTGATGGTAGAGACTACTGCCATCCTAGCTATAGGGCAGCATAGGAGTTTTTCCAAACCCTGAAAAATGAGTTAAGGTTTTACAAATTATACCTTTTGTGTCTGTGTCTTACTGATGATACCATTCCACCCTTACACCACCTAGGGGTTTTGCTTCTCTCATCCTAGAAGCGAGAGGTAACCACCCGAGATGCAAGATCACCCAAAGAACTTTGGTTTATTTGATTATTTTGTGTTGACAAGGGTAAGCCCGGTCAAGGGTTGTCCACAGTAGGGAATTGTTTAAAAGGACATTTGACGCATACAGGCAACATTTGAAAGTCTATAGTGAACCTGATGGAGGGAGGCCCAAATTGCAGGAGGGATCCGAGCCTGTTGGAGGGAGATCCAAGGGGTGAAGAGCAATCCCCCATGGTACAAGGCTACTGAAGGACATTTTTATTTGTCTGTCTGTTTCTTTGAATCAGCCAGCGTTCTAAAGCAAGAGACTTTTACAAGAAAGAGACTTATCCTCTGAAGGTTTTGATAGCGTTGAACTGGAACTGTGAACCTCGTGCTGATGAGGCCAAGGAGTGTGCTGTGCTCGAGAGTCCCGCCTTGTTCTTTGCTTCAAACGTGGGGAAGGGAGACTCAGCCATACCATCCTGACTTATCATTTGGTGAACACTTCTTTCTTTTCTGCTGAACATTATCCCACACTCTTTTTGTAATTTAGAAGTAAGGCTTGGCAATAGTTTTTTTTTAGTATAGGACCTTTTTATTTGACAAGATGCCACTAGGCCTGCCTTATTATTATTATTATTGGATGGTCGTAGCTTGCTCCCATCTTAGATTTAGGTTTAGAATAGGTGTTTGTCTCACCCATTATACAGTTGAATAAACACCCTTGAACTGTGATCACTTGTGTCTGTCTTTACTGTTGCCATCATGGTTTTCTTACATTCATAACCTTTAAACAAGTTAAAACGAGCTTACGGGTCTTGACATAGAATTGAAATGTTCCATATTATCATTTAGGAAAGTCATAATTCTATTAAAGACATGGAGGATGATTATTATCCCCCCCGCACAATCATATTAGGTAGAATGAAGGTGCACGTAACTAAGACCAAAATTGTAGTTGGTCAGGCAAGTGCAGGCAACGAGGGTTACGGTCGCTAGGGCGGATAGTTTGCGATTGCCCGCTCGCAGACTAACGTATTGACCATCTGTTTGCCCCCTTAGAGACAGAAGCAAAGCCAGGGTTTCCTGAGGATACGGGTAAGGCATCAGTAGGCAAATCTGGTAAGGACACGTTGGCCATCGCCGATGAAGAAGTTTTGTTGCTACGATGGAATTTGGACTTTGACGGAAAACAAAGAAAGAAGAAGGGCTGAGGTGATCCTTAGCAGAGCCGGCCTGAGCCATAGGCTGTCTGTGCCATTGCCCCGGGCCCAGCGCTCTTGGGGGCCCCCGCAGCTACCTCATACCGCGAGTATAAGAAGTAACGAGGGCTGGGCTGCTTCCAGCCACAGGGCTTTTCTTTGTGACTGTTTTATCGAGGCCATGCTGTCAGCTCCCAACCCCCTCTGACGTGCTTCTAGAGACAAATACCTCCCGCCCACCTCTCAAGCAGCAGCTCATCAGACCCGTGAGGCCTCACAATGAGGGCCTATCATGCTCTTTGTTTGAAATAATGGTCTATTTAAGAATCTTTGTTTTGGACAAGGGGTTGAAAAGGGTTATGTTTTATCATGAAAGCACATAAAAAACTAGTTGTTGCCCAAATCTGTCTCCTTTGAAAACAATTAAAATATGTTGACAAAAAAGAGTTGCGCACTATATCGATAGTATTCATATGTCTGCATTTGGTGTGTTAAATACTTTTTTTTGGGAGTACGTGACATTTCACTCACACCATTTAAAGCATGCCTTTCTAAAAAGATGTGAAAGGTTACCATTTTGTTATGATTAAGTCTATCATTTTGTGGAATTGCATTGTGGTATTTGTAGTCTTCAAGAGGTGGGAAAATAACGCAACATTTGTTCTGTTTTTTTTAACATATAGCTATGAGGATTTCTATATTGCTGGAGTACTTTAATTAGGATGTGTGTACTTTTCAAGTGCGATTTATAAAACAGTGTATTGTTGAAAACCAAACATTGTGGTGAGGAGGGGAAAGGATCAGAAGTCAAATTTGTTGTGATGATTTACCAGGTCCATGAATGTGGAAAGAGAGGGTGGTGGACTGAAGATGTTCTACCTGGCCTTGTACTGATTTTCAGGGTGCAAGTTGAGATTACATGTGGGTTGACAGCATCCGCCCACTTTTTTCCTAGTGCCGACTCCATCCCCCTTGGATTTTTTTAAGGCCAGCATGCAAATAAGCTTGTTTGCTCAAGTTTTCGCCCACCACGATTTGAACGCACTAACCCACAAAACCACATGAAGGTGTCTTCAAAGCACACGTCTTGTATTGGTATTTTGCTTTCCATAGAATATTTCAATATAGATTTTTGGGTTAAAAGGTGCACACCTTTTATATTTTGCCAGCAGTGTTCTTGGAAAATCTCCCTTAGCTGTTTTTTTTTCCTTCGGGTATTGATGATTCATTTTGTGAAAGGCAATGCTCATTTCGATTTTTTATTCTCCTCTATTAGGAAAGGACAGTTGAATTAATTAGAGTATTTCACTTTACGGTACATTCAGTCCCTGGGCGTATGTTAATGATACCCCATTTTCTTTTGGTCTTGTGCCCTTTTGATGGCATTTGAAGACCTGCAGAATTGCTTACTCAGATTGCATTAGTACCGTTCGGATAAATAGGCTTTGTTACAATTGCGCTATCCTGCAGCAAAAGCACTTTGCCCTGTCTGTCCCAGAGCCAATCTCTGCCCTTACATCCTTGGAACGAGCAGTCACATTAGGTATGTTTGGATAACTTACCGGTGATCTTCATTACTCTTTGTCCTGCTCTTCCTCATCACAGCACTTTCTTTTGAGGTCCCCATCTCTACAAATGATTCAGCACACTAGGTCGGCTACTCCAAAATAAGCCACACTCCTGATATTGCTACAACCGTAATATTATTAGTTAAGATTCATATATTGAACGTCAGTTTATCTGATCCTCATGGATATTAATGACTCATTTTGTGACATCATTTTCTGCGATGCAAAGACAGGGGCCTCACACATCTTTCGCCGCCAAGAGCCCCACAAATCCTAGGGCTGGCCATGATCCCGAGGTTTCTATGGGATCCTCAAGATGATTGGTGGACTATACCACAGGTCTGAAGCAGGAGCAGTCAGGTTCAACAACAACCAACTGTCTCTCCTTCAAGGGAATGGTAGTTCTTAGTGCAGAGCAAGAAGTGTCCGAAGTTGTCTGCCGTGTGAGCCGTGAGAGTCTGGCCACTATTTTCATTGCTGGAGGAGGTGCTGTTGGAGAGAACGCACAGCTGCTCTATATAATAAGCAAATCCGCGCGGAGTGTGGCACAGAGCCAGAAATGGCTGAAGAGGTCTGCCGTGGTCCTCCGATGGATGGCGAGGCGGCATGTTGACTCGCTATTTTGGGAGCAATCTACAATGCACACTTATTGATTGCAGAGCGTCAGTGAATCTCTGTTTTTATTATCTCTCAGCTCTCCCCTGCTACTGCGAATATTAGCATGCATATAGCTGCTATTATGCCAGGGAAAGAAGTTACAAAGACTAAAGCAGGGTTCTGCAACCTTTGTCTCTCCAGATGTTTTGGACTACAACTCCCATCATCCCTAACCAGCATAGTCAGTAGCCAGTTATCATGGCAATTGTGGTCTGAAACATCTGGAGAGCCAAAGGTTGCAGACCTGTGGACTAAGGCATATAATCTGAGAAAGGGAAAGCTGTACCGAAAGGTGAAAGTCATGCAAAGCCTGCTGACGGCATGTAGGGGAATCTGGGGAATCGGGAAGGATCCAGCCCCCCATGCCATGGAACTATTGTTGAAAACACAGAATCGAGGAGAGGTAACTGGTTTCTTTCAGACATGCGTGACAAGAAATGCAGCAGAAAGCATTACACAGGTATCTGTATCAGTGATAGAGAGAAAGGAGATTTTCCATCTGAAAAATCGCAACTGTTCCTTTTCTGGCATAGACAAGAATTCACTTTTGGACCTTTGATATTGGTTGCAAAATTGCACAAATACCTTGCCTGCAAATTGTGCTGTAAAGAATAACATTGCCCCCCTTCTCCTTCACTATCCAAATCCATATCCTCAAAAGAGATGCAAACAGAATTTCAAGGGATTTCGGCTAACCCGGTCTTGTATCCTGTAAGAAGAGGATCATTTTGGATTACTGTACAAAACACGCAGACTCGCTTGTAGTGGAAAAGGTCGCTTTAATGTGGCAGGCCAAAGCTCACAAATAACTGCTGACCTGGCTCCCATGGCCTTACAGACTAACACAATGTTCTAACAACCAATTTAATAATTCAACACTTTCAATTTTTCCCCAACAAATAAATAATTAAATAGTTCCACTTCCTCCCTACCTCTCCCTTGGTCCCTACCATCTCCTTACCATCTTCTCAAGGTGCCCTGCTTTCTCCCCGGGGCCATGCCCCTCCAGGTTCAATACCTGTTCCCCCGGGGCAGCCCATTTGTGCAAACAGCACCACACCCATCCTTTCCAGCGCTATTCCCCCATTGTGCTTCACTCCCCCCTCATCTAAAGGAGCCATGCCTCCAGCTACCAAACAACCTAAAATACCATAGCACTCCCCTCTACACCAAACTCCTCCTTCCTATGACCTGCAGCCAGGCTGTCCTGCCACATCAGGAACTACATTTTGCATCACAACTTCCTGAACTAATGCCCCAGCCTGTCGCACAAAACTGCCCAAAAACCCCTTACAGCCCTTTAACAGAAATAAAAAACCCATGAAACAATTAAAAGGGGGAAAAAACCTAACAGACAAAAACTCAGAATAAAAAGGAACCCCCCCACCCATTTAGAGATTAAACCATTTGAAAAAGAGGGAGGGGGGGTGGGGACAAACGCACGTCCTAACCGTGGCCTGCTCCAGAACCTTCCCTGCCCCCTTAAGTACCCACAGGGGTGCTCTATGCGCAGGTCAGCTCACTGGGTCCCCTTTTGGATTACTGCACAAAACACCCAGACTCGCATGTAGTGGAAAAGGTTGCTTTAATGTGACAGGCCAAAGCTCACAAATAAGTGCTGACCTGGTTCCCATGGCCTTACAGACTAACAAAATGTTTTAACAACCAATTTAATTCAAAATGTTCAATTTTTACCCAACAAATAAATAATTAAATAGTTCCACTTCCTCCCTACCTATCCCTTACCATCTTCTCAAGATGTCCCGCTTTCTCCCCAGGGCCATGCCCCTCCAGGTTCAATACCTGTTCCCCAGGGTAGCCCGTTTGTGCAAACAGCACCACCCCCATCCGTTCCCGCTCCCCTCATCTAAAGGGGCCATGCCCCCGGCAACAGAAAAACCCTCCACCAAGGTGTTATTTCTGCCCCACCCCCACAACTTATTTCTACCTCCAGCTCCGCACTATCTCCTCCACCTGCAGGTAATAACTATACCCGTAAATGCACAAATGGACGCCATCCTCTCTGAAAATCATGAAACCTTCATAAACTATTTCTTTGTGCTCCAAAACATTTAGCGCAGCCGAAGCACCATCTCTCTATTTATTCCCTTCCTCGCCCGCTCTATTGCTCCCTCACTTCTCGCTCCCTCGAAACTCTCCTCGGCAACAGCTTAGTCCAAACTACATATGCTTTGGGCCACATTTCCCAGACCCATACCAGATCACTTTTCATTTTTCTAAGAAGAGCCACACCCGTTTCTCTTACTAGGGGATTTTCCCCTGCATGAATAATCACACCCTCTGGACCCCATAGCGTTCCTTTAACCCCGCCAACATAGGCAGCAGCTGATCCCAGCACAGCCCCCCTATACCGGACCCCCTTACCAATGCCACTTTGTAGCTGCAACCCAATTGCCTGCCGAAAACCCTTTTCTCTGCCTCCTTCCCTGCCCACTTCACAATAGAATGGCCCACAATCCAGATCTGCAGCATCTCACCCGGCTTCCGCGTAGCATCTGGAAAAGAAATTACAGAGTCACATTTCATTCATGACCACCCTAACATTCAACCCTCCCCCACTCCCAGATCCTATTTCAAACGGCCCCTTTTCCCAAATCCCTAACGTACCCTCTGTATTTCTCGGACCTCCACCGACCCAAGCTTTTCACCTTATCCTCAGATGAACCCAAACGACTGCCTTCAAATGCCGCACCCATCCTAAATGAATGAGTTCCAAACTCCTCCGCCTTTTTCCCTAACGCTACCAACACCTTCCTTAGCACCCCAAAACGTGCGCTGCTGATACTGCCGCCCCGTCTTCATGCCGAAAAACCAAAACCGTCCTTCCCCCACATAGCTCCTTCCACGCCGAACCTGTCCTCACCGGGCACAAATCCTTACTACCCCAGCCCAGCAACACCCAAAGGCCCCAAAAAACAGCCATGTAAAGCAAGTCGCAAACAACTCTCCCTCCCAAGCCAACCAGCAGACCCCCCCACAGCCCGACACAACCTAGTTAATAGAGCTGCCGATACCGGCCTCCTACTGTCCTTCTCCCTCTAACTCTCCCTTTCCCATCCCTCTAACATCCTGCTTGCTATTTCGCCACCGCTCGGCTGAAACCCCCAAAACCATTTCCCATGAAAAGCAATCCCTGCCAGCTTCCCCGATATAGTTGCCTTGGACCAACCCTTATCCATGTACCTCAAGAGGAAGTTAGTTACAACATCCCTTCTTCACTCTTCCGTATCCCCCTTGTCCTTCCAGCTCCGAGCTCCCCCTTTTATGAAATCCTCCCATGCTCTCCTGTAACCCTCCACCAAAGAAAGCGCTCTCAGCTTCCTATCTTCCACAGCTCCACCGGAATCCACTGCCCCTCCTGTTCTACTCCTGGAACCAATCCATGGAATCTCTGCCATTGAAAACGAGATAATGCATCAGCAATGCCATTATCCTTCCCCGGCACATGTGTTGCCCTAAACACCACATTCCATTCCATGCGATGCAGAACAAGCTCTCTCATCAATCTCGCCACCTCTGATCCTTTGCTGACCTCCTGTTCACTACATGAACCACGCATTTGTTGTCAATGTTGACATTCACTTTCTTATCCATATCTTGGCCTTGGTGTGAAGCGCTTTATAAATCAAATAAATCAAATCAAATGTCACCCCAGACTGCCTGGCTGTCCTCTGCCATCCTCGCCCTATATTCTTCATCATAACGCACCCACGTGAAGCCCCCAAAACTCGTAAATGCCTTTCTAATCACATCCATGTACTTTAGTGGAGCCACACATCTCTCTGGAAATTTCACACAATAGACACTTGCCTAGATAATAAATACTGACGTCCAATTCTCGATTGTCACCGGTACCCTCGGGCGTGAGGCCAACTCCCTCTCTTCCTCCTTAGAACCCTCTTTTGCTCTCACTTCCCTATGAAGCAGCTTTAAAAACGTCCACAAATTCCCCTGCCTGTATCTTATCCTTCGTTGTTGTCATCAAAGGCGCTCCTAGAGGTTTCGTCAAGTCCATGTATGGTAGCTCTTTCTCCTTCCCCTTCGCCTCTGCCTCTTACATATTCTTCCATCCCCTCATCATCACCCATAAAATACCATTGCTGTTGCGAGCACATGCTCAGGCCGGGCAGATCCTCCTCCTGTGAATCCTGGTCCTCTTCTCTCGAGCGAGGGGTCCTCTCCTCCACCCTGTGGTCTTCCTCGCTAGGGGCCGTGCTGTGCCCTCTAGACTGTCCTCGCGCAGTTCGTGGAGGGGCCATTCTTAAACCCTCCCCAAATTCCTCCTCTGCCATACCAGGGGCTGCTCTGTGCCCTCTGCCCGAAAATCCTCCTAGCGGGGGGGGCCATTCCGCGCCCCTCCCTACCCTCACTAATTGATGGAGACCGTTCTCTCCTCCTTCCCCCGCACTCTTCTGCATGTATTTACCTCCCTTGCCCCTCTGCCCTGTCACCCCTCCCTGCCCCCTTACCCTCCCCTTACCTGCCCCACACAACCACCTGTTTGGACACACCCAATCTCACCTAAATCCACCTGGTCAATATCCCCGAGACCCCCTACTAACCCGTCACCCAACTGCACTCCCCGCCCTGGATGCCCTCCTGTCGATTTCCCTCAACTTCCTACCCCTAGACTCCCAAACCTCCCCTCTTGTCTCGGGGCTGCAAACTACCACTGCCACATGTTCCCCATCAGCCGCTGCTCTCCGTTGCGGTCTGCCTGTACCCTCCTCCCCTGCACCCGTAACCTCACCCACCGCCCCCTCCAGCTGGGCTTTAGATGCCCTGCTAATGATCTCTAATGCTTCCCTCAGGGTCTTCGCATCCACCAGGCCTTTCTTTTTAGATCCCTGACCCACCATCCTGCTTGAGCAGTGCTACTGCGCACCTGCGCAATGCCCTGCTGAACTACCTAACTGGCCCTGAGCCTACCCCCCTTTGAAGCGCAGCACAACAGGAAAAGCCTGGTGACAATAATGCCAATAAAATCCCAGAGTAATAACCAACCAAGATATATATAGAAGATGGCTCAGAGGCGAGCTGCTGAAAACAGCTAGAATGAAATGCAGGAGAAGTACAGAAGGCAATAACCCCTGCAACAAAAAAGAAAGGCCTGAAATCATGAGAAAAGGAAAAGAATGTTAATATAATTGAAACTACCACACAAACCAATAAGGAAAAGATACAATTACAGAATGGGAAAAACAAACCCACAGTAAAGAAAAAACTCTATTGAAAGAAGAAAAGCAGCGTGGCTCCTTTAAATAGCCCACGCGTTGTGCTGAGCCGGGAGACATGGAACAGGAGGGGGAAAAGGAGGCAGTGAAAACTTCTGGCTTCCTGGAATCTGACCCAGAAAAAAGAGGCCCCACACGAAGGAAAGCTGGCCGTGGCAAACTAAAATCAGATGAGCGGACCTGCGAGCCGCTCCCCGGCCCGACGACGAAGGGGCCTGACAAGATGGCGCTCCCATCCACACCAGATTATAACCTGCTGGAAAACAACTCACCGCAGACTGCGGTAAGGGGGGGTTCCTTATATATGGTACCCCCGGATATGAAAGGAATAATAAAATAAAATGTATTTTGTTTATTTTTTTATATATAATAAAAACCCACTAAACCTAAAACCTCCCTCACTAAATGGAAACCCCACCTCACCTTAAACATAACACTAGGCCCAGGCGCAGGGAAGGCTCGGAGCAGAACCTTCCCTGCTCCCTTAAGTACCCACGGGGTGCTCTATGCGCAGGCCAGCTCGCTGGCCTGTGCAGCCCAAAAAATCACCCCGGGGGAAACTCTTCATGGGACCCCCTTCCGCTGCAAGCAGAGAGACACATTCAACACACGCACTTTCAAACCCTAGTATAGGAGTGTCACAATTTGCAGTAGCAATACTGCTTAAACTGTGTGAGCGAATACATCAAGACCTAAAAACACAGAGTGAGGCTGTAGCGCATTTAATGTTAATGTTAAAGGCTTTTATACCGTGCACCAATGCCACTTGTGTGGTCTCCAGGCGCTCAGGTGGCACTGAAATGCAAGGCGGGAGGGTGAGTGGTTAGTGGGGTTGAGTGGGAAAAGAGCAAGAGCACTGTGAGGGTCTGTGGGCAGCTTCACTTCGGAAACACCGTTCAGTGAGCGTAAATGCGATTTTCGGAAGTTGTCCACCGTGTGCTGTTGTGCAAGGATATGTGTAGTTTGTTTTGTTGTGGTGTTGTAAAGTATGTGCAGATTGTGGTCCTGGAGAGGTCTGTTTGGGTTAAGTCCATAGTTTGAGAGGTGTGTGCAGCGCGTGAGTTTATTGGTACTGTTTGCTGATGAGAGTCCTGGTAGTCCATATACGTGTTCCACAACTCACACCCCCGAAATCTACCCAGGCGCACCACATCCCCTACTCTAGGATTGCATTCACCCCCCTCTGAGAAACCACCCACGTGCACCACTCCCCCCTTCCTGGAATTGATCAAGTGAATCATACCTCCTCCCCTTTAAAAATCTATCCAAGAGCATCACACCTCCCACCACCGAAGTTCGGCCAGCTGCGCTTCAACGCCCACCACTGGAATCGATCTAAGTGCATCATCCCTCCCTCCCCGGAGGTCAGTTCGAGTGTGTCACACCTTCCCCCTTTCCCTCCCCTAAATGTGCATCCAAGTGCATCACATTTGTGCCCCTAAAGCCCTCCAGGTGCGTTGGAGTTCCCAGCCTAGTGCATCGCAATTCCCACTCCTGAAATCTGCCGAAGTGCATAACATTTCCTACCCATAAAATTGCTCACCTGTGCCAGTCATGATCTTTGTCTCCTTCCTAGTTCTCCTTTCTGGGTTTGCCGTGATGGTCACCTCAGTGGTCTTAATTCCTAAACTTCTTTGTCCTTCATTATGCTGTATTTTTTTTGTTGAAGACCTATTTATAGCTAGGCGATGTGTTCACTGCTCTACGGGTAATCCGCAGGGAATGCTTAGTCTTTTTCATTTAATACCCTTTTGGCGTTGTCTGTTACCTATTGGAGAGGGCTTGGGGCAATTCTCCTGTTCACTTGTTGGTCCTCAGTGTGGGAACGCCTAGGCCGAGAGTTTCCCTACCCTGATTTTCTCTCCCCTAGTGTCCTTTGAGCCTTCTTTCCTGCCTGGCCTAATCGTATCGGGCCTGCCAGCTTCTCCTGTTTCTTAGTAGTCGCGATTTGTTCTTGTTTTTTTTATTTTTATGGTGGGTAGGGGGTCTCTGTTTAGGTCTCTCTTCCCAGTCTTATGCCTCATTCCTCTATTGTTTTCTGACTACTTTTCCGTTTTGTGTGCTTGGCCGATTACGAGGTGAGTGGGCGCTGTTCAGTCGGTATTGTGTTCGGATCTGAAGAGCCAGGTTTTAAGGATTTTCCTGAATTTTGTATGGTCGTCCATAGTTCGTATTTCCCTGGCAAGGGAGTTCCATAGTTGCACGGCTAGGCAGGAGAATGCTGATCCACCCAGTGTTTTCTTTGTGTATTGTTTGGGTTTTAGGCAGATGTCGTTGCAGGATCTCAGGTTTCTGGTTGGTTTGTAGATGGAGAGTTTCTTTTGAATGAAATCTGCTCCAGGGCCGTGTATTGCTCTGTGCTGTCTTGAAAGATACTCTTTTGTTTGTTAACCGGGAGCAAATGTAATATCCTAGGAGCTGGTGTGATGTTACCTCTTCTATCGAGTGTAAGGAGAAGTCTGGCTGCCGTGTTCTGTATTCGTTGTAGTTTCCTTAGTAGGTAGTCTGGCATTCCAAGGTATATGCTGTTAGCATAATCTATCCTGGACATGAGGGATATAATGGCCAGTGTCTTATGTGTGAATGATTGGAATGGTGTGATTTTTGTAATCATTTGTAGGTGAGAGAAGACTTCTGGATTATCGTATTAATTTGGGGTTATAGTGGGTTATATAAGGTTTTTTACAGCTGCAGCTCGTGTCGGTGGGTTTCCCAGTTCTACAAGCCTTGGGATACATTTATTGTTTCTTTTGTCTTCAGGTGTAATCATGATTTAGGTTTTGTCTTGGTTAATTTTGAGTTTGTTGATGTTCATCTAGTGGTAGAGCTCCTTGAGACACTCTTATTAGGGGTGCGTTCTCTTCTTGTATGTCACTATATATGAAGATAATTTGTGTATCATTTGCAAAGTTTTAGCATGTCAGTCCGTGTTTTTGATGAGGTTGATTAGCAGTGTCATGTAAATATTGAAGAGTAGCAGTGATAGTGATGAGCCTTGGGGTACTCCGCAGGTGGTGTTCCATGGTACAGATTTGAAAAGTTTTAACCAAACGGTTTCTGGTGTTCTAAGAGGAAAGAATTGATCCAGAGTAGTGCTATGTCAATTAACCCCATTTCATCCAGTCTTTTTTATTCGGATGTTGTGGTTGACTGTGTCAAAGGCAGCTGAGAGATCCAGTAACATCAGTGCTGATCTGGTGTTCAAGTCTGCGTTCATCGTTAGATCATCCCATATTGAGATGAGTGCTGTCTCTGTTCCTCTCAAGGGTCTGAAACCTACTGGTACATGGTCCAGTAGATGGTTATTTTCAACATGCTCTACTAGTTGTTGATAGACGTTAGTTTCTAACAGTTATGCCAAGTGTGGGATGTTTGAGATTGGTCGATAGTTTGAGAGGTCTTCCACATCGCCCGTTGTGTCCTTGAGCAAAGGTTTGATGTAGGCCTTTTTGAATGCTCTTGGTACGCTCCCAGTTGTAAGGGATTGATTGAAGAAGTTTAAGTAGTATTCCGATGGTGTGACCTGTGTGAGAATGAATGTATATGTCTGGGGACAGGGGTCCATTGGGGAACTTGCCTTGTTACTCTTCTTAACCAGGATTAGTAGTGTTTCTCATTTCTCATCATGTTGGAAGCAGCACATTTTGTTTGTGGTTCAGGGGCTGGTGGTAGTTGGTGCATTGTTTGGTCGATTGGTCTGCTTTGTATGACTCGGTGTATGCAGGTGATTTTGTTTTTGAAGTGATCTGCGAGATTGCTGCATAGTTTTTGGGAGGGTCCTGGTGAGTTGTTGCATCCAGGTGGGTTTCTTATTCGGTCGTTGTGGTGTTTCCTTTTTACTTTAAGAATTTTGGATTTGTATGATCAGATTTGTAGTCATATTGTACTCTTTTGCCCTGGTTGTAGTTTTTCCTTCAATCCTGTTTTATTTTGTGATTAATTCTTTCATTGCTTTTAGGTGGGGGTGTACCATCTAGCCACTGCTTTCTTTCTTGATGGGGTGAATGGTGAACCATCGAGCCACTGCTTTTTCTCTTGATGGGATGAGGCATTTTTCTGGGCAGATGGCATCTATTGTTTCTGCGATCTTCTTCTGGATCAGGTTTGCTTTTCCGTCTATGTCTGCCGCATCCAATGATATGGTTGTTGGCTTCCCGGTTTCTAGTTGTTCTTCTATGTTACTGTTCTTGATGATTTTCCAGTTTCTTTTCCAGGTTGGCGGGTATTTTAGCAGATTTTTCGGATATGTTTGATGGTATTTGGATCACAAACGGGATGATGAGGTGGTCACTCCATAGTATTTGGATGGGCAGTGCTGTTGTGATCAGGATTCTTTGGGTGAAGATTGCGTCCAGGGTGTGTCCTGCTTTGTGTGGCACTCCTTTCCCCATCTGTTGAAGGTTCAGAGTCCTGTGTTGCTTGGTTAAGGTTTTCTGTAAATTGGGGTTCTCTTCCTCAAACCATATGTTGAAATCCATGTGAATGATCATGTGATCATGTTTGATGTCTAGATTGGTGACTGCTTCTATGAAGGTGTCTGTGAAGGCATTATCATAGGTTGGAGGCCTGTAGACTAGTATTAATGCAAGGTTTGATTGTGGTCCCGTAATAAGGTGGCGGATTAGGGATTTGCAGTTCAGAATTTTTAAAGGATCTGCTGTTTTACGTTTTAGGTGTTCTTTGTATGCTTCTGCAAGTCCTCCCACTCGTTTTCCTTTCCTGTTTACCTATATGCATTTGAGGTTGTCGGGTAAGCAGCTGTTTAGTGTGACTTTGTAATTTTCAGCTAGCCAAGTTTCTGTGATGAATAGTATGTTGATTCCCCTATCGCAGAGTAGGTTGTAGATCTTGGTTGCATGTTTGGACATAGGTCTGGTGTTGATTAGCTTATAGTGTAGTTTTCTCATTGTAGTCAATTGATTTGTTCTTATTTGCATCTTTGGGTGGTTTTGTTGGTGGTTTTCCTTATCGTCTTTCGATTATTGAGTGTGTTCAGTTATTCTTGGTTTGTCATTGAATAGGTTTGTTAGGTTTTGAATTGGGTTCATGGCCATTTCAGGCTCCTATTCCGTTTCAGGAGGGTTTTGGCAGTTCTCTTGGTGTCTGGTGGTGTATAGAGTGAACATGTAGCATCTCATCTCAGCTTCTCATCCTTTCAGTTGTTTCTTTCCTATTGGGTCCTGCTATCCTGCTGTCGTGTATTGGCATCTATTCTGCTGATCTGGTTTTTGTGAGGTATGGTGTAAGATAGAGTGATTTTTGTATTGTTTTCGGGGTGGGTCTTATTCCTGTGATGGTCATGGCTGTGTGTTCTGATGATGTTCGGCAATTTGTCGGGGCTGGGGGTCTGTTTGTGGTTCCCTTTTGGATATAATTTCTTGCTGTTTTCTCTCGCATCTGACGTGGCATGGTCTGGTCTTCTGGTATTTTTCAGTTGCCTCATGGTTGCATGTGGCTTTCTGTGATCTGCAGATATTTGGTTACTGCCTCACGGTTGTGGGCGGCTTCCCATGACCTGGGATTCTTTGGGGCTGTAGGGGTGTTGGCCCTCCTGTGTTGGTTAATCTGGTGTTTCTCTCTGTCGTGTGGTTGTCAGCCTTGTTGGTTTTGGGTTGGGAGTGGTAGATTCCTAATCAGTTTTCTTTTTGAGGGTGAAGTAGGGGATGTTGAGAGTGGCAGAGTCGGGTTGATGGTTGGCAGTGGTCTTATGTTGTCCGTGGTCTTAATGAGTTGGGATCTGGTAGTTGTCTGGGGAGCTGGTAGATGTTTGCCAGGACTAGGGCGGAGGTCCTAACTTCTCCACTTGCGGTGGGTTTAACCAACTAATCTGATTCCCAGTTCAGTCCTACTTACAGTTGTTGAGGTTCCTGGCGGGATTCCTAACTTTCTATAATTGTTAAGAGTTTGCCTCCTGCCTTTTGCTTGGGTGTGAAATATGGAAAACTAACGCATTTGATCTAAATTCAAGTAGAACTACAACACAATTCGCCTAAGTGTGGGATATGGCTCACTCACGCAATCTGCCGAAGTACAAGATATGACTAGCTCACACAAGCGGCTCAGGTGTGAGATATGGCTAAGTGACACAATTGGTCTGGGATCAAATCAAATAGGTTAGTACAGGATTCACTATGGTGTGAGGTATAGCTAGGTAGCACGGTTGGCCAAAATCAAATAAGGTTAGCACACAGTTCGCCTAGATGTGGGGTATGGTTACTTGGCACAATTCGCCTAAATGTAGTTGTAAAATAGTAGGCTGTAGTCGGATGTAGGTTTAACAATTTTAAGATTTATTGTGGTGTTAACCTAAGCAACAGCCCTCCTTGTGCATATCAAACAGTATTAGTTTTCATGAGGTTTTGGTTTCCGTGAAAGGGTTAATGAAGTCCAGAGTTCAAAGGAAGCTCCACTTGGCTTCTCGCATCGTTAAAAGGGAAAATAAAGTCAACTTAATTCTTTTCTCCACGGACCTTAGCCTTCAGTTTGACTCACCCTCTGTTCACTGGGTTAAGAAAACAAAAAAAGAAAAAATCCACACAGAATGCACAGTCCTTGATTAATGGTTGATGGCTGGCGCTTCTCCTCAGCAAGTCCGTCTCTGATAGGGATCTCCCCTGTGCCTTGCAGTGAGCCTTCTAGTACGCCCAGTCCCAATCACCTGGGGATCCTTTCCATTCCTCTCTGGTCTCCAGCTCGGCTTGCAGCTGTAATCAGAAACACCTGGTGAGCTCTCTGTTGCTGCATTTAACCCCCTCTCTGCTCCTCCCCTCCCTTCAGTCTCCAGCCAGTTTTCCCTCCCATTCCCCACACCTGCAGGGCGTTTTCTTTCCTCCTTCCACCCAGTTTCATGCACTGTTTGACCCCACCCTGTATGTCCCTGGAGCCACCCATCTCTATGCGGGCTGACTGCATTGCACCAGTGCCATTCTCTGGTACACCTATTTCCATGCTGTATGATTGGGTTGTACCTATGCCGTTTTCCCTTTTTAATTCCGTCTCTGCCCCCTCCTTGGTTTCGTTTCTCGTGGTGGTTTCTGGGACATGTAGTTTTCTTTTGATTTGCTGGGTTAACCTTTTGTTGGCTGGGTCTCATTACTAGAATAGGGTCCTCCCTTGGTTCTGTTGCCTCTTTGACCACCTCACATACTCCCCCCCGGGAACCAGGCCGTTCGGGCATGTTCAAGGCCCTGGACAAGTAATCAGCGACTAGCTGATATTTTCCGGGTTTATGTACTGTAACAAAATGATAGGGTTGAAGGGTTAAGAACCACCTAAGGACCCTATGGTTTGAGTCTTTCTGGGTGGCTAGCCATCGAAGAGGGGCATGATCTGTAAAGATGGTAAACTTTCGACCTAGTAAGTAATAACAAGGAGATTCAACGGCTGTTAGGCGATCCTCTACACACCAGGCCACGACACATCAGAACACTGCTCACATTCCCACAACATCTCCTCCCAAGCTTCGAGGCTCAAGTGATTCGGTGAAACCACAGAACCGAAAACCTCGTACCAGTGTACGGGCTCGATTGCAACCCTTTCTGCATTGGCAACTGCCTTGGAGAACGTATAGCAGAAAGGGCGGCCTTACGTCTTCACGCCGGTCACGTGATCGTTCCCCATGTGATCTTGGTGGACGTCACATGATCCAGAGAAGTCACATGACCCAGGGGCGATCAGTATAAAGGTCTGAGAGACAGAACGCTCATTGCTTCTCAGCTGGCTTCGGACACTGTTTGGCGTTACAACTTGCTCCTTGTTACCTTGATCACGGAACTCTATCTCGGACTCCCTTGGACACCCCTTGGTACTTTTGCTTGGAACTGTTTACCTGTTGCCGGATATTTGGACTGCACCTCGACTTGTCTTTGGATCATCCCTTGGTACCCTGCTGATCTTCTACGCCTTTTCCCTACTGGGGATTCAAGTCAAGCCCTGACTCCCACAGGTGGCTACTCCTCATCCACGCTAACCTGCGGTTCTACCATTCCAGGGACCGCCGCATCTAATGAGCCTCGAACCTCCCTACTAGGTTACCTGGGTCTCCCTTACACCAGATAGGTAAGACACTTTAGATTATTTTGTTTACCTGCCTGTATTGTGATTGCCTGGTGCTTAACCTCCTTCCTTCTTGACAGCAGCATCGGTGTTCCAGAGGCTCCGTGGATCTGGGAAGACATCTCTCACCTGTGGCCTCAAGGGTCGCACAGCGGGTTTCTATTTTCGTTCCCCTGTGCGTCACTTGGGGACGGAGGTCTCATCGGTCTACACGACACTCAAGTCAGAACAGACTGAGAAGCCGTATAGTCGTGTTAGACGATGCAGGGATCCACGGACGAACCCATAACTGCTTTAGTTCAGGCAATTACAATACTAAGGGCAGATATGGCCGCCGCGAACACAGTGATCCACCAAAGGCTGGATACCATACAGAGCGTTCAGCATTCACTTCCTGCAGACCCGGAGTTTGGAGAGGGCAGCTCCTCCCCTACACCGCCAGTCCCGACTCCAATAGTCCTCCCAACTCCTTCCCCCCTGGCTGCTCCTGAACGTTACCAGGGCGATCCCAAGACATTCAGAACCTTTGTTAACCAGTGCAAGTTACATTTCTTATGCAGGCCTTTGGCTTTTCCCACGTCCACTGCTAAGGCCGCCTTCGCCCTTTCCCATTTAGCTGGAACAGCTGCCGCTTGGGCTAATCCCCTGTTAGAAAACAATAGCCCGGTTCTTTATGACTTTGATTTGTTGGTCCTAGAAATGTCCCGAGTATTCGATACTCGACACAAGGCACAGTCTAGGGATTTGGAGTTGTTGGAATTGACTCAGGGCAAAAGAACGCTGATAGATTACATCACCAGGTTTAATCAGCTAGTTGCGGAAACATCATGGCCAGAAAATAAGCGGGCGGTGGTCTTTTATAGGGGATTGAGTAACACCATGAAAGACGCTTTAGCAGTGATCCCTTCTATGCCTACTCAGTACCAGGAATTGGTTGATCTCGTCCTGCAGGTAGATGCACGCCGAGCGGAGCGTAGAGCTGAATCAGGGGCCTCCTCCTCTCCTCCTCTTGTTAATACTCCCGTTTCTGTTACTGTAGAACCTATGCAAGTGGGAGGGGTACGCAGTCCTATTACAACATCTGAGAGGGAACGAAGAAGGGTTGATAATGCGTGCTTTTACTGTGGCACCACTGGACATGTCGTGAAAGAGTGTCCTCGACGTCCCAAGAAGAGTCAGGTTTTTCGGATGGCTCGACCTTAGAACCGGAGACCAGGTCGAGTGTTCCATCATCTTCTCCGGGAACCCCTCTTACCTTTGCTCGTGTTCAACCTATCTCCGTAAAAGCTACTCTATGTCCCTCTACTGGCCTTCTACATGTAGTCAATATCATTATTGATTCTGGTGCCACTGGTAATTACATGGATATTGATTTGGCCCATTCCCTCAATCTACCTTTAGTGGTAAAAACACGACCGGAACCTGTCCAAGCCGTAGATGGCTCTGCATTGATTTCTGGTCCTGTTAGACATCAAACTGCACCCCTCTTGTTGAACATACAGGACATACACACAGAAACCTTAAGTTTTGATTTGATCACCGCACCTCAATTCGGTATCATACTAGGGATTCCCTGGTTACGTGAACATAATCCATTGATCAATTGGCAAGCAGGCACTGTACTCTTTGAGTCCGATATTTGTCAGAATTATTGTCTCCCGATCCATCAAGCCCCTGACACACCCTCTCGGGTCTTGGGAGCCCTAGCACAACTCACACTCACGGTTGACGATCCAGAAGTCATACAGTCCCATACTGTTGGGGGGTTGGTGTCTGGGATCCCGCCAGAATATCTGGCTTTCGAATCTGTTTTCGATCGAGGCTCGTCTGAGGTACTTCCTCCACATAGACCTTATGACTGCCCAATCGAATTACTTCCTGATTCCACCGTTCCTTCGGGCAGGATCTACTCTCTGTCTCCTTCGGAGGAACTGGTGTTAAAAGAATATGTACAGAACGCCCTGTGTTTAGGACACATCCGCCCCTCCACTTCACCAGCGGCAAGTCCTATCTTCTTTGTACCCAAGAAGGAGGGGGATTTACGTCCTTGTGTGGATTATCGGCGTCTTAACGCGATCACCAAGAAGGATAGATATCCCATCCCGTTAATCACTCCACTCTTAGATCATTTGACACATGCTTCCATTTTTACCAAACTCGATCTACGCGGCGCATACAATTTGGTACGCGTTCGCGAGGGAGACGAGTGGAAAACTGCTTTCTGTACTCGTTACGGATTGTACGAATATCTTGTCATGCCCTTTGGCTTATGTAACGCCCCGGCCACGTTCCAACGATTCATGAATGACATTTTCAGGGATATTCTGGATGTGTACATGGTTGTGTATTTGGACGACATCCTGATCTTCTCTCGTGATCTGGATGACCATGTAAAACACGTCCGAGAAGTATTAACCCGTTTAAGCAAACATTCCTTATTTGCCAAACCCGAGAAATGTCAGTTCCATAAGACCTCTGTTGAGTTTTTGGGTTTCCACATCACCCCTGGGGCGTTATCCATGAACGAGTCTAAGGTCAAAGCAGTCTTAGATTGGCCAGTACCTCAAACACTCAAGTCCTTGCAGGCCTTTTTAGGATTCGCCAACTTCTATAGGCGTTTCATCTCTTCCTTTTCCACGATTGTAGCCCCACTCATGGCCCTGACTAGCCCTCGGGTACCATATCAGTGGCAGAGAGAACAGCAGGAGGCTTTTGAGACTCTGAAAACCGCCTTTACTACCGCACCGGTACTCCAACACCCCAATCCGGATCTTCCGTTCATAGTCGAGGCAGATGCCTCTTCCTTTGCCCTCGGGGCGGTGCTGTCACAAACGTGTCCTAATACCGGCAAATTACATCCAGTGGCATTCCACTCCCGTAAGTTTTCCAGTACTGAGTCTCATTATACCGTTACGGAGAAAGAACTCTTGGCGGTCATGGACGCGTTCCGTGTTTGGCGTCATCATCTTCTGGGGGCTAAGTATCCTGTCACAGTATACTCCGATCATCGGAACCTACAGGATTTGGCCTCCCTGAAATGCATTAATAGCAGACAGGTCCGATGGCATCTTTTCTTTTCCTCCTTTGACTTCCGTATTATGCACCGTCCTGGAACGGCGCATGGGAAGGCGGATGCCTTGTCACGTTCCCCGGGGGGGGTCCAATTGCCTACATTCCCCGACACTGTTCTCGAAAAGAGTCATGTGATCTGTCTCTGTACTCCCTCATTGTCACTGATAGACTCGGTTCGATCCTGGACTAGCGATCATTCTGACCAGTTACGAGAATGGGATCCGGTATATTCTGATGGTTTACCTTTCGTACATGAACGCCTGTTCCTTCCTACACCTGATACACGTAATCTTGCCCTTGAGTGGTCTCATGACGCCCCCTTTAATGCCCATCCCGGACAAGAGCGCACTTTAGACCTTCTCAAGCGTTGGTGTTGGTGGCCTTCTATGAAGCGCGATGTGGAGTGTTATGTCAGATCTTGTGCGGTATGTGCTCAGGCTAAACATCAAAGGGGTCGACCGATTGGGTTGTTGCTTCCGCTTCCGGTACCTCCCAGGCCCTGGCATACATTGACAATGGATTTCGTTACCGATCTCCCCAAGTCGAAAGGCTTCGATACCATCTGGGTAGTGGTGGACACGTTCACAAAAATGGCCCGTTTTGTTCCTTGCAAAGGCATCCCTTCGGCCCCTGTCTTGGCGGACTTGTTTTTTGAACATGTGTTTATGCTATTCGGCCTCCCTTCGGTCATTGTTTCTGATCGAGGTTCACAGTTCACCTCTCGGTTTTGGAGATCCTTGACGAAACTATTGGGCATTGATACGAGGTATTCTTCGGCCTATCATCCGGAGACCGATGGTCAGACCGAAAGGACGAATCAATCGATGGAACAGTACCTTCGTTGCCTCATATTGCAACATCAGTCCTCTTGGTTGGCCGTTTTGCGGCTTGCGGAGTTCGCGTATAACAATGCGGCTCATTCAGCTACTGGTTATTCTCCTTTTTACGCCCTCTATGGTCAACATCCCAAGGTTTTGCCGGTCCCTGATGCCTCTGGTTCTTCGAATCCTGCGGCCACGACATGTCTTAGGGATCTTTCTGCTATTCATGCGAGCACAGTGGTTCATCTCACTGAAGCAAAGGCCTCTATGAAGGCCCGTGTGGATGGCAAACGTCGTGCTGCTCCCCCTCTGGTGGTGGGTTCTAGGGTCTGGTTATCTTCCCGACATCTTCGCCTAGTGGGTTGCCGGAAATTGCTGCCTCGCTTTGTCGGGCCGTATGTGATCTCACAGGTTGTTAATCCGGTGGCTTTCCGTCTAGTACTCCCCAGCTCTTGGCGTATCCATCCTGTGTTTCATGTCTCCCTCCTCAAACCCTGTCCTGACTCAGTCCGTCTTCGTACCCCTGTTGCGCCGGTGTCCTTGACCTCTCCTGATGTTTTTGAGGTGTCGGCCATTTTGGGTTCTAGATGGTTTAGGGGTAGGCTCCAGTTTCTGGTGGATTGGACGGGTTACGGCCCGGAGGAGCGTTCGTGGGTTTCCGCATCTGATTTGAACGCCCCGCGGTTGGTAGCCCGCTTCCATAGGGATCATCCGTCCTGCCCACGGGGTCGTGGGCCGTTGGGGGGGGGCTATGTTAGGCGATCCTCTACACACCAGGCCACGACACATCAGAACACTGCTCACATTCCCACAACATCTCCTCCCAAGCTTCGAGGCTCAAGTGATTCGGTGAAACCACAGAACCGAAAACCTCGTACCAGTGTACGGGCTCGATTGCAACCCTTTCTGCATTGGCAACTGCCTTGGAGAACGTATAGCAGAAAGGGCGGCCTTACGTCTTCACGCCGGTCACGTGATCGTTCCCCATGTGATCTTGGTGGACGTCACATGATCCAGAGAAGTCACATGACCCAGGGGCGATCAGTATAAAGGTCTGAGAGACAGAACGCTCATTGCTTCTCAGCTGGCTTCGGACACTGTTTGGCGTTACAACTTGCTCCTTGTTACCTTGATCACGGAACTCTATCTCGGACTCCCTTGGACACCCCTTGGTACTTTTGCTTGGAACTGTTTACCTGTTGCCGGATATTTGGACTGCACCTCGACTTGTCTTTGGATCATCCCTTGGTACCCTGCTGATCTTCTACGCCTTTTCCCTACTGGGGATTCAAGTCAAGCCCTGACTCCCACAGGTGGCTACTCCTCATCCACGCTAACCTGCGGTTCTACCATTCCAGGGACCGCCGCATCTAATGAGCCTCGAACCTCCCTACTAGGTTACCTGGGTCTCCCTTACACCAGATAGGTAAGACACTTTAGATTATTTTGTTTACCTGCCTGTATTGTGATTGCCTGGTGCTTAACCTCCTTCCTTCTTGACAGCAGCATCGGTGTTCCAGAGGCTCCGTGGATCTGGGAAGACATCTCTCACCTGTGGCCTCAAGGGTCGCACAGCGGGTTTCTATTTTCGTTCCCCTGTGCGTCACTTGGGGACGGAGGTCTCATCGGTCTACACGACACTCAAGTCAGAACAACGGCCCACTTTATTGCCAAACATTCTTTTTCTAAGGTGGAGTATGGTATCTCATGTGGGAGGAGTTTTCTACTGATGAAGGCTATTGGGCAGAGGTCTTGTTCTGATCCTTGGGATAGCACAGCACCTAGACCACATCCTGATGCATCAGCCTGTAAATAGAAGGCTTTTGAGAAATCCGGGCAGTGTAGAACCGGTTGGGTTGATATTAGTTGTATTAATTGGTGAAAAGCTTGCACAGCTTCTTGAGTGATTTGAAGTGGCCGGTTGGTTTTTAAGGCGTCTGTCAGTGGTGCCGCTATGGTAGAAAAATGCAGTATGAATCTTCTGTAATACCCTACGAACCCTAGAAAGGCTCGGATCTCTTTCCGGGTTTCCGGTATTCGTAATTTTTTCAAAGCCTGTATTTTGTCAACCAACGGTGTGATTACTCCACCTCATACAGAATACCCCAGATACTTGGTAGTTTTGGCTGCCAGCTTGGTTGTCTTGGGGTTGATATGCAGTCCTGCCTCTTGTAAGGATGTAATTACTTTGATTAGATGCTCTAAATGTTCCTTCCAGGTTTTACTAAAAATCACTATGTCATCCAAATAGGCAGCCGTGTATAGTTCATGAGGTTTCAGTAGCTTATCCATTAAGGCCTGAAAAGTGGCAGGAGCCCCGTGCAACCCAAATGGTAACACCGTAAACTGAAATAGACCTTGAGGTGTTGAGAAGGCTGTTTTCTCCTGATCCGCTGGGTTGAGCGGTATCTGCCAATATCCTTTGGTTAAGTCCAAGGTACTCAAAAAGGATGCAGCTCCCAGTTTCTCTATTAGTTCATCTATCCTGGGCATAGGGTAGGCTTCATATCTGGAAATGGCGTTTAGTTGCCTAAAGTCCATACAGAACCGGGTGGTACCATCTGGTTTGGGTACTAGTACCACCAGTGAACACCATGCGCTCTTGGAGGGAATAATGGTACCTAGTTTCAGCATGCTCTCTATTTCTTGTGCTATCTCCACTCTTTTTGCTTCAGGGATTCTATAGTGTCGCAGGCGTATAATCTTGCCTGCCTCGGTTGGGATTGAGTGAGTAGCCATATGAGTCTTTCCAGGTAGACTCGACAATGTCTCTGCTACA
Organism: Ambystoma mexicanum; assembly: GCF_040938575.1. Classification (NCBI taxonomy): domain Eukaryota; kingdom Metazoa; phylum Chordata; class Amphibia; order Caudata; family Ambystomatidae; genus Ambystoma; species Ambystoma mexicanum. The sequence goes on along the minus strand of NC_090923.1, from coordinate 36,579,325 downwards.
GGGCCCAAGGTGTCAAATAACTGAATTCTTTGGGTGTCGCTTAATTGTTCCCCCAAGCCCACATCTTGTAGGTTACCAGCCGAGTGTGTGACCATTTGTTCCGGGACCGACATCTCTACTAGAGACGTACACAATATTGTTGAGTCCCCTTCTTTCCACAACTTGAGTAAATTAATGTGATAGTTCTGATGTTTGTTTTGTCTATCTGGTTGCTCTACCTCATAATTAACTGGACCCAACACCTTTGTTATACTATATGGGCCTTTCCATTGGGCGAGCATTTTGTTCGTGTGAGTGGGTAATAACACCAGCACTTTGTCTCCTATTTTAAGCGTCCTAGGTCTGCTTCCTTTATCATAATACTTCTCTTGCGTTTCTTGAGCCCGCCCCAGGTTTTCCTGAGCATAGTCTCTGAGTTTTCCCAGGTGATCTCTTAGTTCATTCACATATTCCGTTAGGGTTGCTTCTTCTTGTTGTTCCAAGTGTCCTTTAGTAATCCCAAAATAGATTTTGGCTGTCTCCCAAATAATAATTCAAATGGGGAATACCCCGTTGAGGATTGAGGTGTATCACGTAAAACCATCAACACCCATGGCAGTACTTTCTCCCACCCCAGACCAGTGAGGCTGGTTGCTCTTTTTATCATTTGTTTGATGGTTTTGTTATATCTTTCCACCAGCCCATCAGTCTGTGGATGGTACACAGAGGTCCTTAAATGGTTGATGCCAAGGGTCTTGCATACTTCTTTCATGATGCTCGACATAAAATTACGTCCTTGGTCTGTTACAATCTCCAGGGGAATTCCCACTCTAGCGAAATAGGGTAAAAGTACATCACATACTTGTTTGGCAGACATTCCTTTTAATGGAAATGCTTCTGGATATTAGTGGCATAGTCCACTACCACTAGTATGAACCGGTATCCTCGGCTGGTAGGTTCCATTGGACCCACAATGTCTAGCCCTATTCTCTGAAATGGCTCTTTGATCAATGGCATTCTTTGTAAAGGGGCTCGTGCTGGAATATGGGGGCTTGTTTTCTGACATATTGCACACTCTTGGCAATATTTGGTTATCTCAGCGTAAACTCCGGGCCAATAGAAATTTTGCAACACCCTTTTTATGGTCTTGTTCTCAGCTAGATGTCCCCCTGTGGTGTGATCATGTGCCAGCTGAATCAGCCCTTTCCTGTAGGACTGGGGAACCAACAATTGCTCCTTCTCTATGTTATCAGATCCTTGGGTTACTCGATAGATTAACCCCTGTTTCTCTTTAAAGTAGGGAGTAGTAGGTTGGACCCCGCTAGTGTCTAGAGCTTGCTCCCTGGCCCTTTTTAACGTTTCATCCAGCCCTGTTTCTGTTCGAAATGAAGGCATATGGTCCCCCACCTTCCAGTCTATGATGGAAATGTCTTTATACGCTTCCTGATTCACTCGGTTTCTCCTTTTCTGGGTCTTGGATAATTTTTCCCGACTACATGCCCCCAATAGTTCAGTTTTTGAAAACGGGGCTTCTCTTAACCATCTATCGAATTCAGGTAGATCTGTTCCTAACAGCACCGGGGCGGGCAAGGTAGGAATAATGGCGGCTTTGATTGGTATCTCCTGCCCCTGCATTCCCAACACAATGTCTTTCGCTGGATACCCTTTTACATCCCCATGCACACACTTTATGTCAATGGTTCTCACCTGTTCGCGATCTTGCTCGCTCACATGGGGCTGTATGGCTGTCTGTCGGCTTCCGCTGTCCATCATTGCTTGACGGGGATGTCTATCCACTGTGACCTCTATCACGTAAGGCAGTCGTTTCCTTCTGTATTCCTGCGCTTGCATGGACCCGATTTCCATTGGTTCAGTTTTTGTTTTTTTGAAACAGAATTGCGCAATATGACCCCATTCTCCACACTCAAAACATTGGGGTGCCGGTCCTTTGCTTAAGCCAGCCCCATTAGTGGGTCGGGGTTCGGCCTTATTCCTGGGTTCGGTTCCTGGTCCTTTATAGGTTCTGATGCGTACTTGGGAAGTTTCCACACTTGGTCTCAATTGGCTGGCAGGGAAAGGTCGGGTGCTCCCTGCCTTCTGATATGCTGTTGCCACGTCTATTGCCTCGGCCAGTGATAGATGGTGATGTTGCCTCACCCACCTCTGAATAGGTCCTGGTAAGGCATCAATGAATTGTTCCATCATTACTTTATCCTTAATCTGTCCAATTGTGGCTGTGCCTGTTTGCAGCCATTTTTCCGCCAAATCTTGCACTCTGTAGAACAATTGTCTTGGACTTTCACCTGGTTTCAATCGGGTTTCTCGAAACTTGAGCCTGTAAGATTCTTCATCCATACCGAGTCTTTCCAAAACAGTTTTTTTAATCTCGGTATAAGGAGTGTCTCCTGTGGGGTTAGCCGCTTGGTATGCCCCCTGCATTACCCCTGTGAGCAAGGGAGCCAGATGGAAGGCCCATCTGTCCTGTGGCGATTGGGCTGCTCTAGCTATTCTCTCAAAATTTACGAAGAAAAAACTGGGGTCTTCTCCTACTTGGTATTTTTGTAATATCGTAGGCGGTATTACTGGATGCGTCCGGGTCGTGGCCACTGCTTCTCCCAGTATTCTTAAGGCTTCCCGTCCTTGCTCTTGGGCAGCACTTTGCACTTGTATGGCCTGTTGGAGTGCTTGTCTGTCCGCCTGCGCCTGGTGACTTTGCACTTGTAAAAGTTGCTGCAGCTGCTGTTGCCCTTCTGCGAGTGCCTTTACCACAGCTTCCATGTCTTCTGCTTGGGCGTTCTCTTGAATCCCACCGCTGCCACCACTGTAAAATAGTAGGCTGTAGTCGGATGTAGGTTTAACAATTTTAAGATTTATTGCGGTGTTAACCTAAGCAACAGCCCTCCTTGTGCACATCAAACAGTATTAGTTTTCATGAGGTTTTGGTTTCCGTGAAAGGGTTAATGAAGTCCAGAGTTCAAAGGAAGCTCCACTTGGCTTCTCGCATCATTAAAAGGGAAAATAAAGTCAACTTAATTCTTTTCTCCACGGACCTTAGCCTTCAGTCTGACTCACCCTCTGTTCACTGGGTTAAGAAAACAAAAAAAGAAAAAATCCACACGGAATGCACAGTCCTTGATTAATGGTTGATGGCTGGCGCTTCTCCTCAGCGAGTCCGTCTCTGATAGGGATCTCCCCTGTGCCTCGCAGTGAGCCTTCTAGTACGCCCAGTCCCAATCACCTGGGGATCCTTTCCATTCCTCTCTGGTCTCCGGCTCGGCTTGCAGCTGTAATCAGAAACACCTGGTGAGCTCTCTGTTGCTGCATTTAACCCCCTCTCTGCTCCGCTCCTCCCTTCAGTCTCCAGCCAGTTTTCCCTCCCATTCCCCACACCTGCAGGGCGTTTTCTTTCCTCCTTCCACCCAGTTTCATGCACTGTTTGACCCCACCCTGTATGTCCCTGGAGCCACCCATCTCTATGCGGGCTGACTGCATTGCACCAGTGCCATTCTCTGGTACACCTATTTCCATGCTGTATGATTAGGTTGTACCTATGCCGTTTTCCCTTTTTAATTCTGTCTCTGCCCCCTCCTTGGTTTCGTTTCTCGTGGTGGTTTCTGGGATATGTAGTTTTCTTTTGATTTGCTGGGTTAACCTTTTGTTGGCTGGGTCTCATTACTAGAATAGGGTCCTCCCTTGGTTCTGCTGCCTCTTTGACCACCTCACAGTAGTGAAAACCAATTTTAGGGCGCCTGGACAGAAGGAGGGCATTTCGAAATGGGGGCACAACAGTAAGTGCATTAACACTTAGATTTGTGGGTTGTAAAGCAATCAGCCTAAATGAGAGGTATCGCTAACTGAACACAATCAGGCTTAATGCAAGATATGAAAATTCAACACGATCAGGCCAAAAGGAATAAGATAGGATATGAAGGTATCAGCATAAGACTGGGTATGGCAGTGCAATGTGGAGCAGTAATGGCTGTGCCCCCCGCCCGAATCGCACTTACTGTGTCAGTAGCTGCTAGTTGACGGCTGCAGGCCCACAGGCTAACACGGGCCAGCACGGTCAGGTGCTGCTCCTGCACGAGCTGTCCTTTGCCTCTGGGTCCTTCGCCACATGGGCTGCAATGGGCAGTGGGGCAGCCCTTAGTGTTAAAAATTAAATAGGGCCTAGTGCCCAATCAGGGTCAGGGGCAGGAAGAGGGAGGGAGGAAGGAGGAGGAGGTTCACGGGGGTAGGGAAGCCAGTAAGGAATCCGTGAAATTGGTGAAGTTGGTCAAGCATAGAATGGATGCTTATATCGAAAATAAAAATAAAATGCCCTCAGATGTAAATGATACTCCACCTGAGTTGCCCTTTGATAACCCCCAACTTTGAACCAACAAGAGTCGCACGAAGAGGTTGAAGGGAATTCAATAAACTATTTTATTTACCAAATGCGTAAACAGCGACGCCTGTTGAAATGCCAACGTCAGACTCAAAGAACTGCCAAAGTGACATACATCACTATAAAGGAGCTGCTAAATTCTTCTCTTCGCCATCATCTCTTCGGCCAGATCTAAATCCAAACAATTAGGCAGAAAAGAACTTAGAAGTAAAAAAATGCTATTAAAATCTATGGGAACCTTAACCAGCTGGTTGCTAATAAATGATGAAATAGAAGCCGTAAATAAGGCTGGTGCACAAGGAAAAAACAAGATCATGGATTCTGCGGAATCAATAGTAAGAATGCCTTCACTTAACAATGTAGGTGATAGAAATGGAGGAAGAGTTGACAAGGTGGGGGAAACAAATGTACCAGGTTTGTCAATGAATCAAGCAAAAGGCTGATCATGATGCAGTGTCTTCTTACCTAGATTCAAAGACCCTGACAATCGGGTCAAACAATATGGCCTGTCTGAGGGGCCGAATCAACTGCTCTGACTTATTTTTTTATTTTATTTTCATTTTATTAGTCATCAAAACCTTACACTATTTGTCTTGAAAATTTCACAATGACAGTTATTTTCCAATACAAAGAAAACAGAATAGAAGAGAAAAGAGAAGAAAAAATAAATAAAAAAAGAACATTTTGAAAACCTTATCAGGGGGACTAGCCCCCAACGACCAAGCTCTCTAGCGTAGTTAACTATTAATAATGGAAAAGTGCATATATTTAGTAAAGTATGGTAATAGAAAAGACTTTTTTCAGTTACTTCTGTTAACTTTTTCCAGATGAATAAATGTTTCCTTCGATTCGTCGAGCCACTGGACAATGAAGTGGGGAATATTTCACGTATTCATTGTCTCACCTCTGACACAGTGTGACACTAATTCACTACCATCATATAGCCTTTGAAAACCTAGGCTATGATTTAGTAGTGAAACCCAATGCTACGGCTGTTCCATGGTGCTGTGAAAAATGTTCAGGCGCACTGAAGGGGCACCTCGTCAATGGTCAGAAAAAAACATAATTGCCCCCAATTCAATCTGAGAATGCGCGTGGATGGGAATGGCTGCTTTGGTATTTTCCTGTTTAGCCGCCTACTAACCAATGATTATGTAAAACTGTATGTTGGAACACACATGGTCACTCTCATTTTGTTGGGAAAGATGGTTCTTTTGATATATTGTCGAGCAATTATATATTCCTGTTGCAAGAGACGTGGCTAACGACTGCCATACACATTGATGGATATCAATTATATCAAATTGTTGCAAATAAAGGGCATAGCGGTCGCCCTTATGGCAGCCTCTTAATTGGGGTTAATAATGGCATAAAGAGCACAGAAATCATCCTAAAGACCCTGAGGATAATGTGATGGCAGTCGAAGTCCCGTCAAACCAGAGAAATACAACAAAACATGTATTATTACTAAATGTCCATGATCCACCAGGTGCTTCTCAGTCTGAGGTGATTTTCTGAGCAAATGTATATGATCCTAGCGTAATGGAGAAAACCTTTCATACATGAGATTATTTTGGGAGGTGATTTAAATGCTCGCTGTAAGGACAGAGACTTATGTGCTATTTATGATAATATCCAGGAAAAAAGTGTTTGATCCAGAGAATCGCTAATAAACAGGGAAAGCTGTGATCAGACTATATGAAAGAATGGGAAATGGTGTTATTAAATGGACACACAAATGGTGATTTTCCAGGCAAGTACACATGGAATAATGGATTGTGGCCTTCAACGCTAGGCTACTTCTTCAGCAACAATGCCTTATTAAAACATGTTGATGAATTGAACATCACACCTAACGATTATAGTGACCACTCAGATCTAACGTTACTCCGGAAGATGGATGAGGTTCGAAAAGAGACAAATAGGTGTGAAGCTGTAGAGCCGAATCAGGCAGGAAACTGGCTCAAGGTGCCGATTAGGATTATGAAGGTGGCGTCTGATATTGTATCATACGCTTGGAAGAACAATTTTCATAAACTAAAACTGCAAATGAAACCGAGGACAGGCTTAGGACTACCATATCTAGAGTGGGCATTAGTAAAAGATACCCACTGTCCATAACCAATAACAAGACTGAAAAGCCATTCGATAAAGAAATTAGAAAATGATAAGTGGATAATACGAAAGGAATTTGGGCAAAATCAAAATGCATCCCACTCATTGTCTAGCAAGATTCTGAGTATTAAGAAAGCGAAGAATAAATACTGCAATTGACAAGGGCATTAGAAATTATTGGCCCCAAATGCACCATGTTAGCGAATGATAGCTGTCCTAAAAACTAAGCGTACACATTCCATCTGGCATTTGCTGACTTTGGCAAATCACACTAAAACTAGTCTTATACTCAGTCCTGTTAGCGGAGAGGCTTGGACAAATCATATAACTGCTAATATGTATATAGTTGAACACACAAACTCTTTTGATCAGGAGAGTACTGTGTGCTGGCCCACAATTGTGTCACAAGAATGTATTCAAGATGCCATCATGAAATTAAAAAACTCCAGAGCCCGGGGCCAATTGGCCTGGCCAATATTGTGCTCAAGGAAAATCCTGAGGGGTGGTCCAAGATACTAAAGCTCCTCTATGATAAGGTCTGTTCTGAATGAATTATTATTCCTAATTCATGGCCGTAATCTCTTTTAGTGCCAGTATATAAAAAGGGTGCTCGATCATCTCCAGGCAACTATAGACTGCTGTCAATGCTAGATGAAGCCGAAAGTAATTTTTTCTGAAGGACCTTCGTGGATGGGATAACAACAATCATATCGTGGACCCCTTTCAGACAGGATTTTGGTCAGGTTCCTTTACAGTGCACAATATAAGGCTACTTGACAGGCTACTTAACGGGGCCCGACGCAGGAGCATGCCTGCTTCCCATATAACGTATATTGATTTCTGGGCAGCGTTTGTTTGAGTGAAACGTACACTCTTATCGGAAAAACTAAGAATTCTTGGCTGCCCCATGAGTCTGTTGCAAATATTGAAAGCTCTGCACCATGACACCAATACCCAGGTCTGATTAAATTATGAAGGCCATCTGTCGGCTCTGTTATTGCTCAATAGGGGGGTCAAGCAGGGTTGCATGTTTGCCCCCCCTGCTATTCAATTTGTACCTGGCCAACTTAGTGAGGAGGCTGTGCTGTGTGACCAATTGTTCACCTAAGAGGGCAGAGGAACTGATCACCATTTTATTATATGCTGACGATCTTGTCCTCTTCGACCATACGATGACCATACGAAGATGAAGAGGATGCTGGACGAACTATGGTTGTAGGGGTTCTATGTCATTTCATCGCGGGATAAAATTTCGCTGGGTTTTTTTCTGCTGATATTTTAGCGAAAAACTCATCGAATTATTTTTTTTTATTTTTGGGGGTCCCCCCAAATCCCAAATTCCCTTTCATTTTGTATCTATTCCCGAAAACCCACACACCATATATATATTTTTCTGAACCCCCCTAAAAATTTTGATTCATTTTTTCATTAAAATAACCGCGGCAAAAAATCCATCGAAATTTCATCCCGTGATGAAAGGACGTTGTACCGGTTGTATGCTGCTGAAAATGTTTTTGTCAATAAACTTCGATAAAACAAAGGCAATGCTGGTTGCAAGCAAGAATATAAATAGGCTTAAAATGACTATTATAACAGAAAAGGCCAAGTATGTGAACAGCTGGAGCGTGCGAACGGATCATCTGCGGATAATGGCTGCAAAGAGCAGTAAGGCCCACTAACTCACATTCGTATTTAAAAAATTCCCAACACAGATGGCAGGATATACTATGGAAGGTATTTTGACCGTCTATAAGCAGTGTTTCTTCTGCCCAGCACTAATGTATAGCTTGGAGAGTCTGACCATACGGGACACCACGTGGTTGAACAGATTGGAGAGACAGTTTTGATGTATTATCTTAAATCTCCCACCTTCCTTGCCAATTCAATACCCAAGGCCAGCACTAGGCCTGATTTCCCTTCATGGACAATCCCTGAAAAGGCGCGGTGCCCTTTACCTCAAATGGAGGTGATCGCCCAAATGCCCGCTCTTGTCTCGAATCAGAGCAAACTATAACTCTGATTACTCCCATAGAAACAGTAATTATGAAGCACTGAATATTGAACTTTTCAGCCAATAAGACCGGGAGCCTCACGATGATAGTGATGAAAACTACTATTAGTAAAAAGAAGTCCTTCGATAAGAAATTGGAGTATTGGGATTGGATCAACAACTTTACATTTGGCTAAAGTACAAGGCTATGAGCACGTCTCTACTGTCATTCACAAATATAAGAGACTGCAGAATTACTTAATCCAATGCCCCAATATTGGAGTACGTATGTTAGAATTGCTCCTATGTATTCATCAGCTCCCGTTGAGTACAGTACGTGGTCCACAGCTAAACCTACCCACTCAGGCTAAGTTCTACCGAATTTGTAAAACAGAACATAAGATGGAGACTGCTAGGCATGTGTTCACAGAGTATGTGCAACTTGGTCCTCTTTAGATGTGTAACTTAGAATGCTTTGTAAATGATTATGACACCATACTTGCCAACATTCTGTGACCATAAAGAGGTAGGACTTTTCAAGTTTCAAAAATAGAAATTAGCAAAATTGTATCATCACAGGATATGTTACCTCTAAACAGGTAATCTCCCTCAATTTTTGTTTACGGGGGTCAAAGTCTCGGAACGGGAGAACAAAGCTGAGAGCGTTATACAAAGATGAGACTATTGACTACCCCACTCATAGTCCAAAAAAGCTAGGCTTGGTGGTATATGTTATCTACTTTTTTTGTGATTAATGCCTTCCAGATTGGTACCACATACACAATTTAAAAAATGTTCCGAACTCATTTTTTGCAACAGTTATCAACAAATGCTGCATGCTATTGAGACAATACATGGAACCATATCGCTTACACACCCTCAAGAGTGAACACTAAAAATCATCAGTCATAAATGAGTCCATATCAATTTATTATTAAGACAAATTTAGAAAAATTAAAAAAGAGAGAAAGCAGAACATACAGATATATGTCACAAATCAATGCTGCATGATCGACTTAATCTAATCCTAAAAACAGAGTCAACTATAGGGGTTAGTTGAATTAATGGACACTGACTTATATCAATGAAGCAGTATTTAGATACAAGACTTCAAAAAGTTGGTAAGTCTTATGTCAAGTGTCGACATGTTTCGGCCCTTCTGGAGATTGAGGAACTATCTCTAGTGTCTCTACACCCATAGTTTTTTCAACGGCCTTCTTCAGGACAGACAATTTCTTTAAATCAGATAGGAAACCTCTTTCATATACCCCGACAAGTTTAGCGCAATCTAAAAACAAACATACAAAACATTGTAAGCGACAAAGGTTCGATTGTTCCAAAACAGTGCATCTTATCTAAAACACATTGTACTTGTACCAAATTTTACAAATGTTTTTCATAGAATTTACAAAATATTTTCATCCTTCAGATCAAATCAACAAAGGACATGGAAGACAACACAAATGATACTTGTGTCCCCACTAGGGAACAACAGTCAATATATATCAGCAAGCCTTAACTTATATCCTGGATGGACGTGAGATCAAGAAATCCGGCTCCAAAATAGCCGTGACAGATTCAAAGTTCTGATTTTCTTTTCACCGGATGTTCGTGGATCACCCTTTATTTGTTCACTTGGCCCGACATCTAATGGGAACCTGTATTAGGTGAGGGACAAACCTCCTTATTTCAGTTTCTATTTTAAACAGCAGCGACTCACTCCCTACACAGCAACTTGATTGCTTATGTAACAATGTGTTCTCTGTTTTTGCATTAACCGACAAATACAGAACCATAACATTATTACTATGATTGTCATGTACACTAAGTACTCTTTAACCGGCTTTTTCAAGGATTAATAATTCACAAATTATTTAGAAATTATTATCAACAGGAGAGATAACTCACTTGGGTCTGCTAGATGTGAGGCAAAAATTCTGCAGTGTTGTTGTGGACCCAATAGTGTACTCGCTTGCCCTTCGGGAGGCCGCAATGTATGCGGCCTCGAGTAAGCCTCTTAAGTAATTTGCCTGTAAGAATTACAAAAAACGATTGTGAAGTCGTGGACAAACACACCAAACCTTCACGTATTTTTCAAAAGCACCCAAATGGGTGCACTTTTTTGAGGGACCACTACTAGATCCGGCTGTTCCCTCTCTCACTAACGACATCCGATAGTGTCTATTGGCCCAGCCACGCTTATGGCGCATTTCGTACGCTTCAAAACGAAGAAAAAGGAAAGCGAGGCTCATGTCTTCCTTTTAGCGCTAGCATGTCTTACCTTTAAAAACTCATCCAAGCGGCGAAAAACAGCATCCTATCGGTTGCGTTCCCGCACTCGAATGCCGACTCAGCTGATTTATCCTCCTCGGCGAGACCATGTTATCAATCACGCGATCGTGCATTCCCTGAGTTCAAGGCGCAGTGCTCATTGAGCTTAAGAACCGCAACCAAATACCCAAATGGTATTTGAAGCGGTCAACAAGATGTTACTTTTGACTTCATGTGCACACATGATGTCCTCACTGTTTCTTTTTCATTTCTTATATGAACACAGAAACGGAACGCTGCGGACGATCACAGAGCCCCATTTTAGAATTACGAACATCATTTTAGAAAAGGCAAAATTAACTCATCAGCTGGTAACCCGCTTCATGACAGGGAAATAAGGGAGTTCCATTCCACAGCTGTATTCAAACCCCTGGTGGCGGTGTTAAGCGAATAAATCCAGCGTTGTTCGCTCAAACTCAGGAGCATCTCTCTATTACCTCCTCTTTCAGTTGCAGGAATGGTTTGTAGTACAAACCAGAAAAGATCAGTATACTTGTGTTTTTTTCTGTTCATAATGTGCAACTAAGGTTTTATTTGCTACTTTATTCTTTAAACAGGATTTATGTTAACAAATGTGTTGTTTCACGCATCTTTTAGTTTTGCCTATATAAATCAGATGACAAGGGCATTTTATGCCATAGATTACCCATGATGAACTACAATTCAAAAAATTACGAAATACCCAATTTTTTCCGTTGAGGTCAATTGATTTCAGGTTACCTGTAAGGGGGCAAACTACACATCTGCCACACTTGAAATGCCCGATAACCGGTGGCAAATGCCACATACTGGTTTGGTTGGGTATCACCTCCTTTTTCGGATAGGTATGAACTACTAAATCTCTGACATTCTTTTGTCTCTTAAAAGCAAAATGTGGGATGGTGGGTTCAAAATCCGGGGTTTGTAAAATGTGCCAGTTCTTTTTTATATTTCTGAGTTTATTACTAATGGGGCTGAATGTCGTCACACATGTCAGTTTATCCTGTTTTACAATGGGTTCCGGGTGTAGGCATCTGTCTCTATTCGAGTGCCTAGATCGCTTAAAGGCAGCATGCACTGTTTTATTGGGATAGCCTCTTGCTTTAAGTCTCCCCTTCAGATCCTTCCCCTCTTTCACATAGTCAGCTACATCTGAACAGTTTCTCCTGATACGCAGGAATTGTCCTATTGGGAGGTTTTCCCGCAGGGCCAACGGATGGAAACTGTTAAATTGGAGGAGAGTGTTTTTGTCAGTGGGCTTGCGAAACAAACAGGTAGACAAAACACCACTGTCAGACTTTCGGATCAGTAAGTCAAGAAAAGGAATTTCAGAAGTCTCCCATACCATGGTAAATTTGATTAACTCAATTTGGTTGTTTAACCACCCTAGGAAATCCTGTAGGATGGTGATGTCACCATTCAATGCCATAAAACCATCGTCTATATACCGATACCATTGTCCTATATGTTCTTTAAATGGATTGTCAGTATGGTATATAGACATGTTTTCATAATAATCCATGTATAGGTTTGCTAAGTCCGGGGCAAATGTTGCCCCCATACTTGTTCCATGGATTTGACGGAAGAAAACTCTGTCACATAAAAATAAATTTTCTGTGAGTGCTACGCGAATACACTCAAGAATAAATGCTGTGGGAACTAGCTCAAGGAAGAAAACTCTGTCACATAAAAAGAAATTTACTGTGAGTGCTAGGCGAATACACTCAAGAATAAATGCTGTGGGAACTAGCTCAAGAGTACTTAAGAGGCTGACTCGAAGCCGCATACATTGCAGCCTCCCGAAGGGCAAGAGAATACACTATTGGGTCCGCAACAACGCTGCAGAATTTTTGCCTCACATCTAGCAGACCCAAGTGAGTTATCTCTCCTGTTGATAATAATTTCTAAATAATTTGTGAATTAATAATCCTTGAAAAAGCCGGTTAAAGAGTACTTAGTGTACATGACAATAATAGTAATAATGTTATGTTTCTGCATTTGTCGGTTAATGCAAAAACAGAGAACCCATTGTTATATAAGGTTGCTGTGTAGGGAGTGAGTCGCTGCTGTTTAAAATAGAAACTGAAATAAGGAGGTTTGTCCCTCACCTAATACAGGTTCCCATTAGATGTCGGGCCAAGTGAACAAATAAAGGGTGATCCACGAACATCCGGTGACAAGAAAATCAGAACTCTGAATCTGTCATGGCTATTTTGGAGCCGGATTTCTTGATCTCACGTCCATCCAGGATGTAAGTTAAGGCTTGGTGATATATATTGACTGTTGTTCCCTAGTGGGGACAAGAGTATCATTTGTGTTGTATTCCATGTCCTTTGTTGATTTGATCTGAAGGATGAAAATATTTTGTAAATTCTATGAAACATTTTTGTAAAATTTGGTACAAGTACAATGTGTTTTAGATAAAATGCACTGTTTTGCAACAATCGAACCTTTGTCGCTTACAATGTTTTGTATGGTTGTTTTTAGATTGCACTAAACTTGTCGGGGTATATGAAAGAGGATTCCTATCTGATTTAAAGAAATTGTCTGTCCTGAAGAAGGCCGTTGAAAAAACTATGGGTGTAGAGGCACTAGAGATAGTGCCTCAATCTCCAGAAGGCCGAAACATGTCGACACTTGACAAAAGACTTACTAACTTTTTGAAGTCTTGTATCTAAATACTGCTTCATTGATATAAGGCAGTTTCCATTAATTCAACTAACCCCTATAATTGACTCTGTTTTTAGGATTAGATTAAGTCGATCATACAGCATTGATTTGTGACATATATCTGTATGTTCTGCTTTCTCTCTTTTTTAATTTTTCAAAATTTGTCTAAATAATAAATTGATATGGACTCATTTATGACTGATGATTTTTAGTGTTCACTCTTGAGGGTGTGTAAGCGATATGGTTCCATGTATTGTCTCAATAGCATGCGGCATTTGTTGATAACTGTTGCAAAAAAAGAATTTCTGAAAATTTTGAAAATTTTGAAAATTGTGTATGTGGTACCAATCTGGAAGGCATTAATCACAAAATAAGTAGATAACATATACCACCAAGCCTAGCTTGTTTGGACCATGAGTGGGGTAGTCAATAGTCTCATCTTTGTATAACGTTCATCACAGGATATGACATCACACGAAATGTGCCCCTGATCAGACGACAAAAACGGCCTAACTGGGATCTTCAGATTTCTTGAGAAATCCCATACCCAATGGGTCACCTGTGAGAATTGTGGTACGCTGTTTTAGTTTTGGCTATTTAGGGTGTTGTAAGCGCTTCATATAAGTCAGCCATTGGCAAGGAAAGTGAAATAACCCAAAGAAAAACAGGGGCTATGGAGAAGGAAACACAGCCTGTGGGGGGTGTCTGACTTTTACCCACCCACTGACCACGCTAGTCCAGATGCCCATTGTGACCCATTATGTGCCCCTCCCTGTGCAAAACACACATCAATGGGATTTGTATGAGCAAGCTTTGTGCTTTTAAGGTTTCCAAAATGATTAATAAGCAGTTTATTGAAAGACAATGGCTTAATTGTAGCTGTAAACCAGATCAGAATTACCCAAAAGACTGAAAATAATAAACTGTATGGTATATTTGACCAAATTTAGGCTGTATGAAAATCCTGTACAACCAAAAATGTGATCAAATATGCCATACATGACCAGAGAACAATGTGAACAGGGATTGCAGGGTGTCCCTGTTATATGGGGTTACTTTATATCCGTGTATGACATTACTGGGATGGTTCTGGAATGCCCTTGCAATTCAGAACCATTGATTGAACTTTGTTGCTGGTCCTCGGATGGCTGCTGCTCTCCGGGGGCTCGTTCTAATAAACCAGCTATAAATCTACATATTAGTATACCTCGTATATTTCACAACAATTGGCAATATGGAGAACTACTGAGCCCCCGGAGAAGGTGATCAGCTGCTATGTCTGTGACGCTGCAAGAGAAGCTGGCAGCAGAAGGAAATCCACACGGACATAGTGGAGGAGAGAGGGAGCAAAGAATATACGGTGCAGCACGCCGCTAAAAGCAAGTTCCTGTTTGTGCCGGTAAAAAGTGACAATTGAGAAGGAAAAAAACGATGAACCGTGTGCATCTTTTGAAGCAGCGACGGCAACGGGCAGTGAGCGGTGTGTTAGAGGAAAGCACCTTAATACGTACTTCAAACATGACGGCCATTTTAGGGTTTGTTGTTTGGTTGCCGTGACAACCAAACGTACGGAGCTTTGTGGACGAAGCAAATCGAAATGCTTAAGCTTTCAGTGAGCGAGAATTGGACAACAAGGCATGTGAACTTTGAACTGCAAATGTGTCCTGTACTGCATATACAAAAGTAACAGACTTTTGAAAGAAAGAAGCTGCAACACATGTGCAACTCAGAGTAAAGGAAATAAGACAACAAACTACACATTCATACTTTGCTGGAAGTTGTACACTAGACACTGTGCAGAGCCACACAATACAAACCACCACATAGTGAATGCAAGAAACAGCATGCCAGAGACACTCAATATTATTCATTACTGAGTAAATGCAAGCGACAGTGTACAGACTTATGATAGAGTGATAGAAACAAAATGAACATCCCTCCAGCTAGCAGCTGGCATCATGTGGCTCACAGGAATTTGTGCTTTTAAGGTGACATCTACACTGAGAACATGCAGCATGTAACTGCACAAATTCAGTTTCTGTCATGGGAGCAGTGGCTAGATGGGTTCCAGGTATATTTGAGGACAATTGGAGGAGCTAAAGACAATGACGACTTGAAAGAAGCTACATTACTAAACTGTATTAGTGCAGAAGCATTAAGAATTTTTCATGCATTACCTGATCTCGATGGCACTGAAAGTGGATCACGGGACAGTAACAGAAAGTTTGAGAGTGCCTTGGGGAAGTTGACTAAACACTTCAGAAACAAAGTCAACATTGTTTTGTAAAGGTATCATTTTTTCTCAAGGCAACAATTGAAAAAACAAATCTATTGATGCTTAGAAGTCTTATGTCCACGAGCAGGTTTAAGGGTATTGCTGATGAGTACTTAAGAGACCAATTGGTGCTGAATGTAGCAGACTCTCACATCCAACAACGGCTCTGGCAAGCCAAGGACCTGTCGTTAGAGCAAACACTAGAGAGTGCCAGAATGATGGAGCTAGGGGAACGTTGTATGAGAGAAAGACAAGAGTGGGATGATGTCAGAGAAATCAAATCCATTCAGGAGGAGAAGAAAGAGGATAGTGAAGACTCTTTAATAGCACTGATAAAGAGGGTTACCACCAACAACATCAAAGTAAATTCCAGGAAAGAAAGGGAAACAAGTTATAAGTTTCAATTTCAGAATCGTTGACAGAAGTGTGGGTGGAACAGACATGGCAACATAGAGAAGGACTGTCCTGCAGTTGCGGTTGAGTGTTACAAGTGTGGCCATAGGGGGACATTTCGCCAAAGTGTGCAGAAATGTCCGGGGAAGAGGCAGATTTGGACAACAAACAGTAAATAGACCTCTGCAGAACACGGTGACGCTAGTGGAAGAAGTTAAAGGCCATGGTAGTATGTTGTCCATTGCCAGCGGGGACACAGAACATGTACAATCCTTACTGTCACGGCCAGTGAAGGGAATAGAGGGCCTTGGGTACACATGCATATAAATGATGTGTCCTTACTGGTCATGGTGGACACTGGTTTGCTTTATAAATGGTGGATGTTGACGCTTTTGTTACGGAGCTACGTGGTAAACCTGAGGAACTACAGTGTACCAGATTGAGAGTGACTGGCTATGGCAAAACACTGTTCGACATTATTGGTTACACATGGGTGAAACTGTGTTTTCAGGGTAGAGGAACTTTTTGCAAACTATATGTGGCAAGAAATGGGTCATCCATGGTATGATGGTGGGAGCAGGCCTCTTTGCACGTTAGAATCCCTCCAGGTGAGGAGGTTCCTATTTGAAGTGTGTTGAAGGACAACGGTGACATTAATTATGCTTTAGCTAAACAGTTTCCCAGAGTATTTAATGAATCGATTGGACTATTGAAGGGTTTTCAGCACAAAATAATCCTCAAGAAAGGGGCAAAACCGGTGGCACACAAGGTGAGAAGTATTCCGATTGGAACTAAGGACGCTCTACAAAATGAACTCACCAGACTGTGTGAACAAGGAATAATTGCGCGTATAGAGAGTTCAGAGTGGCTCTCCCCAATAGTGCTGGTACCAAAACCTGATGGTGCCATCAGGATGTGTGTTGATCTTAGGGATCTAAACATGAACATCTGGGTGGATTGACATCCTTTGCCGAACATTGGGGAATTATTGGCAACCATGGTTCCAGCAAGGTACTTCACTACACTAGACCTGTCCTCAGAATATCATCAGGTCATGCTTGATGAAGAGTCCAGACATCTGACCTCATTCGTCACTCCACTTGGGGCTTTCATGTTCAAAAGAATGCCTTTTGGCCTGGCCTCTGCTGCGGCAGTTTTTCAGAGACCCATGGTGCATCTTTTTTGAGGTCTTAAAGGAGTCTATTGCTTCCAGGACGATATCCTGGTCTCGGCTGAGACAGAAGAAGAACGTGATGCCAATTGGTGGTAATAGCTTGCCAGTGAAGGCTGCTAAATTATGGAACCTACTGCATCAAGACCTGAGAGCTGACCAACCTTACCTACACTTCAGAAAAAATGCTATTTAACATCTTATCTCTACTGACCCCTAGTCTCCCACCCTTTAGGCTGTTCCGCAGCGGGATCAACCTATTCCTACTCACCCAATATTCTCATCTAACTCTGCGTCACTGCTCTTAAGTTCATGTGTAATCCAATCTATTTTGAGACTCAGTGCTATACTCAGTGTAACACGTTGTAACTTGTATATATGTACATTGTATATTGTTGTAACCACATATGCCTTTATATTGTATATTTTGTATATTGTGTAACCATGTAAGCCTTGCATTTTCTTATTGCTGCGCCCTGTTACCTACGGGTCTGGTGAGCATAAACAGTGAATAAACAAACAAACAAACAAACAAACAAACAAACAAACAAACAAACAAGTTAATGGGAGTGTTACAGGTGATTCAAGAGAGGGGGCTTACATTCAAAATAGAAAAGTGAAAATCAAAAAGGAAGACGTATCATATCTTGGCCACTCTATAAATGCTGACAGAATAAAACCCAAGTAGGAGTTAGTTAATTCTATCATGAACATTCCCGAGCCTGACAACAAGGATCAATTGAGGAGCTTTTTAGGGATGACCGAGTACTACTCAAAATTTCTAGCCAGTTTTACGGAAAAGACTAAGTGTATGAGGGAACTGATGAAGAAATGTGCCAAGTTTACATGGTCCGAAGGATGTAAAATGGAGTTTGAACAAATAAAAAACGACATCACTAACGCTCCCACGTTGCGCATGTTTGACTGTAAGGCTAAGACTGTGATCTCTGTAGATGCCAGCAAAATTGGATTAAGGGGTGTGCTGGAACAAATCCAGGAAAAAGGTTTGGTCCCCATTGCATTTGCTTCAAGGATTTTGAGAGGGACAGAGCTAAATTATTTGACGATTGAGAGAGAGGCACTGGGGGCGTAATGGCTTTTAGAAAATGTCTTTAATCTCATATGGGGGTTGCCCATACTGCTAAAGACTGATCATAAACCCCTGGTGCATGTGGTACAATCCAGGAAACCTCATTTGGTTTCACCGAGGATACGGCGGTGGGTGTTGGATATAATGCAATACCATCTAAGCATAAGTTATACCCCGAGCAAACTAAATATGGTGGCAGATTGTTTTTCGATGTTACCATGGGACAGTGGAGACTATGATGATGAGTCTTGTAGTGATTTCAACTCAGAAAACATTGTAGCTATAGTGAATCCAGGCATAGCAAAAGATGAGTGGAGCAAAGCTGCCGATGATGATGCAGAACAGGTCAGCCTCAGACGGGCTACAAGTAGTGAGTGGAATGAAATTGACCAGAGTGTAGGTGTGCACTCTCAAATAAGGGATGAGATTTCAATGGATGTGTCATGCGTATACAGAGGAGACCGGATTATTCCTCCTACAGGGCTAAGGCAGAGGATAATACATTTGGCTCATGAAGGACATGTGGGCAGAAGTCTTACAAAAAGGAGGGTGAAAGGTAGTTATTGGTGGCCTGGCATCTGGAAAGAAATAGAGGAAAGTGTCAAGAACTGCTTAACATGCGCCCCCATAGACAAAGGAAAGAACACGAAGAAGACCCCTTTACAACCAGTGGAAATTACTGGGAAAGTATGGTTCAAGTTGACAATCGATGTTATGGGACCATATGAAAACTTGGACTCTCAAAAGATTTATATTGTTGTTCTTTTGGACTATAACTCAAAATGGGTGGAGTGGGGTATTGCTGAAGGCACTGTCACTGCTGGAAAAATAGTAATGTTCTTGAGTTAAATTTTTAATAGGGAGGGTGATCCATTGGAAGTTGTGTCTGACAATGTGGCCCAATTTGTTTCAACAGAATTCCAATAATTTTTGAGAGAGAGGGCAATAGAACATAGGACCACGTCATTGTATCATCCCATGGCCAACGGACAAGTAGAGAGGATGAACGGCTTTGTTAGGAATATCATTCAACTAGCCCTTGCTAATGCGTTTCCATGGAGAGAAACATTGAGGGAAGCCCTCAACATGTAGAGGACAATTCTGCATTCTGTGACGGAGGTGGAGCCATTCAACATGATGAGGGGAAGGTTGGCATCGAACCGATTGAGGCCTGTGTGGATGTTTTGAAGTGACAGACAAATTGATATTGGTGACATTGTAAGGAGGGTAAAGGAGAAACAAGCCAAGTACAAGGAGTACTATGACCGGAGGAATGGAGTGGTGGAGAGTAAAATCAAAGATGGGGACTGGGTTTGCATAAAGGAGCCCAGGAAAGTAATGAAAGGAGAGTCAAAATGTAGGTCCCCGCAGAGGGTGATAAGTTGCTAAGGGAAGTCAGTGTTATTGGATGATGGAAGAGATGGTCCGGCGATGATGTTGTACGGATGGAGGAGGGTGCCCAGAAGGTGACAGGATCTGGAGTAAGGTATTCACAGGATTGCGGTGCACAAGACTGTGGTCTTAGTACAGAGATCCTAGAGTAAAGACTGATGGTGCAGGAGACATGATGTCGAGAAGGAACCGAAGAGTGATCCAAATCTTTAATAAAGACTATATTTATTATTAGTCTCCATCGGGGATGAGCATTTACCCATTTTGATTAATCTCCACACCTTGGTTGAAGAATGTATCCTTTTTCCACAAGTTATGTGTTTTCAGAACAAGTTCTTTTTGCTACCTTTGTTTTCCCTGTTTTCCATTCCCACCTTTTCTTGTCACACTTTCCTTTTTTGGTATGTTGTAGGGGGGAAAATGTTATATGGGGTTACTTCATATCCGTGTATGTCATTACTGGGATAGTTCTGGAATGTCCTTGCATTCAAGAGCCATTGATCGAACTTTGTGCTGGTCCTCGGATGGCTGCTGCTCGCTGGGGGCTCTATCTAATTAACCAGGTATAAATCTACATATTACTATGCCTCATATATTTCACAACAGTCCCCCCCTCCTCCTGTTCGCTATAATGGGAATGGGGTTGCAGGGATAAAGGGGAATTAAGTTAGAAAGGAAAAAAAAGGAAAGGACCCTGCGGTGCCAGTTCCCAAGCACGTAAGTGAAGGGAACCAGTGTCGCAGGGAGTCGGCGGCTCACAACGAGGTGTGCCGCCAAAAGCTAAGTAAGTGGGGGGTGCATTTGTAGGGTATGCTTGGGGAGGCATTTAATTTGGGTTGCTTGACCATAAACGGTCAAGTTAGCTACAGTCTTTTCGACCACAAACATTTCCGTTACAGGCAAACAACCCAAATCCAAACAGCTCCTATTGTGAGAAACTTGTCTTGACACAGTATGCCTTCAGTCACTTGATTTATAAGGAAATGGGTTTCCTTGCATCTGTTCCTTGCACTATATTCCTGCTAAAAACAAGCATTGGCAAATCCAACAGTTTTGGATCTTTTATAGGCATTAGATTTACCGGGCACAACCATAATGTGTCCAGTTACTAAAACCATTTTCCTTGTGTTAAAGTTTAATGGCAGGTAGTAGTATAATTTTAGAAAAGCCTGGAAAGTACATACAGAAGAGCCAAAAATATTGGCTTTGCCATTTGTTTGTTTTTGACAGGAATGTAGTACAATGAACAGATGTTCTAGGACACACATTTGCATATTGCTCAAAATCACATCTAACAGTTTTGGCTTTTGTATAGGCATTAGCAGTATTTGCCTGGCATAGCCATAACGTGCCACAGTATTACCATTTTCCAACTGTTGGCGTATTATGGAAGGTAGTACCATTATGGCAGCGCTTGAAAAGCGAATATCACCTGTCTACAGAAAAGACAAAACATTTGGCTTTTACACTGCTTTAAAAAAAATATTATTGAGTAGGAAATCGAAATACAAGCACGTGAAAAAGAATGTAACCCCATGTTGTTTTGTTATATAACTACTCAAATAGCCTAAAACAATGCACATCACAAATCTTACAACCAGAGAGAATAAAGACCCAAAGATAAATAGGTAAGAAAAGAAAATGAGACTATCAGAGGTTCAAGCAAAAGAATTCATGAATAGAATCAATAAAGGTATAGTGAGATGTAGTGGGGTGCTGTTAATCAGCCACAAATGTTATCACAGATGATAGTATCAGGGCATTCAGTTTTCTATGGTCAGCCGTACCCTCATGCATTCAAACGTATTCATAAAATGTGCACTCAATCAACACACTAACCCATAAGCAAACAAACACACACACACACCTCATTGTATGAAATGCACCTCTTTGAAAATTTCAGTCATCTGGAACTTAACAAATATAGAAATAAAATAAATATGCCACATAAAGAGTGCCACAATAAAGCAGTCATTGTGAAAAAAGAAATATGTTGCATGTTATTCAGCTCCTGCCATTCGATCACTGCAAATAAAATGCATTTGTTTTTTGCAGGATACTGGATAGGGCAATTACATTCTTATAAAAACATCGCTAGGTTAGCTTGCTGAAAAAAGTGCTTGTCACTGAAACCCACCTTGCTCAGAAAACACAGACATGGGCCCTCATTACAACCTTGGCGGAGGACCATGGTGCTATTAGCACCATGGTCCATGCCGCTAAGGTTGCAATTCCGCCATGGTGGATGGCGGAATTACCGCCCCATTCCAAGGTTAGTGGGGCGGTAATTCCCCATTCACCAATGGCCCCTTCCCCATTCCCATTTTTGCCCCATAGGGCATAATGGGAATGGGGAAAGGCGATAATTACGGCACCGTAAATTACGGTGCCATAATTATTGCCAAGGTCCCTTTGCGGCATGGCTTTTAACGGCTGCAAAAAGCAGCCGTTAAAAGCCATCCCGCAAAGGAAACCTTGTAATCAGGCGTTAAGGGTCGGCGCCGTTTACGGCGCCGTAAACCCCTTAACGCCTGAGTCGGAATGAGGGCCATGGTGTTTTCATTACTATGGATGTGAGACGAGCCGGCCAGCACGTGAGGGCAGGAGGGGTCGCAGTGCATCTGTGCACAAATGACAATCCCTCTGTTCCTGTAGTCAGAGTCTGCAAGATGTGTGGCGCCATCAATCACTAGCAGGAGTTCACAGAAACTAGAGGGTAATGTTATCATGTGATTGTTGTATTTCGAAGGTAAGGCAATGACGATGATATAATGAAACACGGTGAGGGTGTGATATGAATCATCTCCTTTATTCAACTGACTTCCTCCACGCATGTTGGTGGTAACCCCATCTTCCTAGAAGTTGAAAGAGGACAGGACACTGTCTGTCCCTATGAACATAGATAGAGGACGTTACATCTCCCCCCTACTTAAACCAAAATGTTCTCCTTTACCCCATTTCTTCAATTCATCTAATGGGCTTGCAAATTGTTCTTCTTGATGGACTTGGAGCCACTGGGGTGTAGTCAACGTAGTCTTCTCTGCCACTGTCATCAATGTCCACATCACCATCTGCAAAGTCCGAGCCACTACCAGATGAGTTCTCCGAGACGACCAGAATCTCACCTCTTTGATTTGTATCACTATTGACTTGTTTGAAAAAGGTTGACTTTCTGGTGACTGTACGAGTTGAACTGGCTGCAGTTACCATGGATCCTTTCACATGTGTCACATTCAAAGGTTCAGGGCTGAATGCCAGCATCTCCTTGGGACCTTGTGGTTGTTGCACAAATACTTGGTCCTCTATGTGGATGTCAGTGTCCTTTGCTTTCCTTCTGACGTCAGCATATTTCTTCATTTTCTCATAATTTCTCATCTCTTCGTATCCCCTACCTTACTTCCTTCTTCAACATCTGTCTTTCCTCAGCTACCGTTCCCTCTGCTTTCAAACATGCCACGATCATCCCTATTCTGAAAAAAC
Organism: Ambystoma mexicanum; assembly: GCF_040938575.1. Lineage (NCBI taxonomy): Eukaryota > Metazoa > Chordata > Amphibia > Caudata > Ambystomatidae > Ambystoma > Ambystoma mexicanum. The sequence continues at coordinate 36,556,073 of NC_090923.1, read as the reverse complement.
CATCTGCCGATCCCCTTCTCACCTCTAACTTCCGACCTTTCTCTCTTCTACCAATCCTCTCCAAGCTTCTTGAGCGCCTCACCTACTCTCAGCTCTCATCCTTTGTTACCAATCTCTCTCTCCTACCCCCCTCCCAATCTGGATTCCGCCCTAAACACTCTCCTGAAACTGCTCTCACCTATATTCTTAACTCCCTCCTCTCTGCTAGGCACTCTAAGCAATCCTCTATTCGTATTCTCCTCTACCTCTCCGCTGCCTTCGACACGGTCGATCATCCCCTTCTTCTCCACACTCTTTCCTCCTTTGGGTTCAAAGGCTCTGTTCTCAACTGGCTATCTTCTTACCTCTCTTCCCGCTCTTTTAATGTTTCTTGGGTGGCCGATCCTCTCCTTCCCAACCTCTTGAATACGGCGTACCTCAAGGTTCGGAGCCTGGACCTTTCCCCTTTTCCCTTTACACCTCCCTCCTAGCCCCTGTTATCTCCTCGTTTGGCATTTCCCACCACTTCTATGCTGAACACTGACAAGACTGAAGTCTTATTCTTTCACTCAAACTCTCTACCCTCTCCCTCTCCTCCGCCTTTCATTCACTTTCCTCCCTCCAATCTCCCTTTCTCTCTCCATGCTCGTAACTTAGGCATTCACTTCGACCCCTCTCTCTCTTTCTCGCACCATATCTCGCTCACTTCTCGCACCTGTCGCTACCACCTATTCAACATTCGCAAAGTCCGTCTGTCTCTCACCTTCGATGCTACCAAACTTTTAATCTCCTCCCTTATCTTCTCCCGCCTCTTCTACTACTCTTCCTTATTCTTTGGACTACCTACTTTTCATCTCGCCCCCCCGTCAAATCCATCTACCACTCTGCTGTTCGTACACTCTGTCTCCTCACCTCCCGCGACTCCATCACTACTTCCCTCTCCTCTCTTGGCTGCCTTCCATTTCACTCTCAACTCAAATTTCACTTCCTTTGCCTTGTCTTCAAATCACTCCATTGTCTTGCTCCCCCTTATCTCTCCTCCCTCATCTCTCTCTACTCCCCCTCCCGTTCCCTTCGGTCTGCTGACCATTTCCTTCTCACTGTGCCTCCGTCCCCTTGTGCCCCCTCCTGTTTCCACTCCTTCCAACTCCTAGCCCCTCTGCACTGGAGCTCCCTACCTCTTGCAATCCGCTCTACCCCCACCTTCTCCTCATTTCGCACCTCCCTTAAATCTCTCCTTCTCCACTCCCCTCCTTTAAACCCCTTCCCCTTCCTGCCCCCCTTCATCTTTCCCCTTGACCATTTCCCTCCCCTCCTGCACCTCCCCGCTCTCTCTCTTCCCCTTCCCTCCTCCTACCCCTCGCCCGTCCCCACCCCACCCAGTCCTACGCCACTATTCTCCCTATCTCCCTTCAGTTAATTGCTCTTCTTGCTGTTTTGCTGACTGATTCATATTGTAACTTTGCTTCCACTGTTATATTGTTTACGTTTATGTTTTATGTATTAAGTTGTTCACTTGTACAGCGCTTTGGTGTAAAGCGCTTTATAAACCAATAAATACAAATACAAATACAAATATTTTGTCTCTGGCTTTCATCTCTACCTCCGTTGGCACTTTCCTGGTGGTGTAGTGAGGAAGGGTGGTTTTTACAGTTCTGTCAAACATCAATTCTGATGGGGACCCCCTGTGGAGCTATGAGGGGTGTTGTGGTAGTCTCCGAGAACAGTGCAAATGACTTGCATGAACGATCCTCACGTGATAGAACAGACTTGAAGAGTATGTTTTAGGTTGGACATGAAACGCTCAACCGTGCCATTTTTTTTCTGGGGCCACAGAGGGGTGGCCTTCCTGTGCTGAAAACCCAGATGCTCGGCAAACATTGCAAAATCATCGCCACTGAACAGTGGACCATTGTCCGATGAAAAAATGATTGGGATACCTAAGTCTGCGAATGTTTTGGCCATAACTGGATTGAGTGCATGGGCTGCTGTCGAGTGTATCAGGTGAACTTCTGGGACTCTCCACATTTCATTCATGATGACTAGAACACGCTTGCCATTTGGCAGAGGTCTGAACATATCAACTGCTACTTCTTCCCAGACTTGTAGTGGCATTGAGGTAATTTTGAGCTGTTGTGGAAATGTGCGTGGTGCGACCGCATTACAGGGATACAGTTTCCGAGGGCCTTCTCGATCTTCATGTCCATTTGCGGGAACCACACTTTTGTTTGAAGTTGCCTCTTTGGGGACACACTTTCCTTGTGTCCAACATGGGCATGGCAATGACTCTATCCTGTAACGCTTCTGGTATGACAATGCAATCTTCCTTCAGTAACAAACCGTCTGGGGATGTGGACAGAGATTCTTTCAATAGGTGAAATGTTCGAAACAATTTTAGTTCTGCCTCAGAAAAGGGAATTACCTTTTTCTACCAATCATGCCATTGCCCGAGGACACATTTTCCTTCACTGTTATGAGCACGAGGTCTTGTCCTCCTGGATGGTAAGTGATTTAGGCAGTGCATTGCTAGCTATGTATTTGATGTATTGGTCGGCTTTGATGGATTGTGCCTCATCTTTTGCAGGCAGTGGATAATTTGACAGGAAATCAGGCGGGTTGCTGTCCTTCCCCGGGTTGTGAACAATCGTGAATGAGTACTCTTGTAGTCGTAGTCCCCATCATGCAATTCGAGGTGGTATCTTGGCGGTTGATTTGCGGTAGTTGTGAGAGCCTGATGGTCGGTAACTATGGTGAATTTGCACCCATACAGGAATAGATGATAATGCTCACATTGGTTGTCTATTGCGCAAACATAGCCCCTTTTGCAGTCATCCCTGGATGAGGATGAATCTGAATCGTTATGACGTCTGGGGGAGGATTCTAGGTATCTTTTTTTGTTGCGAGTTGATCTTCTCTTTGAGTCATCCGGCGAATGCCTTCAATCAGTGTTGTCTTTCTTGTCTCGTCGCTGATTATATCTGGGAGGAGATTCTCGCCTTCTGCTGGTAGATCTATGTATTCTTCTGGTGGGAGACCTCCATTGCCTGGAGTGGGAGTTTTCTCGCCTCCTACTGTTTTCTCAGTGAGTGGTAGGCTTCTGGAAGTATTTTATGTTCTTGCATACTGATTGAAAATGGTTGTCACCTCCACATTTGTCACAGGTGTGTCCTGCAGCCGGGCATGGGCCTACATGAGGGAAATTATATCTACAGCGATATCACTTTTTTTGGTATGGACTCTGCGCGATCTCAGATGCCCGCCATTGGCACAGGGGTGCACCAGGTGCTGTCTGTGTAATTATGATGTTACCCAGAATTTCTGTTTGCATTGAGAGTGCCATGTCGACCCTTGCGAGCTGCAGAATTTCTTCCAATGATCTGGTTTTTTGTAGCAGTTTCTTAAAAAATTCAGCTGATGCACAGCCAGCAATTGTTGGGTATATCAATGCTTCTTCTGTGGAGTAATGTTCAAAGTCACAATATTTCACTCTTTTGTGCAGTCGCATGACACAATTGTCAAGCGTTTCTCCCTTTACTTGAGTACAGGGGTGAAATATGTGGCGTTCATAATCTACATTCCTTAAGGGAGCAAAGTAGTTATTTAGTGAGTCAATACTGCCCTGGAATGTGTTTGTTGTGCTTTCTGGTATCTCAAACACAATGTCTCGTACAATTGTCCCAAGTGAATGCATCAATATGCCTCTGAGGCGGTGTTCCTCCCTCACCCCCATTGCATCAATGTAGATGTGTAATTCTTTAAGCCATCTGTTCTAGCGTGGTGCCAGACTGCTGGTGTCAGATATGTCGAAAGGTGGAACTGCTTGCAATTGTAGTGTTTCATGGCTCCCTTCCTCTCTAGCAGAGTGACTGGGCATTGGGGGGTTGGAAGACTGGCTTGAGCAGTTGCTGTCCACTTCATTGTCAGACATGATGATGACACGTTAATGCAGAAACACAAAGGTGTGGGTGATGTGGCTGTCACCTCCAAGTATGTCAACAAAGTTGGAAATGGCACATGCTGGCAGCACTGGGTTTTCTGCAGTCAGGCAGTTGGCGCCGCAGGAGTGGTGAGCTGGTCTTTTATGCAGGACTGGACGTTTTCTGGAACGTACCTACGAGTATGATGGTAGCTCAGCGTGCATCCAAAATGAACCTGGAGGTTGTTATTATGACCGCTCCTCCGGTGTGCTGCAGGTGGCTGGGGAATGGACGCCATGTGCGTGTGTGCGGCACCGTCGGCAGGCGTTCAAAAGTGGGCACACAACAGGTCTCAAACAGGCAAGGGTGAAGGGAAAAGCAAAGAGAAATGCTTGTCACAAGCGGGTTTCAAGGTACCTCATCACAAATGTTGTATTTTGGATGTAAGGCAATGTCGACGAAATAATGAAACGCAGAGACGGTGTGATATGAATCATCTCCTTTATTCAACTGACTTCCTCTATGTGTGATGGCGGTAGCCCTGCCTTCCTATGTCCCTATGAACATAGAAAGAGGACGTTACATCGATGAGTGCCACAGACTGCACCAGTTTAAAAATTTCGGTAGGATACCATAGTAAATTCTGTAGGCGGTAGGGCTGCCTGAAAAGCAGTAGCTGTGGTAACGTGGGTCACGTGATGCCCGCGAAAGAGTGACGCAACTCTGTTGTGGTGAATAAATGGGTTTCCCTCGTGCATGAGCTGCAGAGTGCAGGCGTAGCCTGGACGGAATGCATGTGTGTTTGTGTCTCTGTGTGGGCCGGGGGCTACAATCCTGCAAAGCTGTGAGCCCTCACAACAATGGCAACAAGGAGGTTGCTTTCCTGAATCTGTGTGTGCAATCAGCTGTGCTGACAACGGGGTTGGAATGCATGCTTCGGTCGCAGCTGTGCAGGTACACAGAGGGAAGGTGAGACAGGCCCTGTAATGCTGTGTGAAAGGAAGTTGCAGTTAAGGAAGTGCAGGTGCGCCTCCAGCATAATTTGTGGTGCACCTAAGGGTGCATTTTGAAAGAAAAAAAAAGAAGGGAAATTATATTTTCTTTTCTCTTTTCTCCTAGTGGAAGAGGAGTTTTTAGAGTTTTTCTTTATACCTTCATCCTCAATTGGATTGACACTGCTCCAGTGCATGGTTTGGCTCACGGTCGCACTGTGTTGTAGCCCTTGACCTTAAGAGGGTGCCTGTGTGCACAGCGTGACATCACAGTGTGTAGTTTTACGCCAACATGGCGGATGAAGCTGCAGCAGACGTACCTGCTCCGGCGGTGGCACTGGTGCATCGCCAACAAGGAGCACTGGCCCCTATGACAAAATGTGATTTTTCGGGTGCGGCGGCGGCCGTGGGCCCCAGATGGAACCTGTGGCTGAAACGTCTGGAGATGTACTTCTCAGGGGTTGGAGAGGTGGAGGACCAGGCGAAGAAGTCAACACTACTGTACATGGCTGGTCCAGCTGTCCTGGAGCTATTTAAGACCCTGAAGCCAGCAGATGGCTCCTATAATGCCGCGAAGAACTCTCTGAGGAACCATTTCATCCCGTTGGTGAATTTGGACTACGAGAGGTTTGTGATGTGTGTGGCCAAGCTGCGGGACGACAAGTTGCTGGACTCATTCCATGGCAGGCTGAGACATCTAGCAACCACGTGCGCATGGGCCAGTGAAGAAGAGATGGTGCGCAACCAGCTGATTCAAGGATCTGCCTCAGGGAAACTGAGGAGGCAAATTCAGAGGGAGCCGGGACTTACGCTGGTGAGGATCCTAGAAATGGGACGGTCCTATGAGCTGACGGACACAAGAAAGTCCTAAATGGACGAGGCCATGAAGATGGTGAAGCTGGAGGATGTGTGCGCCATTGGGTGCCAGCAAGGTGCCAGAGGTGGTCGGCGAGGAATGGGCCCCAGGAGAGAGAGAGGGCTGGAATTGACAGCTCAATGCACGCTGTGCAGGAACGACCTCCTGCATGCAAATGAATGCCCGGCAAAAGAGCGCGTGTGTGGGATATGTGGATCAGTGGACAACTTTGCGCGCATATGTAAAGCCCTGGTACCAGTTTCCACACCACGAGGCCCCACCAATACGGGGACCTTTGCTCAGAGACTTTTCCCAAGACTTGCGCAGGTGGACCAGGATGAGGATCAGCAGGCGCATGACCTACACCCCGAGAATGCGGAGGAAGATGTTTTCTTTATCTCCAGTGTCACTGACTTGAGAAATAAGAAGAAAAGACAGCTGAGATGTGCATTGTCTGAGGATGGCTGTGAGAGCACTGTGTTGATAGACACTGGCACATCGGTGAGTGTAATGGCAGTGGAACACCATGAGGGGTTGCCAGGTCCATGGCCCCTAGCACAGGCGAAAGTGGGGATCTTTACTTTTGGCGGCAAAGAACAGCTTCCCATAAAGGGGGCCTTCATGTCAAGAGTGGGGCATGGGCCAAACACCATCAAGGTGAGGTTTTTTGTAACCAACGTCAGCAAAGACACTCTGTTGAGCTGTGCTGCAGCTGAGGCCCTGAAGATTGTCAGCTTCGCATACAGGGTCTACGTGGAAGTTATCCATGTGTTGCTGCAGAGGTTTGAGGAAGTGTTTGTTGGTGTGGGTAAGCTAAAAGGGGACCCCATCAAGCAGCACATTGACAAATCCATTCGCCCTATGGCGCTCAAACACAGGAGGGTCCCATTCAATCTCCGGTACCAAGTGGACAAGGAGATAGAACGTCTAGTCGATATAGACATCAACGAAACGCTGGAAGGGTCTACCCCATGGGTGTCACCAATCGTGGTGGCCCGCAAGTCAAAACAACCTGATTCAGTCCGTATTTATGTGGACATGTGCCTTCCCAACAAGGCCATCAAGCAAGAATATTACATCAGACCCACTCTTGATGACATCATTGCAGAATTACAGGGGCAAAGTTTTTCTCCAACTTGGACTAAAGAGCCGGGTATCATCAGGTGGTCCTAAATCACAACATTTACAACCCACAGAGGTCTGTATAGATATAAGAGGCTTAGTATTGGTGCATCGTCGGCTCCTGAGGTATTTCAAAACATTGTGCGAGGCATGCTGGCCGACCTGAATGGAGTGATTAACATTAGTGACGACATCTTGGTGTTCGCTGTGACCGAAATAGAGCACATGGAGGGACTGGAGAAACACTTGATCTGGTCACTGGGACTGACTCTCCACAAAAATAAAATGTGATTTTTTCAAGGAGAAAATTGAGTTATTTGGCTTCGTATTCCAGCAAAAGGGGTGTCACCGGACCCCAAGAAGTTTAAGGACATTAAGGAGGCCACAGCACCAGAGTCAGTCACTGAAGTGAAGAGCGTCCTCGGTATGGTAACGTACTGCGGGCACTTCATCCGAAACCTAGCAACGTTATCAGAACTGCTGTGAAACCGGAACAAGAAGGAATGCACATGGCAGTCTGGGCTGCTCGAACCAAATGCATTCAAAGAGATCAAGACGGCCCTGACAGCTGAAAGCACCATGGCATTTTTCAATTCGGCCATGGCATCAAAGATCGTAGTTGATGTGAGCCCATTTGGTCTGGGGGCGGTACGGACCCAGCAGAACTCAAAAGGAGAGATCCTGCCAGTAGCGTTTGCAAGCAGTGCGTTGACAGACACTGAGCAACGATACTCCCAAATAGAGCGGGAGGCCCTGGTAGTGCTCTGTGGGTGCATGCATTTCCAGCTCTACATACTGGGAAGGCCTGTGACAGTGGTGACCGATCATAAACCGCTATTACCCATACTGGCCTGAGCATTATCAAAGCCTTCCCGCACGCATCGAGCGATGGATGCTGGCTCTCCTTGAGTATGTTGTCTCTCTGGTATATCGACCAGGGGCAAACAACGATGCAGATTATCTGTCCAGGCATCCTGGGAAGTCCAAAGTGGAGGATGCGGACATGGATGTTGAGGAGTATGTGAAAATGGTGGTGGAGTCCAATGTACCAAACTCCAAGTCAGTGCAGGAAATGGCAGACCACTCTGCCAACGAAGAATGCTTCTACCAGCTCCGGGAAGCTCTCAGCAAAGGAGACTGGAAGTGGCCCATTATGGGGTTAGACAAGTGGACGCAAGAGGCGAAGGTCGCGCTGGAGCAGCTCTGGAAGGTGAGGAATGAGTTGTCCTTCACTGAGTCGGGACTTCTGTTAAAGGGCCAGGAAATGGTGGTACCATCAGCGCTGGTGGACAAGGTCATAGCTCTGGCACACCACGGACATCAGGAGTCAGCTAAAACCAAGTCACAGCTAACGTTAAAGGTGTGGTTCTCCAATCTGGAACTGCTCGTTGACGAGTTTGTAAGGAACTTTGTATGCTGCCAGGTTGCAGCCCCAGTGCAGAAGGAGCCTCAGATCGAGTCAATGCTGAGAGGGACAAAGCAAAAGGAAGTGGTACATATGGACTTTGGCTCAGCAGGGAGAGAGAGAGAGACACACTTCATTGTGGCGATTGACGAATGGAGCAGATACCCGGAAGTGGAGTTTATTGAGTCAACATCATTTGCGAACATGGTACCAGCGGTGGAATTTTTTTGCATCTCATGGGTTCCCGGAGGAGGTGTGCAGAGACAACGGCCCACCTTCCTAGGGGAGAGTTTTGCAGCCTTCTTGAGTGAGCGTGGAGTCAGACACCAGAAGATCCTCTATGGCCAAGAGTGAATGAAGAACAAAGTGTTCAGGATGGCTCACGGGCAGGGGCAATCCAGGCATCAAGCCCTCTATCATTTCCTGAGGGAATACAGGGTGACGCTACACAGGTCCACAGATGGGGCCCCCACGGAGGTCATTTTCCAGAGATGCCTGTGCGGTCTCCTACCTGATGGCATGGACCAAGAGCCAGAGGTGATCAATGAGGAGCAGATAGCCGCTGATCACCGGAGGCGGAATGAGAGGTAAGACATCCGGAGAAAGCTTTGACCGCCCGACATATCGCTGGGGGATGAGGTGCTAGTCAGGGAAGATCTCGTTGCCCTATGACCCTCAGCCGCTGGATGTAGTTGGAATGAAAGAATCCATGGTCACCGGATCTGACGGGAATAAGACATTGACCTGCAACTCCAGCTTCTTCAAGAGACTTGGTGGCCATCCCCCTGTCGACCAAAGCCCAGGAGGTGAGACTAACCGATGATCTGAAGGAGCTTGGAGCCCTGAAGGAGTGTCAGAGCCGAACCCCGGTGGGGAGGACGAGTTCCGGGGATGTGTAGGTAGGAGATATCCACAGAGGTACTCCCGATGATGTCCATCATGCCTGAAGGACTATGTGCTTGATGATTAATGTGTTGTTAACATTGAACTGGAGTAAGGCACAGACTGTTATAGGTGTGACGTTTTTGAAGTTTAGCTGCACTCATATTAAGTTTATATGTTTTACTGTCATGGCCCCAGGCCCCAGAACACAAAAACCACACCATCTAGTGATGGGGCAATGGGTCACTTGACTCACTTATGCCCCTTTGGGACCCATAAACACAGGGGCCCTGGCTGTACTCAGTCCAGGCTCGGAGATGTGAGCAGGAACACTTTATTTCAGTGCAGGAGTGATTTTACTTTATTTCAGTGCAGGAGTGCTTTTATTTTACAAGAACTTTCCAGGAGCTGATACATCCTCATGTGCTGACTCATCAGGTGTGGCTCCCTAACCCTGGCCTTCATGTGCTGACTCATCGGATGTGGCAGGGTGCGGCAGGCAGGCTGAATCTGGTGGGCGTGGCTTCAGAAGCTCAGCTATATAAGCTGCCCCATCCTTAAGGCCGGTGCTTCACGTTACTGTGCACTCGCGTGCAACGTGACACTTACCGCTGCTTGGACCAGTTTACTTACCTTTACCAGGGGTTCTCCTGCATACTCACCTCAGACCCTGTGAAGAAGAAGAAAGACAAGGTTAGAAGATCCGTTCTAGGGCCGTGCCGCATTGGAACACTGCGCGCCCCCTAGTTAACAATTTACCAGCTACTGTACCGCTGCAGCTTCGTTCCTCGTTCCCTCCGGCTGCCGCCTCGAGCTCCCCAGCTTCTGCCAGGCCGGCAACATCACCTGCAAGGGAAGAAAGCAGAAGAGCAAACATCAAAAGTGAAACGGACAGCAATATAAGACAACGAACTTTACAATACAACAAAAACAGATGAGGAAAGACAAAGGCAAACAGGAACACTTACCTGAAGTATAGTGGCTTAGTCGGAGCAGGACTGGACTACCACGTGCAAGAAGGGACCAGTGAAGGAACTCGGTCCACATCATATAAGCGCCCCTGCCAGAAGCAGCAGGACGAAATGCTCGCCAAAACTAATCAACAGGTGAGCTTTCCAGGGACAGCGCATCCCACGGGTAGCACGGTTTGGGAGAAGGGGTCTGGAAGGGGATCAGGCGCACAAGCGGCATACTCACAACCCCTATTCTCCACGCAGGAGCAGTCCCGCGCAGCATCACCTACATAAGCACAGAGGGCGAAGTCGGACCCGAGCGACCTCACCCCTAGGAGGGCTGCAACGTTCCCCAACGCCTCTGCAGAGACCAGGTGAGCGTAACATTTGCTGCATCATTCTATTTGCCTGTTTGATAATATTTCCTTTGTTATGTAAAAGGAGGGAGGTGATGACGCCGGTCACGTTATGCCCGCACAGAGTGACACAACTCTGTCGCAGTGGATAAAAAGGTTTCCCCTGCGCATGCGCTGCAGAGTGCAGGCGGAGCTTGGATGGAACGCACGTGTTTTTGTGTCTCTGTGGGAAGGAGGCTACCATCCTGCAACATTCTTGCCAAACCTACCGATTTAGGCTGTAAGATACCGCTTTTTAAGCAGTCCTACCGCCTACCGATTTAGTGGGAACAGATACCGATTTTTTTTGGCCTGGCTGCCTGAGACCCGGCACAGCATGATCAGCATCCTCTGGTGCAGATCCGGCCTTAGGGGAGCGAGCCGGGTGACAGCCCTGGGCGCCACGTCCCCAAGGGTGCCATTAGCCCCCGCCACGCCAGCTCGTGGGAGTCTTTCAAGGGCTCCCCCGAGCTGGCGTAGCGGGAGAAGGCGCGGCATGCAGGCTTTTGATGTAAAAGGCACCCAGGGTGGCGAGCTAAATGCGCCACTTCGCCGCAAGTACCTTTTACAAAAAGCGCCATTAGCCCCCTACCACACCAGCTCGGGGGAGTCTTTGAAGGGTTCTCCCGAGCTGGCGTGGTGGCAGAAGGCGTGGCAGGCACCTCATTGTCATTGAATGTACACGCGGCGGCGGGCTCATTCAATGACAATGGGCTGCTGATGTGCCCTATTCCTATCATTACCTCCTCACTGGACTATTTTTGAAACTTTAAGATTCCTACAGATTTTTTGTCACAGAATGTTGGCATGTATGCTGCAAGGCCGGGATGCCTCACAACAGTAGCCTACCGCCTAAATCCATAGGGTTGGCACGTATGTGACACCCATACATGCCAACATTCAGAGCCACCTGGGAGGGAGATTTTCACAGGGAAATCGGGAGACCTACATTTCCCCATAGGAATGCGGGAGAATGTGAAAAAAAGCTATATTTTTCACTGAAAAATCGGGAGTCTCCCGCCTAAATCGGGAGGGTTGGCATGTATGGTGACACCATTAACACACATGCCAGCTCTCCAGATTTAGGCAGGAGACTCCCGATTTTCCAGTAAAAAATATTGCCATTTTCATAGCTCTAACTCACACGCTTTTGGCGGGTGTCACCCTCCTTGTAAACAGCTGACTCACCCGCCAAGCCTCCTGCACGCCCATTCATTTCAATGGGCAACTCACCCACCAAAAACAAAAGCGGGTGATTTCACCCGCATTTTCGACACAAATGGTTGAGAGATATGCATTTTTTGCTTTCTCCCACCTAAAATATTAAAATTCCCAATACAGTTCTAGCAAGCCCCGCCCACCTGGTGCCTTCCTTCACCATCACTGTCTTGTGGCCAATGCTGGATATGACTTTATGGACTTCATTCATTCACGGTGCGTCACTCTTTCTCAACTCTCATGTTGGACTTCCTTTGCATCTTGTACTCATGGTGGCCCTGAATCATGCTGTTCCCATCTTCATCTTGTATCCTGGCTTGCAACATTATATGTTACTAATGACTTCTGCATTTGTATTTGCTCCCTACTCTTGCTTCTCCACTCTTTTTGACTGCTTACTCTCTTTTCTCTCCTCCTTTCCCTTCTCCCATCTCCTCCCCTTACTTTCTTCTATGCACTTACTCTATCAGAATTGTCCCTGGACCTAATATGATATCACCCTTGTCTGTTTCCTCCACCCTCCCATTACTGTTTTTTCCTCCCCACCACACCTCCAGCACTATCTGAAATGTCGTCAGGCCTAGTATGATAGTCGCTTGTTTTGTTCCTTCCCTCCCTTTCTGCACCCCTCTCCCTCACCTTTTGTTTTACTCCAGCTCTACCAGAAATGTTGTCAGGCCTAGTACGGTAGTCACCTGTCTGTTTCCATTTCTTTCCCACTCTCCCCCTCCCTTCCTTATCTATGTCTTAGCTCTTGCACTATCTGAAATGTCGTCAGGCCGAGTACGATAGTTAATTTCACATCCTTACTGTTCATGGCCTGTAAGAATGTGGTTGTATTTTCCCTTGGTCCATCCCTTGCCTTGAAGCGCTTGAAACACATTGTGTATAGGCGCTATATAAATAAACGATCATATCAATAAACAATCATATCATATATAGATCTCAACTCACACGCTTTTGGCGTGTCTCACCCGCCTCGTAAAGGGCTGACTCACCCGCCTGTTGTGTACGGCGTACACTGTTGTACGCATGCGCGAGCCTCAGCGAGGTTCGCACATGCGCGTTAGAAATAAAGGCGATGCCCACGGCAGTTCGCGCCGGGGACTGGAGCATCAACACGTCTCCAGCGTGTGTTCTTGCGCGAATGCCTGTGCATGCATGAGAGCGAGTGCGAAGGGCCCCAGGCCGTGTGCTACCCACACCAGCACACAACACTGGCGACGAAGGTGGGATCGGAGTCGTTCTCTGCTCCGACAGCGTCGGAGAGACGGAACGTTGCTCCCTGATTATGGACCCGCTTGAAAGGCCGGCGGCCATCTTGGATTTTTTTTTTTCTCATTCTCATACGCAGCTGCAGAGGTTGCGGCCCGCGAGGGTGCTCGTGCGCCATCTGCCAGCTGCAATTTTTTCCAGCCAATTTTTGGACCCTCCACAGCCAGCTGGTGCCCGGCTGTGGCACCATTTGAAGTAAGAAGAAGAATTGTGAGCTCTCTGGCCATAATACATGTCGAAGCCACACCACATCATCACTTGGTGGCAGCAAGTGTGAGTACCGGTTGCCGTAATGGGGGAGGAGACAGATGAAGAGGGTGCTGTTGCCCCGATACCACGCAGAACGCACAGCACTCTAGCCCCCATGCCTGAATTTGATACCACAGGGCCCCCATCCAAACTGGGCCCCAAGTGGCTTTTGTGGGTCAGGAAACTGGAAATGTTTTTCAGAGCCTCGGCGGAAAGAGATGATGAGGCAAAGGTTGCCATTATGATATACTCGGCAGGGACTGAGGTCCACAAGATATATGACTCTCTCAACATCCCCAGAGTAACGTATGATGCAGTCAAGCAAGCACTTCGGGACCATTTTCTTCCCATGGCAAATATGGATTTCGACAGATTTGTCATGGGTGCCAAAAAACAACTGGATGATGAGTCGTTGGACAAGTTTTGTGCCCGCCTGAGACACCTAGCGAGCTCCTGCAGATGGGCGAACGAGGAGGAAATGGTTCGCAACCAGCTGCTGCAAGGGTGTAGCTCAGGCAAACTGAGAAGACAGGTTCTGAGAGAGCCTGGACTGACTCTACAGCAGATTTTGGACATGGGGAGAGCGTATAAACTGGCAGAAGCCTGAGGGGCCAGGATGGATGCGGCCACACATTCCAGGAAAGATGAAGAGGCATTCGCAGTAGGACGATCCGCCCCTGGGACAGTGAGATGGACTCCAAAGAGAGCAGATGGCCCTTCAACGTCAGGTACCACTTCATCGTGCTCTTACTGTGGGTATGACCTTCCGCATGGTGGCGAATGCCCGGCGAAGTTGAGGGTGTGTGGCCGGTGTGGCACGCCAGGACACTATGCGAGAATGTGCAGAGCCTCCACACCTGTAGCAGCGTCGAGAGGGCCAGAGAGAGTTGGAAGGGGTGGTACTCGTAGAGTAAGAGGCATATCGTCTATTGATCAGGACATGCAAGACCTAAATATCGCTGAAGAGGAAGAGGAGGAGGAAGAGATTTTCTTCATTTCCAGCATTGTGAAAGGTCCTGGCACAAGACGCCAACCCACATGTACTGTCAACATTGGTGAAATTCCCACTCCCGTCCTCATAGACACGGGGGTGTCGGTCTGTGTCTTAGCAACCAAGGACTACAAGGCTCTCCCAGGACCACCAGACCTGTCACCATCCAAAGCACAAATATATGCATTTGGGGGAGATGCGCCCCTGC